>NC_040036.1:29741937-30104219 GCF_003713205.1 Coffea eugenioides | reverse complement strand
TGTTATAAAACTAATCAAATAAGCTACTATAATATCAAGTGAAATATTGGAGAAAGAAGTAGAGAAAGAAGTAGAGAAATGGAGAGTAATATTCTTATATTCCAATAAGATACAAAAGTCCTCCCAAAGGGTCTCAATGTACCTCTATATATAGGCACTACAAAATTAAAGGTACATAAATCTTATTAAACATCCACTACTACAATAATATGAAGAAACCTATGAAACGGTTTCTCCACTACATGAATGGATTTATGAATTGTAACTTATATACATAAGTAGCCATAAAATCATGAATTAATCCCCTTGGGAATACAAAGGGACATCCACATTTTTGTTATTTCATAACACTCCCCCTTGGATGTCCATTACACAAAGAATATGCCTCGTTAAAACCTTACTAGGGAAAAATCCAGTGGGACCAAAAACCCTAGTGAAGGAAAAAGAGTACACTATTCTTGTGTAATAATTTCTCCCCTGATGCAAACGTCATTTGAGATCTTTTAATCGTTGCATTCCAATACTCTTCACCAATTTCTCAAATGTCGCAGTTGGTAATGCCTTGGTAAATAAATCGGCCAGATTATTATCTGATCGGATTTGTTGCACATCAATTTCACCATTCTTTTGCAAATCATGAGTAAAAAAGAATTTTGGTGAAATATGTTTCGTCCTATCTCCTTTAATATATCCTCCTTTCAATTGAGCTATACAAGCTGCATTATCTTCATATAATATAGTTGGAGGATTTTCTTTTCCGGAGGATAACCCACAATTCTTCCGGATATAGTGGGTCATTGATCTTAACCAAATACATTCTCGACTGGCTTCATGAATTGCTATTATTTCAGCATGATTCGATGAAGTGGCGGCTAGTGATTGCTTTGTAGATCGCCAAGAAATGGCTGTGCCTCCATATGTAAATAAATAACCAGTCTGAGACCTTGCTTTATGCGGGTCGGATAAATACCCAGCATCAGCATAACCAACCAATTCAGGTTTGGATTTATTTGAATAAAATAAACCAAGATCTATTGTTCCTTGGAGATAGCGAAAAATATGTTTAATACCATTCCAATGTCTTCTTGTGGGCGAGGAACTAAATCTTGCTAATAAATTTACTGCAAATGATATATCAGGTCTTGTACAATTAGCAAGATACATTAGTGCACCAATTGCACTGAGATATGGTACTTCAGGACCAAGTATCTCTTCATTTTCCTCTCGTGGTCTAAAAGGATCCTTATTAGGATCTAATGATCTGACAACCATTGGGGTACTCAATGTATGTGCTTTGTTCATATAAAATCGCTTTAATACCTTCCGGGTATAAGCAGTTTGGTGGACAAAAATTCCACCTTTCAAATGCTCAATTTGTAAACCAAGGCAGAATTTTGTCTTTCCAAAATCTTTGATCTCAAATTCTTTCTTCAAATATTCAACACTATTTTGAATCTCTTCAGGAGTTCCAATTAAATTTAGATCATCCACATATACCGCAATTATCACAAAATTTGATCCATTTTTCTTGATAAAAACACATGGACATATTGGATCATTGGTATAACCTTCTTTTGTCAGACATTCATTGAGACGGTTATACCACATACGTCCAGATTGTTTGAGCCCATACAGAGACCTTTGTAATTTAATAGAATAAATATTTTTAGGATTTGATTTGCATGCTTCAGGCATGTTGAATCCTTCGGGAATTCTTATATAAATATCATTTTCAAGATTCCCATATAAATATGCAGTAACGACGTCCATTAGACGCATATCTAATTTTTCATGTACTGCAAAACTCATAAGATATCTAAATGTGATAGCATCCACTACAGGTGAATACGTTTCATCATAATCAAATCCAGGCCTTTGTGAAAATCCTTGGGCTACAAGTCTTGCTTTATATCTCACAATTTCATTTTTCTCATTTCTTTTTCTCACAAATACCCATTTATATCCTACTGGCTTTACACCTTCAGGTGTTTGGACTACAGGTTCAAAAACTTTTCTTTTAGCCAGTGAGTCCAATTCAGATTGGATCGCATCTTTTCATTTTGGCCAATCATTTCTACCTCGACATTCATCAACCGATCTAGGCTCATGATCCTCGTCCTCTGCCATAATATCAAGTGCTATATTATATGCGAAAATATTATCAATAATTATTTCTTTTCGGTTCCAACTTTTCCTTGAAGTGACAAAATTTATTGAATTTTCTATAATTTCATTCTCTTCAAGAATTGGCTCTTTAGGAGCGACCTCTTCAGGAGGTTGAATTTTGTCAGTAATTGTTGATTCATCTACTCCTCTTTTCTTTCGAGGACTTTTATCTTTGGAACCAAGAGATCTCCCACGCTTCAGGCGTGCTTTAGACTCATTAGCACTTGTGATTTGTCCTTCAGGGACATCAATTTTAATCGAAGCATTTTCAGCAGGAATATGTGATTTAGTAACTCTTTTGGAGTCATTAAATGCATCCGGTAATTGATTTGCAATTTTTTGCAAATATATAATCCTTTGAATTTCTAATTCACATTCTTTAGTACGAGAATCAAGGAAATTCAATGATATTTTCCAAGTAATTTCCTTTTTCGGTTGATTTTTATCTCCCCCTAATGTCGGAAAATGTGACTCGTCAAAATGACAATCTGCAAATCTCGCAGTAAATAAATCACCTGTTAATGGTTCCATATACTTAATGATTGAAGGTGATTCATATCCGACATATATCCCCAATCTTCTTTGTGGGCTCAATTTACGACGTTGGGGCGGTGCAATTGGAACATACACCGCACAACCAAATATTCGTAAATGAGAAATATTCGGCTCATAACCAAAAGTTAATTGTAGGGGAGAATAAGTATGATAATTTGTCGGCCTAATTCTCACAAGTATTGTTGCATGTAAAATAGCATGTCCCCAAGCAGATGAAGGAAACTTAGACCTCATCAACAATGGTCTAGCAATTAATTGTAGCCGTTTAATAAGTGATTCGGCTAGACCATTTTGTGTGTGAATATAGGCTACAGGATGTTCAACAGTTATTCCAATGGACATACAATAATCGTCAAAAGCATGTGACGAATATTCACCAGCATTATCTAGACGAATTTTCTTTATTGAAAAATCTGGAAATTGTGCTCGCAATTTAATTATTTGAGCAAGCAATCTCGCAAATGCCAAGTTGCAAGTAGATAATAAACATACATGTGACCATCTAGTTGATGCATCAATTAACACCATAAAATATCGAAATGGTCCACATGGTAGATCTACAGGCCCACATATATCACCATGAATTCGTTCTAGAAATGCAGGGGATTCAGTCCCAACTTTAACTTGTGATGGTCTAATAATTAATTTCCTTTGAGAACAAGCAACACAAGAGAATTCATTGGCTTTTAATACTTTTTTATTTTTCAATGAGTGGCCATGTGAATTCTCAATTATTCGTCTCATCATTATAGATCCAGGATGTCCGAGACGATCATGCCAAATTATAAAATCATCGGGATGAGTAGACTTCTGGTCTACTAGGTGATGAATTTCAATTGCACTAATTTGTGCATAATATAACCCAGAAGAAAAAGAAGGTAATTTTTCTACTTCGCATTTTTTCCCATAAATGATACTTGTGATTAATAAAAATTCACCATTTGTCTCAGTCATTGTCTCGATATGATATCCATTTTCGCGGATATCTTTAAAACTCAATAAGTTTCTTCGAGACTTGGGAGAGAATAGTGCATTATTTACAATAATTTTAGTCCCTTCAGGGAGAAATATAGTGGCTCTTCCGGAGCCTTCAATCAATTTTGCACTACCACTAATGGTATTAACATTTGTCTCTCCCATTTTCAAACAAGAAAATTATTTTTTATTTTTCAATATGGTGTGCGTAGTAGCACTATCAATGAGACAAATATCATAATCACCATTATTTAATCCCAAATATTTGACATCCATTTCTTCTTCAGGAAGAAAATTTCAAACAAAAATAAATATTAATAAAGATGCGAAAATAAATATTCAATGGAAAGGAAATTACATGAAAGATATAAAGCATCATAAAATATCTAAATAATCATGAGATATTTGTTGACATCTTCAGGATGTTCAAAAAAATCAGTAACATCGAGGTGTGTCATGTCAGCATCATCACCATCATCATAGTCATTTTTTTTATCAATGAAATTTGTCTCAACACCTTTGTCTTTCTTTTTCAATGATGCTTGATAGAGGTCAACAAGATGTTCGGCCGTACGACAGGTACGAGACCAATGACCTTCCATACCACACCGGTAGCATTTTTCTTCATAAACTTTTTTTTCTCCATTTTTCTGATCGTAGTTATTTTCCCTCTTTTGGAAAACATTTTGTTGCTTGCCACGGTTAAAATTTTCACGGGGCACAAATTTACTACGATCACGTTCACGGCCACGGCCACGTCCGCGGCCTCCTCCACGGCCACCTCTACGGCCACGTCCACGACCTCGACCAGAATTTTGAAATTGGGTCGCATTCGCTTCAGGGAATGGACTTGCACCAGTTAGTCGGGACTCATGATTTTTCAGCAACAATTCATTATTTTGTTCAGCCAAGAGAAGACATGCAATAAGTTCAGAATATTTTTTAAACCCCTTCTCTCGATATTGCTGCTGCAGGAGCATGTTAGAGACATGAAAAGTAGAAAATGTTTTCTCTAACATATCTTCATCAGTGACTTTTTCGCCACATAATGATAATTGAGAAGTGATTCTGAACATAGCTGAATTATATTCGTTGACAGATTTAAAATCTTGCAGCCGTAAGTGAAGCCAATCATATCGGGCTTTTGGAAGAACGACCAACTTCAGGTGGTCGAATCTTTCTTTCAAATCTCGCCAAAGGACAAGAGGATCTTTAACAGTAAGATATTCTGATTTTAATCCTTCATCTAAATGATGACGAAGAAAAATCATAGCTTTGGCACGGTCTTGGTTTGAGGATTCATTTTTTTCCACAATAGTATTACCAAGATCCATTGCCTCAAGATGGATTTCAACATCCAATACCCATGATAAATAATTTTTTCCAGAAATATCAAGAGGTACAAACTCTTGTTTTGTAAGATTAGCCATAAGAAATTGGAATAAGATTTTGACTTAGAAATTTACCTCAAAAGTCACTTGAAGAAATACGGGCAGAATTTCGGCAAAATCTTGTGCTTTACTTTTGTTCAAAGTAGCGCCTCCGTTTTCACCTTTTGCTCAAAAGTAGAGTTTTCGTGCTGATAACGTGTTGTAAAACTAATAAAATAAGCTACTATAATATCAAGTGAAATATTGGAGAAAGAAGTAGAAAAATGGAGAGTGATATTCTTATATTCCAATAAGATACAAAAGTCCACTCAAAGGGTCTCAATGTACCTCTATATATAGGCACTACAAAAATAAAGGTACATAAATCTTATTAAACATCCACTACTACAATAATATGAAGAAACCTATGAAACGGTTTCTCCGCAACATGAATGGATTTATGAATTGTAACCTATATACATAAGTAGCCATAAAATCATGAATTAATCCCCTTGGGAATACAAAGGAACATCCACATTTTTGTTATTTCCACATTTTTGTTATTTCATAACAATCATGAATTAAACGGTGATAATAATATATGCACGGTCAGTGTCAGTGTATATAAGATTTATTAAAAAAAAAAACCTACTATTGATTGAACAAGGAAGCGAAGAAAAACACGGAAGAAAGTTGTCGCCGGTCCCGCCATTAGACTAATAGTAACATCCGGCTTTCCAAATTTGATTTTGGCTTCTCCAACCATTCTGAGTCACCACAACCCCTCAGTTATTGCCTCCCCTATATCCCAAACACAAAAAATATATTACTGGTAATTCCTTCAATGCCTCCACCATCATGTTCCTTTAGCTGCCATCAATTTTTTCCCTATCAAGCACACGAATGGAATAGAAGTATGGACAGATTTTTAAAAAATTAAGTTCGGGATTAAGACCCACGAGATCGAGGTATTGTTGGTATTTACGGATTTCATTTTGGTTTGATTCATGATATGCATCTAGTTTGATTTGTTCATGGTTTTCTTTTTTGGGTAAATGATTTTTTTTTTTTGTGTTTTTTCGTTGAATAAAAGCTATTTACTGTTTTTTCAACCAAATTCATTTTAGCTTGACATTGGTCTGCTGTCAACGAATTTAAATTAGTTTTTAGTTGCATATAACGAAGGATTACCACCTTTAATCATTAAAAACAGAGAAAAAATGAAGAAGAAATAGAGGCTGCAGGTCTAAGAAGGGAATTAGGAGAACAAATGTTGGATTAAAGAAAAAACACAGAGAGGGGTTTTGCTTCTGCTTCAGCAATTTTGGGTCAAAAATCAAAATCGCCAAAAAAATAGCTGTCATTAGTAAAACCCAAGTCCCCAAAAGCCATGGAAAACCCGAAAAAAAGTAGCTGATAAGAAGCAAAAGAATAAGTACAAGAGAAAGTATGAACAAACTCAAGAAGAAGCTAAAGCAGAGCCTGCGATTATTGCACCAGAATTTAAAAGAAAAAAAAGAGACAACAAAAAGAAGAAGAAACTAAAGCAAGATGACGTTTTGAATAATGGGTTGGGTTGTCCCCAGAAATTGATGGGAAGGCTGAATACTTTGATGGGCCAGCTATGGAGTCCAAGAAAAAGAAGAAGAAACAGAGAAAGGAAGAGTTTTTGAATAATGAGTTGTCGCCAAATTTTGATGCAAAGAATAAATAGAGAGAAAATATGAAGGTAGTGGAAACCGGAAAGAGTCAGGTTGTGGATGAGGCTGAAAAGTGAAGAGGTATAGGTGAGGAAGGAGTTTAGGAAAGATGAATTCTTGGAAATAACTGCATAAGATGAAAGAGAATTTGGCTGATAAGCAATTTGACTAAGGAATTTAAGTACAAATATTTCCAAATCTTTTGCTGCTGTCTCTTCAAAATCAACCACAAGAGAAGGGCTGTGCCTGCACACGCCTTTTACAGTTTTACAAAGACACCTGCTTCTATTATCCATGTGGGTAATCATAACTCCTGTATGAACTAACGTGTCATCTTCTGCTATTATCCATATGGGTACTTTCGTACCATTTCCAGTATAGTGCGAACCTACCGACAATCACAATAACCAGCTCAATGAATTATTGTCTGTGGGGCTTCGGCTTCACCGCTATAACTAGCGCTTTTAAAGATAGCACCAAATTTCATCTGGCATCCTGTCCCTGGATAGCATAAAAATAATGGGAGTCGCATCTCACCAAAAGAAGCAATGTGAGAATGGCAACTGGGTTCGACAAAAAAAAAGAATGGCAACTGGGCCCTCAGTGGATTCGAACAGTCCTTTGCATGATAATGTTGTATATGTTTGCATGGTTCCAAATCTACTATTCAAGATTCTACTTTTCTTTCTTTTTAATATCTTTCCAACCTGCTTCATCCAATCTAATTTTCAAGATTCGTATTTTTTCTTCCTTTTTAATTTGTTCTTCCTGCTTAACCAGGAATACTAATTTGGTAACAAGATGTGGCTCTGCGCCTCGAGAAGCTTCAATTGGTATCTGGGCCTCCAGAAATACAGCTTGGTAGGTTGCTTTCTTTATGGGTTTTTTTTATTGTGGTGATTCAGTCTATGATTTGCTTTGGTTTGAAATGGGTATACCTTGTGTTTGTTGGTCTTTTCCTGCATGTAATTGTTTATTTATATTTGGAAGAGGGAAATTTCCTAGAAGATATTATCCGTCTGCAGTTGTATTCTGTGATATCATATGGCTGTCACAACAGAATACTTGATTTAATGGATAGTTAGTGACTATTAGTCTTTTGTTGATTGATAAGCTTGATAAAAAAAAAACAAGTTGTTCATCTCAAAAATCATGACTCAAATTCAAGCTTTTGGAAATTTTTGAGCTCGGTGCACCCTTACAAAGCCTTTGGCTTTGGAAGCCCTTTTGCCAGTAGGGAAGAAAAAAAAGAAAATTGGTATCTGGGCCTCCAGAAATACAGCTTGGTAGGTTGCTTTCTTTATGGGTTTTTTTTATTGTGGTGATTCAGTCTATGATTTGCTTTGGTTTGAAATGGGTATACCTTGTGTTTGTTGGTCTTTTCCTGCATGTAATTGTTTATTTATATTTGGAAGAGGGAAATTTCCTAGAAGATATTATCCGTCTGCAGTTGTATTCTGTGATATCATATGGCTGTCTCAGCAGAATACTTGATTTAATGGATAGTTAGTGACTATTAGTCTTTTGTTGATTGATAAGCTTGATAAAAAAAAAACAAGTTGTTCATCTCAAAAATCATGACTCAAATTCAAGCTTTTGGAAATTTTTGAGCTCGGTGCACCCTTACAAAGCCTTTGGCTTTGGAAGCCCTTTTGCCAGTAGGGAAGAAAAAAAAGAAAATTAGGGGATTAGAAGCACAGAATTAGGATTCAAAATTTAATTTCATTTTTAGGAGGAGATGCTTCCAACTGAATTTTCTAGAATCTAGTCTGTAATATGTGTAGCTGGAAATAACTTGGAAAGTCATTGTTTCTAATGCTTCTCTTGTAATTGTCTTCCCACTATTTAAGTTTTCCGTATTGCTTGAAATATTTTTAGGACATGTCCATGAAATATTTAAGTATTCCCACTATTTTGGCCGTGCTGCTATTTATTGGTTGTACTTGTTCATCAATCGTGGTATTATTGAGTTGAATGATGCGAATTAAGTCAAGATGACTATCAGAGAAACCAGAAATTGATTCTAACTAATATGCGTAAGTAGAGATTTTGGATTGCATTCTGTGCAAATCAGGAGGAGCTTTGAGCATGTGATTTGTTTCTTTGTGACGTGAAAATATGTTTATAGTGCTATCGGTTTGTAGACTTGGCATAGTAACTGCTATTTTTAGCACTTACAGAAAATTCTGAATTCATTTTGCCTGATCATTGTTTTACTAGCAAGTTTGGCAGTTCCACAATGTACTGGTTGATCTGCTTTATAGTTGTCATGCTGTTACTTAGTGCATTAAAGATTGAGTTTTGTTAACAGGCAAGTGGAAAAACAAGATCTCTGTTCCAATCTGCAAATGTTGTTGAAAGGCAGAATTTGGAAGTGGTATGGATGGATCCTTAGCGGAGAAGTATGCTTCTTCGCATGAAAGACTGTCTGATGACATACGGAAGAGAATCGTGTATCGGATATGCTAATTGATTCATTTGGGAGGCTTCATACTTATTTGAGGATCTCTTTGACTGAACGTTGCAACTTACGGTGTCAGTACTGTATGCCAGCTGAGGGTGTAGAATTAACCCCAAATTCTCATCTTCTATCACAAAATGAGATTCTTCGTTTGGCGAATCTTTTTGTCAGTTCTGGAGTTGACAAAATTCGTTTGACTGGTGGAGAGCCAACTGTCAGAAAGGATATTGAAGATATTTGCTCACGGCTGTCAACCTGAAGGGACTAAACCTTGGCTATGACCACAATGGAATTACACTAGCAAGGAAACTGCCAAAACTGAAAGAATGTGGACTGAATTTGGTAAACATAAGCTTAGATACATTGGTACCAGCAAAATTTGAATTTATGACTCGGCGTAAAGGATATGAAAGGGTGATGGAGTCAATTAATGCTGCAGTCGACTTGGGATACAATCCTGTCAAGGTAAGATCTTCTTCCGAAATTTGAGTTGCTCATCAGATTTTTTTTCTTCTGCCCTTTTCCATGCTGGCCATAGCTCCATGTTTTAAGGGCTTTTGATTGCTCCCTGTTGATTGTCAGTACTTCTCCCAGAAAAACTCAAAAGTGTATTAGTTCGTGTGATACATATTCTCTGTATTGTCTCAGGTCAATTGTGTCGTAATGCGTGGGTTCAATGATGATGAGATCTGTGATTTTGTAGAATTGACGCGTGAGAAGCCCATTAATGTTCGGTTTATTGAGTTCATGCCTTTTGATGGAAATGTTTGGAACGTCAAGAAACTTGTGCCCTACTCTGAAATGTTGGACAGAGTGGTAAGGTAGAACTCAGGCAGTAGCTAACCTGTTCGGGTTTTTGGATAATGTTGCTCATAAACTAAATCTCCCAATATTACTGAACAGGTTAAACAATTTACAGGGGTTCAGAGAATTCAGGACCATCCAACTGAGACTGCTAAGAATTTCAGGGTTGAGGGCCATCAGGGTTCAGTTTCTTTTATTACATCAATGACTGAGCATTTTTGTGCTGGATGTAACAGATTGAGACTTTTGGCTGATGGGAATTTCAAAGTATGCCTTTTTGGTCCCTCAGAGGTAAATTACTTTCTTCCCTCGCCTACAGTGGTTCAAAGTGTGCGTTTTTGGGTTCAGAGCTGATTTTGAATCATTTCCTCACTGAGAGTTTCCTTTTCAGGTGAGCTTAAGGGATCCACTTCGTCTTGGTGTTGAGGATAATGAGCTCAAGGAGATTATTGGGGCTGCGGTACAACCCTATTGTTTTTTCCTGAGCACACCAATATGCTCAAGTAACTTTCACTAATTTGATTGGGTTCTTATTCATTCAGGTTAAGAGAAAGAAGGCTTCTCATGCTGGCATGTTTGATATTGCAAAGACATCAAATAGACCCATGATCCGCATTGGTGGCTAAGCTTGTGCGAAGTTGTATGTCTGCTAACTAATGTTGCTTATTACAGTATTTAATTTTGATAACCAATTTCAGTTGGCTTAAAGTTACGCCCTTCAAATTTAATCATTTTTTTTTTACCTTTTATTCTTTCACTAAGATCTACACCCTTAAATTCATTTGTTTCCCCTTCAGTATGGAATTATCTGCACCACTTATGTTCAATTGGTGAGAAATGTGATTCTTAGGTGTTACTGTTATTGGTTCTTCTGAACTTCTGAGTGCAGTATTTGTAGTTGTTATGCTTGATTGGAACATATCAAACAGTACTGGATGTCTAGATTATAATCAGCCTATGCTATGGGCTTGGGTCCCTTTGATACTTAGAATCTGATTCAGGGTGTTCCTTGCCTTGCAATCGTCACACATTTTCCACTATAAATTCCTTTCTGAGTCACTAATTATTGAGATTTTCAACCGAACAGAAGATAATCTGCAGAAGTCCAGTGACATTGTCTTTTAAAGCTAATAACGGCCAAGTTACTTAGTTCTGCAACAGTTAAGCATGATTTGTACGTCAAACACAGTATGATGACTTGGTATCCACCAGGGAGCAATTGTTTAGTATCTTTTCAATTGTTTTTTCATAACTTCAGCTTTGTCATTTGTGTTGAGCTGCTATTTTGTGCTCCAGAAATGTTCATCTTTTATTTAATTTTGTTAATGATGAATGTCTGGGTACCCTCTTAGTATACCTTGAGTTTTACCTTTTAATCTTTCTCTCCTCTTTATCTTCTTTCATTTTTTGATCCCAATTACTCCCTCGTTGCTATTGCCATGTATAGGCATAGTTACTTAACCTGACATGCTCTTTCCTTTCTCTCCAGAATCTTGGCGGTCCAACCTCCTTGTAACCCACAAAGATGAGACCGATACTCGACGACAGATCTTTGGGGTGTAAGTTATGTTGTATAAATAGTGATGATGCTTTCATTTAATAAGCATGGTGTGCTGAATAATCTGTAATTGCCAGTTCATTAGCCATTGTACTGGATAGAAAAGGAGGTTATTGATATGACTCCCAGGAGTTTTTGCTTCCTTCCTTCCACCAAATTCACTATATCATCACTGTGTTGCTTTTCATCCAGTTCAAGGTTTATTCTGTCAGGCTAATGAAACCTGTGGCTTGTTGTTTTGCATTATTTTCTACTTGCTTGAGGAGCTCAGTAAAATATGAATTTTCTTTTGCACGAGAGATTATGATCTGGAACAAAACGAAGACAATGTATTGGCAAGAATGTTAGACTGTAAAGAAGCTACTATATCTCATTTAAGTTGGGTCAGCCTTTTTTTTTTTTTTTTTAAGGATTTCATACTTTATGTTGATAAGGGTGTCATTCCGGAGAAGCAAATCCTAATTGAACCTATATTTGCTCAATGAATACAACTCTGGAGGAAATGTATTCAGAAGTGAGTTCACTTTCTGCCTCTTTTTGACTTTTTGCAAGGGAATTACCTGTGCCAAGGGTTTTCCCTAGTGTCTGGTGTTTCACTGTGACGTATGAAAAATTTGGAGTTTTTTGCTTGCAAATTGTGTCTAACTTAGAGGGTTGCATATGCTCAAACAGTCCATTCATGAGAGCCCGGATGTAATTTGTTTCTAAGTGGTTGAGGTTCTGAAATTGCGTTCAAACGACACAGGGCAAGGCATCTGTTGTACCATTTGATGAAAAGAAACCTATGTTTCACCATGTATTAAGGTGATTATGCGTTATACAGCTTCAAATCGTCACGCACTTGTATTCTCCCTGGCATTCCGAGCGTCGAATTTAAGCACACAAATACGTGTACAACAATTTATCTCACATACCTAACATTATATTTTAAAAAAATACTACAATAATTATTTTGAAAAAAAATCTTTCAAATTATCTTCAATCCAGCCACATTCATAGTATCTCAAGTCAACAGTTTGCTACGCCAACTGAAAGAAACTCTTAGGTTATACAGCTTCAAAGTTATCTGATAAAAAAAATATTTTTTTTTGGGTTTGTACATTTGATAGGTGTTGAATCAGTGCAATAATAAATACCTACTCAATTAAAATATAGGGTCGAATCCACATAGGAAAATTCATTTCTCCTTGGGTTCAAAGTATGTGGAGATTTTGGAGATACTTGGAATTAACCAACTAAATTCAGTAGTAAAATCAAAATAACACAAATAAAATAAAATTGAATCACTAATAGCAAACCTCTAGCCAAAGGAATAACTGTCAGACAAAGTTCATAAACCGGTCATAAATGTAAGGATGAATTCAATTATTTATTGATAAATTAGTTCTAACATAAAAGCCAACTCTTCCTTATTTTGTCAATAGTCAAGATATGGCCGATGACTATTTCTCTAATTAGGAAATAATTTTAGGTACGACCATAGAAGTTTAATTTTCTGATTGTATGAATAATTAGAAGAGTCTAATTCTAACCAATCAATACGCTATGAAAGTCTTTTTAAGTTAGATTATTCGTTCCCCTAACACAAACCTAAGTATGCCAGTTGCTACCAGGATTAAAGCAATCTAACAATTACAAATTAAATCGCTTCAATTAGCAATCGACTATTAAATCAATTCAAATACCGGATCCTTTGATATTCGAATAACATAATAGTCACAAATATTAAAACCAAAGAACGAATAAATACCAACAAATAAAAGAAACAGTGTAATTGATTAGATCTCACAGTTTGTAGAACAAAGCCTTCAAGTTATCCTCAGGCTAGAAAGAGAATTTGGCTACGCATCATTGAGGGAAATCCACAAGAATCCATTGATAACAATTGCGTATGGTTCTTTTTTTTCCCTAAAAACTAACGAAAAGGCCAGTCGAAGGGCAAAAGCAAGTGACGTCGTATCTTGTACTTCAAAGAGTCACACCACGCGAAATTATTGCTGGCCAACTCCCATTCAAACGGTCAGTCCTTTGTTTTTTCTTTTTTTGTTTCCTGGTCGGTCTCAATTACCAACAGCGTAACCTGTTTTCGAAATAGAAAGAGGTAACTACTAAAGATATATTCCAGTTCCCTCATCCAATACTAGAACTAAGAGTGAAAATTAAAGTCTTCAAAATCTTCTTTCAAAAATTGCCCTGAGTTCGATTTGGACTTGAAAATAGGCTCCGAGCGTACCACCATCAAATTAATTCTTAGAATGCTGAAAAATTGCTCTTTTTGATCACGCCTCATATAATTCGCTACAATTAGCACAATTAATCGACTATCAGTAGAATCCGATAATTAAAACAATATTTGGTAAGAATAGAGGAGAAATTAATCATAAAAATTAATAACAAATTTCAACATATCAACGTTAGGTGGTATAAAATTTATCAAATACGTAACATATTTCGGAAAATATCACTAATCCAAACACACTCCATCGAGTGCCGGAATGTCAACCTGTCTTTGTCTTTTATGTCCAAAACTATTTTCTTCTCTCAAGTCATTACTCTATTTTCTTTCAAGTCAGCGTCCAGCGTTAAGAAGTTAAATTTTGATGCAAGTGGTTTTCTTTTCTTCTTTCGATTGTCTATCCTCTTCAACATACCAACTTCATACGTTGAAGGCTGGCTAATTTGCATTTTCTTTCATTCACAACTATGGTAAAGTGCATTTTACACGATACTGCACTTTTATTTTAGTGTAAGTGAGGGGTTCAAATCCGAAATTTCTTACTTACACTTTTTTTCTTCGAACCATTCAACATATCCCTTCTCCAACCAAAAACATGTATATATATATAGACACACACACATATTAATAATACTCCACTCACATGCTTTTTCGCTAGGGTAAAGTGCATCCGAAATCATTTAATTTCTTAAATTTTCATGCCGTCCATTAGACTATTTTTGTACCAAATGAACCTCTAAAAGTGCTTCATTTAGACCATTTTGTTAAATTAGATAGGAGTCAACTCTGAATTAATTACTTATTAATTAGAGGCACATTTAATTAGAGGAAACAGTTGGGACATTTCGTGCAAATCAACTGCGAATCAATTAAGTATAGTCCATTCTGCTACCAAAAACTCCCAAATTTCTAAATTTTCGGCGAGAATTGGTGTGAAATTAGTAGTTCTAACAGCAAATGGGCTAGCTACTTAATCCGCTGATCGGTTTTGTGCAAAATGTCCAAAGTAACCATTCGGAATGGGGCCACTGGCTATTTGGTCCGGTGGTCATCACCATTAAAGGTGATGCTGGAGGTCAGGGGTTCAATCCCTGCCTCCCACAAATTTGCCACAATTTGTGGCGGTCTTAATTGATCTTCATCGATGGAGTCGCGTTTCTCTCTCGCTTGGTTTGAATTTCATCTAACTTAATAGCTATGTTTTCAAGGGACTATTCGACGTCAAAAATAGTTTAATGGGTGAAATGAAAATTCTTAAAAAGTTTAGTGGCATCTAATGCACTTCACCCTTTCAAAGATCATACACGTTAATTTCCAATGATTGGTTAGAGATCCTTTCCATCGATTATACTATCTCCTTGCAGGGCCTTTTCATTGCTTTTATATGTGTATCTTTCTGTAACTTAAAGCATTTACTGCTATAAAATTTTTTGAAGAAATCAATTAAAGATAGCACATTATCCAAGTAGTATACTAGTACTATCTTATGGAGGAAATCTTATGCACTGAACCATGCTTGCAAGCTGCAAGTAGCAAGTAGGAATAGAAAGGTCAACAGAAATATCAGTTACTTAAGGTTTTCTAAACTTGCAAGTTGTGCATTAATAAACCAGCTTCCGCAGTAGACTTAGCAATTTGGCACAAATCAATCTTTATTATTTCTGTTCAATTGCATGTAACTTTGGCATGCAGACTTTTAGCTGCAAGTCTCCGCTTAGTTTAATGGCTCAAGAATTGGGCGATGAAATTGACTGATTTATGATAATCATATAATACTTGGATAGTTTCTTCGTTTTTTTTTTTCTTTTCTGAGCAGAACAGAACAACAATTTTTTTTTTTACTTTTTTCATTTTCTTGGAAGATCATTTTTACTTTTATCAAAAAAAAAAAAAAAAAAAATTTCTTTCACAGAGGACTACTGGATTTGCTTACGATAGGTGCAAAAAATTTTCTAGCAAACTCAAGAGTTCTTGGTCTTTCTTGTGAGCAGAAGATTCTTGTTTTCATGGTAAGAACAGGATGATTCAAAGTTTGGAGGACTTTTAAGATCCCAGCAAAGCAAGTATATTAATTTACTTTCTTCAAATGACAAGTCTTGCTATTTTCTCATGTATTTGAGTTTCTTGCATTGTTGGATTTGAGCACTTTTCTTCCATTGAATTTATAGCTGCAACTTTTGCTGGTTGAGAGCAGGAGAAAGTTTGGCAGTTGAAAAATTAGTGAGGTATGTACTTTGATTTATTTCAACAATTGAGGATGATATATACATGTATGGACCAATTGAGATGGTGACAAAGGAGTAAGGGCATTAATAACAGTAGGTAATATAACAGCATCAATGAGACTATGGTCATAAACCTCTCCAACCAATAGTTATAAATTAGAAACAAAAAACTCCCTAGATCATAAATCAACATCAATGGGACTATGGTCATAAATCTCTCCAGCCAATAGACATAAACTAAAAACAAAAAAAACTCCCTGGACCATAAATCTGAGCATCTGCAAGTATCTTTACAGCAGACAATCATGACAATGAAACTAGAAAGTACAATTCTCCCCAACCAAAGAATAGTATATATAAAAATTAGTATACAAGTAGTAAATGAGAAGCACTAAATTAGTTGATGAATTAGGTGCATGTAGTCTCACAAAATGAAAGCATCATTGCTAAGTCCCCTCTTCCCTTAAAACACCAAAAAAAAAAAAAAAAAAATTATCCAAGTCCAATGTTTCTTGGGCACTCATTTTTATTGATAGTTATCTACTTCCTTTGACATTTTTATGTTTTATCAGAATTGTTTCCCACTTACCTGTCTTTCTTTCTCTTTACTTTGTTATGGTAAGAACAGTACTGTGATTTAAAGTCAAAAAGAACGTGCTGAGAATTCAGGGAGGACTTCTACAATTTAATAGAACAAAATTTTCACGTAATTTGAAATTCTGTCATTTTTGGATTCAATTACTTTTGTTCTAGGAATTTATATCACCAACTTAACTGGTAAAATGCAGGTGAAATTTTGGCAGTTAAAAGGTACTTGCCTTCATCTCATTTTGGTGGATACAAAATTCCTTCAGAAGAAAGATTAATGCAGCCTTGCCATTTTGCTGGGATTTCGTTTTCAGCAACTGAAAATGATATGTATAGACCAGCTGAGATGGTGAAACATGAGGAAGAGCATTCCTAGCAGTAGGCAATGAAACAGCAATTATGCAACCAAACCTTATATGTCTCCAATCAGCAGTCATACATTAAAAATAATAGATTCCCTAAACAATAAATCTGTACATGTAAAATTATCTCAAGAGCAGACAATGAAACTAAAATTACAAATCTCCCAAACCAAAGACTAATAGACAACTGATTGTACTAGTCACGTTCATGACAAGCATTAAACTGAACTCATGAGTTAGGTTTATTTAATCTCACAAAATGAAGAAAGAAAACCAAAGCATCATTGCTAACTTTTCCCACCCAATAATAAATATATATATATAATCCAAGCCCACATAGCTAAATCGTTTGAGGGAAAAGATGACAAAAAAAAAGTTCTTAAAAACTTGATTGTGCACACTGACGACATGAAAACCTGCTGTCATTTACATGAGAAAAGCCTTCTAATCAACAAAGTGGCATCCCACTAAACATGTTGTTGATTTGTGATTGAGAAGACTTGACTCAGAAGAGGGAATTGACTTAGATCTTGAACCAAATTCATATCTATATCTCCAAAACCACGAAAAATCCCATGTGAAATGCCCTCTCCTTTATACAAATACTCTATCTCCTTCTCTATCTTTGGTGTACCTTGCAAGAATTGAATTCCTTGGTTGGCCTGAGGCTGAAGCTGAACGTCAGTCCACAACTTGGGGCAGTTACTACTGCTGCTGATCATCCCTTTTGGTGGAAGTCCTCTACGTGCCTTCTTGATTCTTTCTTTCGCTTCAGCTGATTTTCCAGTAAGTCTTTGCACGAGATCGCGAAAATTTTCAACATCTGTCTTTATAACCTCAGGTGCAACTATGTGAATTATTCGTATTTTTGGCTTCAGCTTGGATATTATGTGAGAATCCTTGTGCAAGGCCAGCTGCTTAGAGTTTGCTGAGAAGCCTGAGAATAATGCATCATTTGTTTGTGGTTTGATCCTCTCCATTCTTCTCAACAATAACGAAAATAAAAGAAAGCAGGGGTGGAAAGAAAGAGACGTAGTTTGGCTATATCCAAGAAGAAGAAATTGGGGGATAGTTCATATACAGATGATTGATCATGAGCAACTAGCAAACTTTAATGTCCAATGGGAGTAATAAAAAGGGAAAAGCCTGGATAGAATAGATAAGAACTTTTTTTTTTTTTATCTACACAGGGGTGTCCGGGTCAATCCTTACGGGATCCGAATAATCCCCTGCGACCCGGCCAGACACCCTAACTCAGCCCAAGTACGATATGTGCACGGAGGAATCCAGCAGAGCAGAGACTCGATCTTGGGACCCCTCGATCACCGGTGAAAAGTGCTACCACTGGACCATTCACGCGGGGCGAATAGATAAGAACTTGTATGATAAGTTGTTGACAAGTGTGTGTTTCCGTACATATCATGTCATGGAGTTGAATTTCGTACTTTATGATCCTTTTGTCTAAGTAGTTTATCTTGGATAAACATAATTGTAGGTGCTTTCATTATCTAGCACCACAATAATTTCCAAATGAAATACAGGTATACAGTGACTAAAGTCAACTCTTGTAATGCATGTAATCAATTTTGGACTTATTCTCCATTGACTATTTAACCGATTATATATATATTCTAATTTTGAATAATTAGTTTTTGTGATATTTTTGGTTGCTTTTATATTTTCATTATAGATTTTTAATGACCAACAAAAATTAAAATATATATCACCCAAAAAATAGCTTTTACTGATTCTGATTATTTTTTATAATCAAATTTTGTAAAATTTAAAGCAATCGAGAACAAGACCTTTGTTTTTTAGCCTTTTAAAAAAAAAAAAAAAAAAGAAAACCTTTCAGTCATTTAGCTCTATAGTGTTTTCCATGAATGTATCCTCTTTTGTTCTTTTATTTGGACCAACAACAGTTTTACACTGAATTTTCCGTTGGGAGTTGATAAGGGGTAAGTATCAAAAATTAATGCTCCAATTGCACTTTGTAAATATGAAATTTCCTCATGCTCTAGCTTTAACTAATACTAAAAGAGATTTTTTCATCAGGTTTCTAGAAAGGTGTTGATATTTTGGTTAAGTTGGAAATTACTTGATACTGATTTTCATAGTGATACTTTTCTTTGAGCCCCTTTTTTCTAAGAAAGTCAATTTCTCAAAATAATGACAATTTTTCATTAGGACATGTCAATTCTTAACTCTTGCATCCTAATTGCTCATTTTTTTTAAAAAGTGGACTTCTTTCTTGATAAATGATAATTATTAGATAGATAGAGAACTTGACTTTCTTCACTTCACGGCTTTGGTAGACTTTTTCAAATTAGTAATATCTCATGTACTTTCATGCGATTGTGTTATCCCAAAATATAACATTTTTTGGGGTCTAAAATTCTCTGTGCAATTTTGATTGTTAAATCAGAATGTAATTATTTTTTTTCATTTTTTTAACTATTTGCTTTTGAAGACATCATTTGCATTGGAGTCATTGGTTGGCATAATAATGTTTTCCAAACCTTCTTTTGAGCTTCCTAGAAACAGCTCAAAACTTGAAATATCAAAAATACTGATACTATCATATGGGAACAAAACTATTATATACTCATGATATCATTACATTTAAGTTATAAAAGTGCAAAATTTTATACAAAATTCCAGACTGGGGGATCATGCATGAAAGTGGTCTACACAATTTTTAAATGATCAAAATACTACATCATCACCAAAGATCTTTGCAATTCTCCATTGACAACCCACAAAATTGTCAACGGTTTTTACATGTTTATCAGAACCACTCATCACAGCGCCATTAATCCTCACACAATTCTGCGAACTTTTAGCCTTCTCTCAAGGAAAATGTTTGCTTCATCGATCATGCATACCATTATTACTCTTGTACCGTACAGACATGTGAAGTGTGCTAATGATGGCCAGATTGCTCATTACTGCAAAGTCCAGCTAAATAATCTACACCATTCTGCTTTTCTGAATTACACGAATTTGGGGCTAAAAAACCCCCCCACCAAGATGTGATTTACTAGCATAATGCACAAAAGAAATCACCAAGTTGTAAAATGTGAGACAAGTGTTATAATACAGTTTCATGTGAAACCCAATTGACAGCTTAAGATCTTGCTTGTACAATTCTTGAAAACAACCTTTTGGGCTAATCTTGGCAACGAACTAAGCTAGGTTTGTAACGAGGACACAACTCAAATCTTAACGCTAGAACTATATATATTGGCAATAATGTACAGGTAAGTTTACTTTTCACAAGTTAAAAATACCAAACTTGCTCTTCAGTTTGCCGTGCTGTCCTTCTCCCACCACAGACACAAGACAACAAGCAGAGATGCACTCAGGTGCCACCTTAACTGCATTAGCATCAGGTTGACTTCACAGGCTTGTGCTGATGTTTACATGAATAACGCAATTCGTGGCATGTGAAGCGGCACATGAATGAATTGAGTGAAGGGAATCTATTGTGCCATTGGCTTTTGGCTAATCGGAGGAAATTAGATGAATATGGCAGACTCCAGAACTCATTTTTTTTTTTTGGCCCCCTTAATAAGATGACAAGGAACAGCATAATGGTGGGAATGATATAAACAAATTACAACTCGACAATAATACATCTAGACTCACAAATGATGGGACTGATTCTAACATATATTTAGAGGACATCCACTATGTGAGACTTGAATTTAAGATCTCTAATTCATTGATCTCAATTTTGACCACTAAACTAAAGTTGTGTTTATCGCAGCATGGACAAGTACTTAGATTTGATAAAATTTAGAAAATGGTGCTATTCTTTCATGGTATTCCAAGTTCATTCGCATGGTTGAGAGCTTATAAATAAGTTTCTCCATAGAGATAATTGATATAAGATTCATTCGCATAGTTGAGAGCTTATATGCAAGTTTCTCCGTATAGATAATTGATATAAAAGATTAAATCCTATCAATCTAAAAATCAAATTATAAGATAAAATCCCACTAACAAGACTGGACAGTTCTCTGTGGCATCTGCCATGCGAGCACTGAGGCAGCAAGAAGCAAAGGTGTATTGGCACAAATTGGTATGGAGTAAGCACTACATTCCAAGGTTGCTTGCATCGATCCTTTGGTTGCTATGTTGACAACTCTGGATAGGCTCAAAATTTGGGGAGTGCAAGTACCATCAGTTCTGTTTGCTGACAGTACAGGCCATTTGTTCATTGAACTTTCAGGGGGCAATACGCTTTGGAAGAAGAATTACAATGGGTGGCTCATCATTGGGTTGGAAACTCATTTGTTCATCAATTTAAGAGTCTTGTCTTTGCTGTCATGGTAGATCACATTTGGAAAGCTCGAAACATGGTCCTTTTCAAAGCTAAGCCGGCAACAGCTGTTGGTATAATGTTCATCATGTTGTACTTGGTTGGGGGAATATGCCAAAAACTCAATGATACTTGGAAGTTGGCTTTGAATGGGGTCTGCCATTTCAGTGTTTTCACTAGATAGATACTGATATGCGTTCATAGATAGAATTGTATCATGCGGTTTTACTCTTGTAAACCTTCATTTCTGATCTCAATAGAAATTCATAATTTTTTCCTAATAAAAGAAGAGACACGTAAGGTGAACAATTTCGTGCATTATTATATAATTTTTTTTGAAAATTCTTTTATGTGAAAATACACACGTACGAAACCCAATTTACAACTTAAAGATCATAACTGTGCATTTGTTTTGAAAACAACTTTTTGGGCAAGTTTTGCAGTAAAAGTTAAGTGTACTTTTCACAAGTCAAATATAGCAAACCTACTCCTGAACTTTGGAGAAAGGGCATTTTAACATTGTAACAAGAATAGCACTAGATTTAATATTTGGAAAATTTTGAAAAAGGGAACAGGAAGAGTGGAAATTCATGAGTAGGTTTTAAGTATTAGGAAATTTAAAAATAAGGTATTGGTTATTATTCATAAACTACAAAAATATTTTTTGTTGTATGTAAAATTACGAATTTATATTCATGTGTTGTAAACACGAACACTTATACGTACACATTTATTACAGTTGCACATGTGTCGATTTAAATGAGAACATTTATAAGATGTATACCTATATTCATCAAAATATACAGTCTTATTCATTGAGATGTACGTTTATAGTCAACCGAATGCACGTTGTTGCGAGAGTAATTTAGTTAGTTATCGATAAATTTAGCATTTATTTCAATTCGTAAACAATAACCTCAAACCCCATTTACAAAAATTTCAAAACCTATACCCTACTTACAAACTTTCAATCTTCCTATTCATCCCTTTCTCCAAATCTTATTGCATGGTGGCAACATCGTTTGTCTTGAACAGGTGCAGCCCTCCTCCCCGCCAGACATGGACTCAGGCAGCATATAAATGTAATTTTATTGATTCGATGGCATTCCTAAGTAGGTGACTTTATTTCTGTAAAATAAAATGTTTCACCTTACAGTTGAGATGCCTCAATTTTAGAGAAGTCAGAAGAGAAATCTTAGAGAAGGATGAGACAAAACAATTGAAAGTTGGAACTCAATTTTAAGATGATAAGTGAATTTTATTTAATTACCCAATTCTAAATCGCTGGTAAGAACGAAAGGATCTAATTCTTTACTGGATTGATTCTCCACTAAATAAGACACATATGGTATCAGGTGCCTAAATGGCAGACACATACCGTAATTGAATTTGGATTAACTGTACAAATAAAAATAGAGGTATCACTATTAACTAGTATGGCCTTGATCGTTCCGACTTCCCACAATGGCCCAGGATGCAAGGCCCGGGAAAGCCTCCAAACTTCTGTCTTACAATGTAGATTTGTATGCACGGACTGGGCACACACTTGTAGCCTGATCCCTTTCGGAGATTCAAGCCCACTGGAAGACTGGCAGGGCATATATATATATATATATATATATATATATATATATTGGGGGTGGTGTTTTGAATAGGCATTATTTCTACAAAAGTTATTTACTTGCATCATAAATATATTTTTAACGCATTTTTTTATTTTTCTAATCACTTTTTTTTTAATCTTACATATATTATATCACAAAAACTGCTACAGTAATTATTTCAAATAAACTCCTGTCCAAACAGGCTCAGTATTTCTTTGAGCACTTCAATTTTTTTTTGCCATGTTAAAGCCAAATGGAATTCAGGGTGAGCAACTTGGCCCCTTCAACTTTGAGAAATTTTCCTTTTAGGTTTATATTTTTGAAAATTTTAAAACTTGCTTCTTATTTGCATCTCTTGAAATTTTCATGCTCATCTACTTTGCCCCTAATATTTTTTGAAATTCTCTTTCTTATCTATATTGCCCTCTCTCTCTCTATATATATATATTTTTTAATGTCTCTTTCTTATTTACATTGCCCTCTCTTAATAAATTAAAAATTCTTAATTCTTACACTTCACTACAGTGTTGGATCTAATTAAAGCTAGTTATTGATGTAAATCCAACAATAAACTCTTTTGATATTCTTAAACTACCACTACATTATAATACAACTTAGATGTCAAAGAATTATAAAAATAACGTTAAACAAAAGTATGTTTAATATAAACACCATTTAGTTGGAAATTTAATATGATTACATTTGATGTGGTATCAGAAATTGAATCCCTGACTCTAGCTTTCTAGTTCTACCACTAATTGTATAATTTCTTTACTTTAAATGGTAGATGGTCCTGGGTAAATTAACTTAATCCTCTCTAATTTAACCTCATTCTGAAGATATTTTCATGTTTTTTTCTACATGCAAAATGTAATATGTCAATTTGTCGTGTGACGAACTAAAGATATATCACCTACTGAGGCAATGAATTTTTTTGTTACGTATTAGGGTGTAGCTTTCATGTTACATATTCTAATGGATTGGTGCCGGTACATTATAAACTATGATAATAACACCTTCAATTAGAGTTAAACTCTTAAAAAGAACACGCATCAATACAATACATGAGAGTGTGTAACACGATTGTTACACATTAGTATGTAACAGAAGACCATTGCCACTGCTCAATAACGTTGATCAATATTTATGACGTATTTTTTCTGTTCTGTTAGTCATTCTCTACGACATGTACAAGTCTCTGCTTGTGCAAATATGCCATTTGCCAACGCCAATTTGGTCAAGTTGCCACAAATTGTTAACTACACGGGACTACATTAAAGTATGCAATTTCTCCACAGAAGACAGCTCCTCCTCTGCAAAGTTATGTGAAGTTTGACAAATATTCAATACCCCTATGGGATATGACCAATCGCAGCCTTATAAAAATGTGAAAGACTTTCCGTTCAATCATATTTAAATACTTGCTGAACCAATCGATCTCGTAGTAAAATAACATATCTAAAAAAATAAAACAAAAATATTGAAGCAGCCCAATTCCTTTTCTCTTTATTTCATACAGGTAATAAGTACCAGTACCATATGACAAACCTTCAAACTTTCAAACTAAAAGCAAATTGTAATGTTGTTGTTGAGAACAAATGAAGATCAATAATATATACAAAAATACAATGAGAATAGTGTCTTAACTCACAGAACAAACCAATACCTAAGCACACCAAAGTTCAAAAAAATAATCACGAATTCATCAACAAAATCTTGGCATAATGTTTTATGCAAAGCTATAAAACTCTTATAATCAATCCTGCGCGGTTGACCTCTGTCTGGTGAGAGATCTTCCATCATTTACAGTGGGTGACGACTCGCCTCCGGCCGGCATATCAGCCAAAGCCGCGGCCATGCGCTGGATGCTGATGGACCGAGCTGGCTTGAAACTGAAGGACCTTTGTGTTTTTGAGAACACGTTGGAAGACTGAGATAGAACAAGATATACTAGAGCCTGAACTAAAACAAACAAGCCCACCTTGAACAGAATATCTCCCAAGTTTTCTACGATTTCCATGGCTAAAATTGAGCAAGAAAGATCAAGATGAAAAGGGTTTTGATCAGAAGCGTATACAAACCGATGAACGAAAGAAAATGAAGTTGAGAAGTTGAGATAAGTTTCGTGCAAAAGCTCATCTTTTTATATATGAGGACCAGAGGAAGAAAATAAGATGGCCGGCCGCTTTGACTGGTTGGGACCGAGGAAGGTACTACGAGCAGGAACTTTCCTGTCTAGAAGTGTGAACTAAGAAACTTGAAACACGTGATAATTTGGGACAAGGGAGATGATCAACTCAAGGTGTCAATCCTTGTAGTTTTGGAATTATTCGCAATAACTTCACAAATATCGTAGGAAAGTATACCATTATGATTTGACTTTTCGTGATTAAGTGCTTGAATTTGCAAGCAACAAGAGACTTGATTAAAGGCACTTTCTAGATTTCACCTTTCTGATAGACCCTTTTGCTTTCAGGGTAATTGGATTATCAACTTGGCAACTTTGGAGTCAGACAACTCGAATAATACATGTCACTATGCAAAGGGCCATATCCCAGACTTGATTTAAAGCAATATTTTGAGTTTGGGATATGGTCAAATGTCATTCATACGTGTCCTGCACCATCGATGATTTGAATAATTGTCAGCTTGACATGGTTCAAAGGCAACACGTAACGTAAGCAGCTTGATATTGACGGAGACTTTAGAGGCATCGTCGCTCGTATCATAAGCATAAAAGAGGATTTCAATTTAGGGATAATTGTAGAAACCTCTCCCGAGTTTTCTAATAATTTCACTTAGCATCCTCTGAAGTTTCAAAAATTATACCTACTTAATTTGTCTATTTAAAATGACAATATTAATCTTAATATTTTAATAAAACTCCGTTGTTGCCATATTTATACTAAAAAAATGGGTTTTACAATTTTTTTCCCATTTTTCTTGTTATCCATTTCTCTTATATTTCATTAGAAAATCCGAAGAACTATCATTATTGTCCCTAACCACTATCCTGATCAAACGTTAAATTAGTAACACTTTTTTGATAACTTTTACGATAATTTTTATACACTGTTAATGTAAATATTTTTTTTTACACAAATAAATTTAGATCTATGCCATATAACATGAATTCAAAATTGAAATTTAAATCACACATGTGTGGCATACATTCAAGGCTGCTAGTGTAAAAAAATCACTGTATTGTTAGTGCATAAAAGATTAATCTTAACTTTTAATATCATCCCATTTTTACTAACATAAAAGATTAATCCTAACTTTTGATATCATTCAATTTTTTTGCAACTTTTATTTTTTTGTATCAAAATCAAGAATAAATCAATAATAACTGAAAACAAATGGCCCAAAATCATTATCAAACTAGTTCCACCATTGAACTAGACCACAACTTTTTAAAAAATCAAGATAGCACTTTCTTCTCTATTTTAAACCACAATGAAAAGTAGCCTAATTTAGCAATAGATTTATTATTATAATTGGTTATCAAATAAAAAATAATAACATGAAAATTTTGATACCCATTCCTTTCATAATTGTGCCAAATTACTTTACAATTGTTTAGGAGAATAAATTGAACTTTATAAGACAAGGGCATTTTAGCACATTTATTAAATTTTTTACCCTATGTTAAGTTTTAATTACCAAAGTGTCAAATTAAGGAGGTAATTGTAATTTTTAAAGTGAGAAATCTCAAGAAAGGTTTTTGAAAATATCCCTTCAATTTAAAATGGCAAAAAAGTTGAAAGTTCATATTGCAGCACTGTTCGTGGCAACTTAGCATCCCTTCATTTTAGGTTTCTTGTCGTGGAACCTGTTAGTTTGCCAAGAATGTCCTACTGTAGTATCACCAAAAAGGTCAATGGTAGTATGTAAATTGTTTAGGTAATACTTTTACTGATTAAGTTTACGAGACTTTGGTTTAATGGTAAAAGTGGAGACCTCAAGAATTAGAGGTCCGGGTTCTAATCCCTTACCCCTCTCCTTACATTTGAAATTCTGCTCCTCCTTTAATAGAAAAAAAAAAAAATGTTTACTGACATAATTTGAATGAGAGAATTACATTTTTTTTATTCCAAATATTCCGGGCATGTGCGCTTTTAGTCCCTAAAATTTTGAAAAAATCAAATATAGTTCCAAATGTTTTAATCTCTAAGCACATTTAGTCTTATTAAATGATTTTTATGAATTGCTACCGAAAACCGGTCATGTGTTGTTACATATTGGCAATTGATTTTTTATAAAGAATTTAAAAACTTGAAAAAGTGTTGCTGTCCATAATTTGTACTACAACAGGACTAATTACTGACATGCCAATAGGACTAATTACTGACATGCCAATACGTGAGTAATTAGTCTCTAGCCCACAAAAGCAAAAATTTGGTTAATAAAAAAAATTATGTTAAAGACTAATTATTGACGTGACCACACATGAGTAACTAACTAGTCATCTTTTATCATAGATTATGGTCAACGATATTCCATAAAAAATTTTTAATTTGTTTCAAAAATTAATTGCTAGCGGATGACATGATTCTAGTAGTAATTAGTAAAAATCAGTAGTGACTGGGACTAAAGATACATAAAAATTAAAACACCTGGGACTAGATTTGCTTTCATCCAAACTTTAGGGATTGAAAACGCTCATACCCCAAACATTTAGGACCAAAATTACAATTCTCTCTAATTCGAGAACCTTATGAGCTACAGAATTCCATAGTTGAGAATGAGAAGCTTTAAAAGTTTTTTGTGTGTAAGAAACATATTTTATTCTCACGTTTTTCTTCCAAAAGTAAACGATAAAGTTTTATTAGCCGACAAAGTGAACCATGTCAACAAGGCGATTTTTGTTGTAGTGTACGCCGTACGCGTGCTCTCTCTCCCTTAATTCGAGCAAAGTGTGAACTGACTCCTTCGGGAAACGCAATACGTGCACGAATGGAAAACTGAAAGGATGTATAATGCCAATTTTCCAACAGTTTATCTGTTAGAACTTCTATTTTTCCTCCAACTCTATGCTTTATCTTTTGCCTTGCAACTTTTATTCTTTTACATCCGTCACACTCCACTTTTCGTACAACAAAACAGGGTTTTTTTTTTTTTTTTTTTTTTAATGAAGGCAAACCCCAACAAAACAGGTTTCTAATCTTTTGTTTTTCGCATTAATTACCGGTCATGTTTTTGGCAACAAAATATTTATTGGAAATAAGCTAACGAAAATTATCCAACAAAAAAACAAGCTGTTTATGCTCTTATACGTACGAACTATGGCTCAGTTTGACAAATGAGTTTTTTTGGATATTTGTTTAAAATTTTATTGCAACTTACTGTAGTAATTGTAGAAAAATTTGTAAAGCATGTAATTATGCTAGTGTTGTTTGAGTCAACACATGCAATCCGAAGTTGTTCCCATGCTACGCAGTCAATTGAGTTTTAGAAAATAGCTCCCTAGAACATGTACTAGAACCCATAGGGTAATTTTTCTTTTTTCATTTCAAATAAGAAACTATAGTCGATCTATTTCTTCATAGGAATGCTGAAAGGGTCAGCCCAACTTGTAAATGCCATGTCTTCGAATTCTGGATAACGAAAGCAGAGCCCCCTTTGCACCAAGGGGAAGGCAAACAGGCAAACTTGAGCATGCAAGGTTCCTGCTGTCACAGGATTCAATTCTTGGCGTGGTGTCAAAGAGTTGATGTCCAAGTCACAAGAGCTTAAAACATCTGCTATCTTATTTTCTTGAGAGGAGAATATGTGATGCAAATGCCAGAAGTCAAATTCTGGCCCCCAAAAAAAATGACTTCACATCTAGAGCCAACGATTTTAAACATAGAGTTGTACCAGCGTTACAACCTGCGCTTCATTCCATATATACTAGGAGGAGACGGTCACAAGCTACAAAAGTAAAATCAATAAAGCAACAGGCAAGACATGCTTCATAAGAAATAACTACCAACAAGCCAGAAAACAATTATATGCAAGCTGGTAGGTCATATTTGACAATGGCAAAACTTCTGTCTGATGCCATTTGCCGATAGTGGAGAACTAAGGTAAGAGGAAATAGGGAAAAGGATCAGAAATAGCCATATCAACAAAACTTCTACAGCTTTTTATACAATGCCTTGAAATCACCTAAGATTAAATATCAAATCTTGTTTTTTCTCTGTCTGAAGTAAGAATAATGGTTGCTGCGTCAGTGTGATGAAAACCGTGGTATTCGTCTGCCCATTCAAAATTGCATAGTTTTACAAAATTCAGAAATCACATTAGTCACAACCACCAGAAAGAGAAAGCGGGGGTGTGTTAGAAAACCACAAAATTCAATTGGTTTTCTTGTTCATGTTTTGGACAAGCTGTTTCATTTGGAATCTCCAAAACATGAAATAAGCCAATCCCAAACCGATCAGCACATACAACCAAATTTTCTCTTCTTTACTTTCCTTTTCTGACTCAACCTCCACTATACTAAACTCATCCCTCTCCACACTTCCCATCAAACCATCATTAACATGCCCATATAACACATATACCCTATCCTCCTCTCCCACTGTAACTGCACTGGCCTGCTTCTCAACCTCAAGGCCAGTTTCATCAAACAGTACTCCTTCACCCCAACTATCTTCACTCTTGACAAAGTACAGCTTCTCTTGACTAACCACCAACAAAACCCCGTCACTTCTAACTGCAAGTCCATCACCTCCCATTAAGTCCTTGTTCAAAATCACCCTCCATGCACTTCCGTCGTCAATGTCAACTTTATACAATTTACCACTATTTGATTGAACCACTAATAAATACCCCTTCGAGTTGAAAACCACACCATTTAAACCACACTTGTGATAGGATGTGGTAAGGTCCACTGGATAAGATTTGAAGACATTAGACCGCGAAAACACGGAAGCTTCCCCGTCGACATTGACTTTCCAAATGATGTCAGCCCCAGAGTTGGTGACATAAGCATTCCCAGAGAAATCAACGGCAACGTCATTTGCAACGTCGGAGGATTCATCTGAGTCAGATTTCACGTCTGGATCGCTGAGGAGAGGGGTTAGGAAGAGGCGGCGGCCAGAAGAGAGGTCGTAGGCAGCGAGGGCATTGTAGGCAGGGGAGGAGGGGCGGTGGACACAAACGAGGATGCGGTAGCGCTGGCGGTCAAGAGAGAGGCCCACAAAGGAGGAGTTAGGAGGGAGGAAAGAATCTGAGATGATGGTTTCAGCCACGCCAGCATCAGATACTGAGAGGAGGGTTGGGTGGCGGAGGGATCCGACTATGAAGTGTTGGGCTCTCGGGTCCCACTTGAATGACTCAGGGAAAAGATTATGTGATTGGAAATTGACGATGTGAGGTTTACGAGCAGAAGTAGGACCCACAAAAAAGATAGAGCCAAGGATGAGGAATCTGACAAGAGTGGCTGCACAGGTGCCTGAGAGAAGTCGGAGGAGGACAATGGAGATTTTGGGCATCATAATGATTGAAATCTTCTCCTACGATTATCTTGCCAAGTGGTAGGATGTGTTGCGAAAGAAATGAACTCTGATGAGAAATTCATTGAAACATTTCATCAGGTGCTATACAAGAAAAAAAAATCAATTTCACCTACTTCTAGCGAAGAATTAACCCTCCATAAACATGCTTACTCTCAAACTCAGCTAAACTAAGCTATGACAATGCAAACAAGAGAGGAATTAGTTTTCAGAAAATATGATCTTTATAGGCAAGAATTCAAAGGCAAAACACATAAACTAGTACTAAAGAAGCTGATACATTCGGAAAGCACAAAATTCCATAATATGCTTAATACAATCAGAACTTCTAGGTTGCTACTTTCACCCATAAAATTGAACAGTCATTCATAACATTAATCATTACTTTCAACTGGTGATTACTTCTGCTATTAGGTGAAGTGGATTCAAAAGCAACTCAATAATATTCTGTAACACGGTATAAAAGTTAACAAATTTTTCACTCCATTAAGCCTAGAAATTCCACCCAATATTCTACAATATGTTTGTAGCCATTTATTGAACTTCCAGTTCAACTGATGATGGTACCTGAATCGGTCCTGTGATTCTGCTAACGGGGGGTTTTTCTGCGTTTATTTGTCGGTCACAAAAACACAGCTGCCTGGTAATTGGTTTTGGTTTGTCTGGGTTCCCATCATGGCTGCACCAAAGATTTAAATAGGTTAATAAAAATTGTATCTTAATCAGTAAACCGACCAAAAATTTTGGAGATAAAGCAAGGTACAGATGATTAGAAGTACAAGAAAAGGAAGGCTTTAGTATGTGCTTACCTGGTTCCTTTGATTCATATCTCTGACAGAATATTTTCGTCACAACCAATGATCAAATATATGCTATAGATCAACCGATTTCAGCATCACAGGAGGGAGAGAGAAATAGTGAAACAGAGGAGAGGGAAGAAAGCAACGGAGACAAAAACAGCGAGAGAAAGGCCTGACGCCAGGCGGATTCGGGTGGGGAATAAGGGATTAAAGAGGAGTAGGAGGAGGCAGCGGCGGAAGGACGAGGAGAAGCCGCAGGAGGAGGTTGGGATACACAAGGGATATGGAGTACTTGACAAACGCCAATTGCTGAGAGGCTGAACAGAGAGACACCACCGCGCACTGAAATGACCAAATTGTCCCAGAACAAAAAAAAAGTTGCTAGAAAAGATAAAACACAAATAACTTAGGTAATTTTCTTTAGGGATAATTTCAGAAATCCCATTTCAAAAATCTCTCATGAGATTTCTAACAATTTCATTCGTCTCCTGAGATTTACAAAATAACACTAACCTCACTTGGCAGCATTGTGGGTCCAATTGCTTACACCACATAGGAGAAAATTACTCATATACGCTAAGATATTATGTCTTATTGAAAGTTAATATTTGACAATTAAGTAATTAGGACACTAGTTAATTGTTAGTAACTAATTCACGAAAATAACTGTTGAAATTTTTTTTAATTATAAATAGTAACCTGCACTTACAAAATGGTGTCAATTGATGTCTCAAAAATTTGTTCACTCTCAGAAATTGATACACCAAATTGATATTTGTTTGGATTTTTTCACTCTAAAAAATCTTCATAATTGCCTTGCAATTACACTTGCAATATTTATTATTGGTGCTAAAGGATATAGGTAAATTTCATGATTTCCCCCTTGTAACTTGACAAAGCTATAGTTTCTGCACCTATACTTCACCTTCAACTTGTGAAATCCACACAAAATCAATATTTTTCCACCTCAATTTTTGCTGCATCAAGTGAAAATGAGATCCATCTTAATACTTCTTATTGCCACATGCAAAATGGCAAATACAAGAAAAATAGCCGTTGTAATACAATGCACTAGCTGTTGGTCAAACTTTGTAGAGAAAGCCAATTGTTACTTATTTTTGGTTCCTCACTTTTATTAATATATTTTTATGTATTTACAATACAAGTTGTACACAAGTATAAAGGACATTTATGGAATAAAAATTTTATCTCTCTTCTCAAAGTACTTTCTTAATGGTATTTTTTCTGACTTGGACTGATTTTGTTGCCAAAACCTTAGCCTTATGGGAGATTAGTGTAATTTTGTAAACCTTAAAGGTGGTCAATGAAATTGTTGAAAATCTCAAGGGAGGTTTCTGAAATTATCCCTTTTTTATGAGTATATAAGTATATTAACAATGTATATACTATTACTGTTACATTCATGATACATGTGCAAACTTAAATTTTATATAGTGGTCATTTATTCAAAACTAATAGTATAAGCACAAATTTCATTATCTAAAATAAAAGACAAGAAAACTTGATAAATATCAAATGTATTATATCAAATATTATGAGGATTACAATTTTTGAATAAAAAAATTAATCTCCTGATTATTCTCTTCAAAAGACTTCAATCGAAGGGTAGACGAACCTCGTTCCCCAATCAAGACTAGCCCGCTTTAGTTAATAATTAGTTTTTTGGAATATGGCAGACTAGGGCTGTTGGAGTTGAGGCGCTGATAAATGTGCAATATGGCAGCTGCCAATGCCGATTTGGCCGGATGCAACGCTTTCTTTGGTTACTAGGAGGTTATCGGTTATGCTAAGCACAACCTAGGCCCCCTATAATCTATTGTCATATATTTTCGTATAAAATAAGATTAACAGTAATGTTTATGAAATAGCATTCTTAAAATTATAAATTACCAATCAAGCATGCATCTAACAATATACGACTAAACAAAACCAAAAAACCATTAGCATTGCAAAAGATAAGAGAAGATGACAAAAGATTGGCAAGTAGTGTTACAAACAGTTTGATATCTTCGAGTGCAAGTTAGTCTTACAGAGATAGGAGATGACTTGCTGAATGCTTAATATAAAGTGCAATGATAGGTTGCAATTACAAAAGATCACATATTGAGATCCATTAAGGTGCACAAAAGAACAATTTCTTAATAGATTTCAATATTATGTCAAAAGATGCAAGATTAGTAATTTAGCTGTAAAGTGCTTCAACATTAGCAAAATTAGCAATTTAAAAGGCTTCAAGGAAGTTCAGAGTTCATTATCACGCTACTTCTTCAAGGGACTTCCAGGTGCATTGGTGGGCAGCGAGGTAGATGTATTAGCTTCAGCAGAATTCAAACCAATTTCAAAAGGCACAGTTCCAAAAACCAAGGTCCTTTTTGCTATGGTCACTGGGGGTGGCACTTTGTTTGCAGTAGCAGAAGATTTAGCGATGGTATCAAGCAATTTTTTGGTTGATGGACTGAAAATTTCATTTTTTTTAGCAGACTGCAGGACAGTAGCATGAAGGTCTGGAATTTTTTCATTCGTTTCTACAGTCGTGATTGCCATTGGAATGTGAACTGATTCCTCAGTAGTGTATGCCTTGACAATATTATACTTGCCTTCTTTCTTGGCCTTGATAATCTACCTCATAGTAGCGAATGAAACACACAATCGAATGCTTTCCGATTGCAGATGTTAGTTCAGCAGAAAGTTAAGCTCCTGCAATTTTTTGTTTTAAAGTATAAATAATTAGCAAGTGTATCCTGAAATATTAGCTATTTGTTTGGAAGTAGAAGTTCTTATTGTAGATTTTGACTTGGGCAATGATATTCAAATTCTGAATAACTTCATGTTGTGTAAAAAGAATTAGATCCCAATCATAAGTTATGGAAGGAAACAAAACATATTGTACCCAAGACATTATGGAATTACTGTGAATGATGGCAAAGACAAATAATCTTTTGTTTCCTACAATCATTACACTTTTACATGGTGAGAGCAGTATTTATACCCAAGAAAAGAAGCATAAAAATCAGATTATTCGGTAGTCATTACTTGTGCCTACTCATCAGACTATTCTGAGTCTGTTGAAATTATTTGACTCATTTTGGACATGCAGTTCCAATTCGATTGAGATTGGATCTGTCATGCGAAGAATGTCCAATGCTCTAATTGTCCAATCGTGCACAAACTTTATTAGTATCAAATATACAGTTTCAATTGTGCACAAAATTTCTATTTACTTATTTACTTAAAACTAATCAAATCTGACAAAGAAGGGGCTGGAAGAGGTAACTCGATATCCCATTTACAGGATAGCTCAATTGGACTCAAATCTCAGAACCTTATCCAGAAAAATGTACCCATTGACAGCTATCATTGTTTTCCCCTGAATACCACCACCCTTCTTTTGCTTTATAGGTTTCTTACAACTAAATTACTAATAAATTATCCTCATACAATAGTAAGAATTTGACAGTTTGTGGCCTCAGTAACTAATAGAAAAGGCTACAAGCATGAAAGTTCAAATTAGCAGGCAAACCAACTGGCTGAGTATCACACATAAAAACAACCAAAAAATGAAAAACAAAAATGAAACTGGCAATTCCACCAGAAATATAGTCCACATGATATAGGAAACTTTCAAGTCAGCAGAAATATAGAAAACTATAATGGGCAGCAGAAATATAGGCACATGAAGTTCATGGTAGTTGAAGGGAAAAATGAAGAAATCTATGAAGGGAAAAAGAATCGACAACATTAAGTAAGATGTATTAAGCTAGTAGTTATATTATCATGCAAGAGTTAAACTTGTAGCAAAAATTTTTGTTGCCAAGATTGTTAGCTTACCTCATTATGAGCTTCCCAGAATTGAAGAGCTGTAAATGGGATAAGCTTTTCAGCATCAAGGTCAAAGATAACAATGTTTATGGAGCCTGTACCATCATCCACAGTAATCCCAATTCGGGTCCTATTACACATTGGAAATAAAATATTATATTCTAATTTTTCATTACAAGAGAAGGAAACTTAATTTGGTAATTACCTTGCTACAACTTTACTCTCTTCTTTGCAAGATGAGCATCTCATAACCCATCCTACGTCAACATTGATAGCCTTTTGGCAGTTCTCACATGCTTCAAACCAGAATTTTTGTTGCCCAGGGATCAAACTGATTTTTCCTGTTATCCAAGCTGTTTTCACCTAATAGATGTTTTTGTGAACAGAAAGAAGAACACCTGAGTCTTGCATTATTTTGGATGCCTAAAAGATATAAATCAGGATATAAATGAAAAGGGAAGATACATCTTTGAGTGTGTTAAGTGCATTGGCTACACTAATCATGTCATTAGCACTTGGAGGTGGCAACAGCTTAGATGAATCTTTGTATGTCATTTGTTGTATCAACTCTGCAATTTCTTCTTTATTTGCATTATACCTATCCAAAAAATTAATGTAACAGACTATAATTTATCAAAGGGATCTAGAAAAGTTTAACTTAAATGATCAAAGAACATACGTACCATTCTTTGAGTGCATTTGCTTCAGAAGTGGGAGGATTAATCAGAAGGTCACTCCCAGGCTTGGTTGTCAGAGATAAGTCTAATAATAAAAGCGATAGTTTTCATTAAGTAATAGAGCAATTTAAAAGCCAATGATTGGTATCTTCATTTTTGGCTTATTTTTTTAGGTGAATGGGTAGCTGAATGGGTTGCAGCCGCACAATTGTCAAAGGGTTGCAACAGGACACAAAAGAAGATTACCAAAGGGTTGTAGTCATCAACAGGCTCATTGGACTCTTAAAAATGTCATCAATCACTGGAGTTTGGAGTGGATGATGAAGAATGTTTGCATCAAGCTTTAAGGTTTTACCAATTTTCTCCTTTATTTATTGTGCTTTATTTGCAGAAAAAGTATAACTGTCAATATTAACAAAATCACCTTCTCAAATAAGCAATCATTTGTTTCACAAAAGATCACACAAAACAAATAGCACCAATAAACTTAAAATAAATGAAGCAGAAACTGAAAAAAAAACTACTAAAAAGAAAAGGGAAAAGTGAAATTTTACTTATGAAAATATAGTCACATAAATGAAGAAAAGCTATTCATAGATTTAAGAAAGACAACAAACTGACCTTCAAGTTAAAGGATTCCTTAGAGGAACCGCAGCAAAAGGAACCTATCAATTGAAGCATATATGTATATTAGAATTTATTAATCTATGTATTATTTATACGTGGAAAATTTGCCAAAAAAAAGGGGAAGATTTTTTCTCACCAAAGAGACTCCAGAGAACAAGATGTAAAGACTCGGAGGCTTCTTCTTGCAGTTCATAAGGCAGAGGAGCCAGCACCATGCACTGATAAATACGTCTATTCCATTTTTTTGATTTCATAAGTCACTGGAAAAGGTACAGGCTAAGTGAATAGGAAACCTATTTCTTATCATAACTGGAATAAGGGGAAAATCACATCTAAACAGATATTTCTCATTATAATCGTACGGCTGATGAGAATTGAATAAAAAGCATGATTTGAGCGGAAAATTGAATAGCAAAGCTAATGAGAATAGAATGCCATACCTAATCTAACAAAAAATCCCCAATTTCACTCCTTTAAAGTACAATTATCACGTGAGTGTCCAACAATTGGGCAACATGAAATTGATACAGAAATGGGTTAAGTAGTTCACTTGCTCCCAATTTTCCTCCTCTGAAGTACAAACACCATGTGAGTGATCAGCAAATCAAACGTCTGCAGGAGTAGCAATTGACCCACTGGCTTGAAGAAGGAACTCACAAAGCCCATCTCCCAAATCATGAAAAAATCCAAACTTTTTACATGCTTGAGAGGGTTGCTGACCTGCTGGGTTTGATAGTATAGGCGTTAGGAATTGGACTTGCTCAGAATAGGTGCGCCGAATTTTTGCTCAGAATAGCCATGTGGTAGAGAGAAAGGAGGAAAAGGTTTCAACGGCAATCTGACTGAGAAAGAAACAGTGCAATGCACAGAAGGAAAAAGCTTCGGTCAAGTTGCAAGGAATATTTGACTTTGCCACTTGTTAGAGAATTAAGAAGCCTATAGCAAAAGATAAGGGGAGCACTAACGAGAATTGAGAAAGGAACGGTTCAATGCCAAAAGAAAGAAATATAAGGCTTCGGACAAGAGAAAGCTTTAGACAATTTGCAAGAAACATTGTACGTTGCCACTTGTCAGATAATTAAGAAGCCACATGGCATAAGGAAAGGAAAACACTAAACCTTGCTCCTTCTTATAAACAAGGTAGATATTATATTGGACCATATTACGCAATTTTTCTGTAAACTAAGCACCAACTCCTCCTCTATCAAGTTAGGCAAACCTTGTCAACTTTTGGATCAGTTTAGGATTGCCTAAAAGTTTCATCAATTATAGAATGGTGATCGGAAACAAATTATTTGATAGATAATTTTTTCAAAAAAAAATTTCGCTTGCATCATAAACACATTTCCCAATCTACCTTTTTATATTCTGAATCATCTTTTTATCTCACATACATCATATCACAAAAAATATTACAGTAATTATTCTAAATAATTATTTGGAATAATACTCTATCCGAACAAAGTTAAACCATTTTGCCTTATTATATAGTATTGTTTGGTCTACCCCTCTTAAATTGTGAAAATCTATGCCTTTGGATAGGATATTATTTGAAATATTATTTAGAATAATTACTGTAGCACTTTTTATGATATGATATATGTGAAATAAAAACGTAATTGAAATACAAAAAAGGGAATTGAAAAATATATTTATAATGTAAATATTTCAGATAATTTTGTATCCAAGCAAATATGGCAATGTATGACTTTCACCAATGATCAAAATATCAAATAACTAATCCATCTTTTAAAATCGATCCCTCAGTAACATGATATTTCCACCAAAAAAATATATATTGAAGTAGCCAAAAACCTTTTCTGTTACTTTAAATCCAATAACAGTAAACTTCAAAGTCCCAAAAAAGAAAAGCAAATTATTTATTGTTGAGACCAACAGAAATCCATATTTACAAAAGAATCAAAAGAGTTGTGTTTCAACTACTCTCAAGGAACAAAGCAAAACCTAGAAGGCTAAAAACACCAAAATCAAAATACTAATAATAATAATCGTGAAATCACCCCCAAAATCTAGGCATAAAGTTTTATGGAAAACTATTCTACTCCTCCAGAATAATCAATCAGACTAATATTCCTGCAAGGTTGACTTCTGTCTGGTGAGAGATCTTCCATAATTAGCAGTAGGAGACGACTCTCCTCCGGCCGGGATATCCGCCAAAGCTGCCGCCATCCGCCGAATGCTGATCGACCGCGCAGGCTTGAAACTAAAGGACCTTTGTGTGTTGGAGAAGACGTTGGAAGACTGGGATAAAATAAGATACACTAGAGCTTGAACTAAAACAAACAAGCCCACTTTAAACAATACATCTCCCAAGTTTTCTACGATTTCCATGGCTAAAAATGATCGAGAAGAAAAGGGTTTTGATCAGAAGTGTAAACGACTTATGATCGAAAGAAAGAATATTGTTAAATAAGTTGAGATGAGCCTCATGCAAAACCTCCTTTTATACATGCAGCGTCGAGGAAGAAAAATGAAGTGGCGTAGTACCTCTTTGACTAGAGGCCGGGACACAGGAGACAGGAACTTTCCTGTCTGCCTGGTAATATGCACCCTAGTTGTGACTTGTAGGACTTGCTAATATTGGAGATAATCAACCAGAGGCATTGACCACTTATCCTTGTACATTTGTTGTATAAATTCCTGATCGATTTAAGTGTATCATTATGACTGGCTTTTAATGATTAAGAGCTAGAATTTGTGAGAATTTGGATTTCTTTTTTTTTTTTTTGTTGAAGTTTTAGTAGATAAAAGTGTACTACAGGGATTTGATGTATATGAAGTGCAAAAAGTAATTGAAAAATATATTTACGGAGAGCATTAAAATTTTGTCTTAGAAAATAACAATCCAAACGACTTTACATGTTTAACCATTTTCCCTCTCTCTCTTTTTTTTTTTTTTTAACTCTGATTTGCCTAATGAATAATACGTTTATTGAGAAACTCTCGTGCTAAAAGATTGACTGCAATTATAGGGCATAAAATAATAAAGTTTCAGAATATGGTCAAATGTCAATATTACGTGTTGTGTGTATTGAATAATTTTCAAGGCAACACGTAAAAAGCCCTGACAATGACGGCAAACTCGCAAGTTAGGGACACCATTACTCATTCCCCTTTTCTCTTAGTTCTTTCTTTGAAAAAAAAAAAAGAGAAGGATTTGGTGAAACGTCATTGCTCAAATCATGAGTATAAAAAGGGGTATAAATTTAAAATGGCTAAAAAATTATGTAAGTTCAGACTAGTCAGAATTATTCAAGGCGGCTTGTGTAGTGGATAGTTTAATTTCCTTTTTGATATCTCAGTTTATGATTATTTTTATTTGTGTTCTCATTCCTTTCTTTGCAATTTTAGCGACTTGGGTTGATAGTTCTAGGTGTCATGTTAAAATAGTTCTTCTAGAAATTAAATTAAAGATAGCGTCCATGATTCACCTTAGATGGTAAAGGTTTTCATGCTTTTCCTCCTAAAGTTAACAAAACAGAACCATGTTAATTATGGGGCTTTTGCTGCAATTTTACGTTATAATTTCTACCTCTTACTCTTGTATCAACTGAATTAATTACAGGCACAACTCGCAATTAGCAAAATGATAGCCAACACAAGTTGATCCAGTTAATAAGGATGAAGCACTTCATCACAAAAGATCGAGTGTTTGAATGTCGTTGTCAATATGAAAACTGTATTGGTAAGCAATCTATAAAACCGTTATAAGGGGCTTACAATCCCAAAGATATGCCCTGATGCCAAACCCACCCAACCCTTGTAAACAATATATGGTACAAAGGGCAAATCCTGACTCACGGCGGTGATTAGAGCCAAATATATTCAAACTTTTTCCTACCAAAAATTGAAAAAATGTGGTAGGCTTTGTATCAAAGATGTCTCTGTTAGAACTTTATTCTTTTGTATCCAGTACAATTTACTTTGTATTAGATTGTATTGCATCCTTTACACACCAGTTTGTTTAGGGTAACAAACTATTTACACTTTTTTGCTTTTTGCATTAGTTAAACGTTACATTTTCCTCAACTCATTTGCTTGGGGAAGTGAACTAAATTGACATTTTTTCCAACACGAACTATTTGAGATCTTAACATAGTTTAGTTAGGAGAGCAAATCATGTCAGGTCTGAATTACTTTTGGCCAACGCAATCAGTTCAAAGTTGTTCCACTTTTTTGCAGTAAATTTGAGTTCAGAAAAGAGGTCCCTTGAATATGTATTGAAAACCATAATAAAATTTTCCGTTTTGTTCTTAAGCAGGATTATAATACATCTATTTCATCGTTGCAATGGCATCCTGAAAGATATGTCCAACATACATATGCCATGTCAAAGAATCTTACATAACAAAAGAAGAACCAAGATGTTGAAAGGCTTCTTCACGCAACCAACAAACGAGATGAGATAAACGAAAAGATTTGTGAAATCCAATGCTGCACGAAAGGGAAAGGCAAGCAGCAAATCAAGAATGCAAGATTTTTTTGCTGTCATAGGATCCAATTCTTCATATTTTCCACGTCATGATGGACAAATCACAAAGCTTAAAACATCAGATATTCTCTTTTGGAAAGGGGAATATGTGCTGCAAATGCCAGAAGTGAGTCAAATTCTGGTCCAATAAGGACAGAGTTTAAGGCAGGAGCCAACCTTTGATCTTTAAAACCACATGCATCATTGACATGCTCTTCTAGGTATAAGCAATGTAGCCATCAAGTTATACCATGGTTAAAACCTGTGATTCATTCCACACTAGGAGGGGATAATGCCAAGTTATAAGAGTGAAACAGATAAAGCAACTGCCAAAACATGCTTAAGAACAAGGGCTACCCAGAAAGATAACAAATTTAAAATGTGCAGGTAAGCGTCATACTTGGCAATCGCAAGCATTCTGGAGATGACATTTGGCCATGGTGAAGAACTAAGGCAAGAGGAAATAGGGAGAGGGATAGAAAGGTCACCATAGCCTTACCAACCAAAACTTGAATAGCTTTTTAAATGATGAAATGTAACTGTCCTAAATTTTAACATCAAATCCTGCTCTATCTCGGTTTGAAAGAAAATAAATCAAAGTTTCAGGAATAATTGGTGCATACAAGTTTATTACAACCAATACTTTGACTCCTGTCAACTCTGTATCAGGAGGTGAAAATAAGAGGAGCTCTATACACTTGACATCACATTATTGCAAAGAAGCCTCATCCTTCAATGTCATTTAGACATGGCGAGGCAATTTACATGCCGGCACCTAAGAGCTATAGCCTATACATAATCTGCAGATAAAATTCAAATTATGTTAGAAGGGAAGCCTTATTGCTGCTTGAAACAATCTGCAAAAACATGAAAATTAGATAGATAAAAACAAATTCCACAAACACAAAGTTTGTGGCTCACTGGTAGCAATGCACGCATGTCAAAGACCTTCCCAAGATCACATTATTGCTTTTCTGGGAGCAAACTGATTTCAAGTAAACATGAAAGCATCCACATAGACCACCAGAACTAAAGAATAATTAGATCGTTAGAGTAACTGATCATCGCAGGAATCTTCCATATTTGCAGAAGCATCAATACACCCTAAAGTAGCAATAAAGTTATGATGAGGTGCTGGTACCAAAGCTAATGCATCAAGTCCTTCACCACAGTACAATGAAGCCGTACACAGGCATAAAACTTGTTGCCAGTATAATGTGGACGATACCCGCAGCTCATGGAATTTTACAAGCAGTGTCATAAAAAAAATATCAAGAGAAACTAAGTATAAATGCCGAAATTGTAACAGATAAAACGGGATTAAAACCTGATTGGCTGCAAGCAACTCAACCTGTGACCCAGACATACCAAACAACACTGCTTGGAGACAGTTGTAAAGAGGAAAGTTACAAAAAGAAAAAGAAAATAGTTTCTCATCCATAAATTCAGCCAGAGCCAGATTACAACTCCTAAATGCAGCACCCCGGAAACAATATACTATGTGCATTTAGAATTTACTACTATGTGCTTGCAACTTATGTGCCATGCAGAATCATGTTATCCAAATCAAAAGGTCAAAGAGTGCCTTACTTTCAACAAAGACAACATGTTAAAGAGAAATGCTGCAAACACAACCAGAATTTACTACTACATAATAGCAAAATTCAAGCTTATAATTGTAGAGTAAAAAAGTTATCCCTAGTTCTATAAGCACAGGACATGTTGAAGAGCGCAGTACCTGCAAATGGGGCTGACACACGAAAAAATTTCAGATTTTGATCATTTGTCTTTTTTAAGCTTATCTACCAAGTTCAAGACAGCCATAATTAGAGAATTACCAAGTGAACAACGGGAAAGTTATAAGCAGAAACACAATGAGTGCTGTCTGGGAATGTTTTTACTAAGACCACAAAGTCCCAAGCACAAACAAAAGCATTAGTAATTAATCTAACATGCAAAATCCAATTATATGATAAAGCTGCATAATTACAAGGCCACTCCAATACAAGCAACAGTATGCTCTTGACTCCTAGTCATTTAAGTGGGCATCAATCATCTTCATCCTAAGCAACATTGCAATCGTAAGCAGTAACATCAGTTGCTACTGGTAAATTTGAAGCTTGATGATAGCCTAGAATAATGTTTACTTTTCTCCTTTCACATAATCGAAGACAATGGGTTTTGGAGTATGTATTCTAGTGGCCAGATAATTGGCACATGTGATAATCTGTACAAAAGACTTCCCAATAATGCCATGACAAAACAGAGGCCAAAACCTCAAAAAAATATATGAAACAGATCTAAAGCTTTAAATGAAGAAATGAACCAATTTCGACATTGACTTGAATTCAACAGTCTATCCATTTTGGCAATTCACACGAATAAAACGTCCACAGTCACTTAATACCAGGCAATGTTTCCATTAACAATAATACCTGACAGGACAAAAAATCCAGGAATCAACATCACTTAACACATTTAAACACATATCACCAACATCACTTAACACATTTAACTCATTTAAACACATATCACCAACATCACTTAACACATTTAAACACAAATCACCAATTTACGTTTGAGCACCCAACAAAAGAATCAATTTTACCTCTAATCTTCTATGCAGAATGGCTTGAATAAAGACTTCCCAAAACTCAAGACCTCACAGCATCCCCCTTTATCACTGCCTCTCCACCAGCCACACCAACACCAATCTCCCCATCTCCACTTCCACTCCCGCTAGCACCGCCCTCCGTTGGCCACCTCGGCCAACTGGACACTGTCTCCGCACTATTAGCCCTCTCTACATGAGCCCCAATTCCACCACCCACACCAACACCCTCAGCCTCCCCAATCTGCGTTGGCGATAACAAAACGTCATTATCCCACTGAACCCTCCTATTCCAACTGCTACTATACTCCTCATCATCATTTCCATTGTTATACTGTTGCCTCCTCACAACATTCCTCAAAATACTAGTAAACCCGAATAAATCTTGCTCATCATCCAACAACTCATCCAACCTCGCCGCCCCAATAAAAGTCTCCCTCCCCCGTACTGCCTCATTCTTTTTCCTCTCATCAGACTCGCTAGGGAGCCTATACCTACAAACCGGGCACGAATTATTCATCTCGAGCCAGGGGACAATGCAATCAGCATGATAAGTATGATTACAAGGCAATACTTTTGCCTCAGAAGATACATGAAACTGGTCTTTACAGACTGGGCAGACTAAAGAGGGATCTAAATCAAGAAATGCAGAGTCTACAATTACATGGCTGAGGGATTCTATAGCATGTTTGGAAGCTGGGGAGTTGAATTGAGGTGGGGTGGGGTTGGTTTGGTTGGGGATGTTGTTGGCGTTGGTCATGAGGTGGTGGATGAGGCGGTGGAGATATGGGCTTTCCAGGAGGAAGGTGTCTTCGGAGGGGCTTATGGGATCCATTGGGGAAAAGGGTTCAAAGAATGATAGGGGATTTGGGTAGAGATTGGTGGGGTTGGGATGGGGAGAAGGGGTGAAGGAGTCCATTTGTTCAAGAAAGTCATGGCGGCAGTGAGGGCAGATAGGTGGAAAAGTGGTGGTGGAGGTGGTGGAAGGGGTGGAGGAGCAGAGAGGTTCGAGGAGGACACTCATGTCACATTCATGGCACCAGTAAGTCTGGTGGTGGACGGTGGTGGAGTTGGTAGCTCCGGCGACGGTGGCGGCAGTGCTGTTGTTATTGGTGGTGGTGGTGGTGGGTGGGGATATTGACATTTTTTTTTGGCGTGAGTCGCGGGGAATTAAAAAAATTCAGGAGGATTTATTTTACCGGGTAAAGGAATTTTTTGGTACTTTATTCTCAAGTGAGAGGGAAGCGGTGAAACCAAGTTAAAGATATAAAACGGAAAAAACAAGTAAAGGGGTCTCTTCCCTCATGAGCCATTTGTTCTTAGATCTAGGGTCCGTTTGATAACTCATTGCTGAAAATTAATTCATTCATAAGGGGGTCTCTTCCCCCTTGAGCCATTTGCCTGTACATCTGGTTTTAGGGTCCGTCTGATAAGTCTATTGCTGAAAATTAATTCACACGTAGCTTTTTTGGATTCATAATAAAATGTTTTACCCTTTGATATATTAAGCACTAATTTTTTTTTTGACACAAAAGATATCTAACTTACGCTGGACTATTCCTCCTACGATAATACAGAGTTCATCCAAAAAATGTACCACACGATAACCAGCGGGAGTCAAACTGATAACCTCTGACTAAAGACCCAAAGAGGTTACCATCAAACTACCCGTTGGGGCATATAAGCACTAATTAATTAGTATATATAATTTTAAGTGAAAATTTTTCACTTAATCTTTTAAATTGATTACACATACTACACCTTTCATATACATAATACACACACAGACATAAATGCATGCACACACAGCCTCTTCTATACAAATATACGCACTTAAACACCATTTTTTATTATTTCATTATTCTCTTTCTCACACACGCATACATTTTTTTCTCCACATACACAAATAAAGGCAATTTTTTTAAAAATAGAAACATAATATTTGTGCAATATTTCAATTCAGTGTCATAATCCAATTAGTTATCAAACATGTATAACTTGAACAATTTAGTAACTTAATACTTTCAACACTAATTTTCAGATTTCAGGCTTTAATTTGCAGTTTATCAAACGAGCCCTGAATTGTTAAATGACAGATTTAATACATTTGAGTGTGTAATACACTGTGTATCACATTAAGTGTCACTTATTTCTTTTCCCAACTTTCAATCTTTACCTACAAAATTCAAGTATTCCACGGTAAAGACTTTAACCAAGAATAATTTCCACAAATGTGTCCAACATTTTTTGAGAATTTTAATTAGTGACCGCTCAAACAATCCGATTAAAGAAGAGCGGACTGAAACATGTGACAAAGGTAGGGTCCATCACTATATTTTGGAAAGTGGGGTCCATCAGTTTGTCGTGCGCTGTACTGTAGGTTATTTTGGTTGGACGAGTCAACTTCATGAGTTGACAGTTCGACACTGAAAAACAATCTGTTTTAGAGAAGTAAATAACAATGAAAAGAAAGATAAACAGCGTCGCTTTGGCCGAGTGGTTAAGGCGTGTGCCTGCTAAGTACATGGGGTTTCCCCGCGAGAGTTCGAATCTCTCAGGCGACGATTTCTTTTTCCCACTTTTTGCAGTGTACACAAAAGTGAATCTACTTTTATTTTTGGTGGGATTTTGTTTGTTTAGTAGAAAGTTAATAGCTAATGGAAGAATCTGCAGGATGCTGATCAAATAAATTGAGTTAAAGCATAATTACGGAATGAGGAGTATTACGTTTTGATGCATGAAATTGAGGTCCTGGTTCTTTTGGGAAATAGTAGACACAGATAGTTGGAAAGTGTTATCATCATCCTGTATAATTGGCCATGAATCACTATCATGGGATAAAAAGTAGTTTTACATTACTTTCATGCTTTTGAGTAAAGTTTTTGCACAAGTCATATACAAATCGTAAGAGCTGTGTCTCTGTGTGGACTGTGGATGACAGTGACTTTTGCAATTGCACGACAAAAGTTAAGTTAAATGAAGTTTTATAAAATCCAAAATAATTTTGAGTATTTGATTTGAAGCCTAATTTTAGGTGTTCTTAAGCTTTTTACAGTTAACCAACTTCCTTTAGTGGAGTTGGCCACCACATTAATTGTGGGGTGGGAGGTCAAGGGTTCAAACCTTGCCTCCCATCAATGTCCCTCAATATGAGGTTTGTTCTAAATCCATACGGGTGTGTGGTGCACCCGTCTGGTTTGATGGTGGTTCAGTCCCCATTAGGTTCCCCCGGCTCAGTTGGACCATCCCATAGAGTAGGTTTCCCCTCCCCTTAGGAGTAGGAGTAGGTTAGGTTAGGCTAGATGTGCCGTTAAGCTAAAAAAAAAAAAAAAAAAAAAGCTTTTTACGGTTAAAATATATTTCATTCTTCGTATAAGGCCTAGAGGTCTTTTTGGAATAACATTCTTTTCTCTAAAATTTCTAACTCATAATCATAGATTTGATTTTTTTTTTCAAACAGCTTCTTAACTTTTGATTTTGATTGAGTGGTTTTAAAGTTGAAGCATTGTATAGCTCCTCGGTGTTGAAGTTTAACAAGAAATTATTGATGTGTATTTTCTTTTTCTTTTGGCAGGAAGAAGTACGTATGGATTCCGTTACAATCACTATTATAAGACAAAAAACATGTTTTCGATATCATAAGCTGCTTACATAGGTTCCTACAGATAACCGACCAATGCAACTTTTACACCGATAACGGAACTAAAACACACTTGTTTGGATAGGAGGTTATTTGAAATAATTACTGTAACATTTTTTTTGATGTGATATATGTAAGATAAAAAGATGATTGGAAATTGTGTTGATGATGTAAGTAGAACAAAATTTGAATTTTTTTTTTTTTTGCAAATCTTTCTATCCAAACAAACTCTTATGAAGAAGTGATTCATCCTTGTCAATTGAGCCAACTTGTACTGACATTGACGTGTATAGTTTGGTGCTGGGGATAAGACTAATACCAAGGTCCCTCCATCTATACAAGTCTAATGGATCCATGGTAGTCAAAAAGTGGAGAAATAAACCTGTAATCAAATCCAACCAAAATCCACAATGTTAGGATGAGTACAAATGAAGTGCATCAAAATAATACTACAAATAACCCATGGTGTTGCGTTTGGATTGAGCTATTTTTCAAAAATTAGTTTTCAAATACAATGCTATAATAATACACATATAAAAGCAACTCCAAATACAACTCATCCATAAAATATATCAAAAGCAACTCACAAATATATAAAAAAGAATTTAAAAACATATAAATTTTACAACATCTTTCACCTATTACAACCGCCCACTACCCCCCAACGTCACTGCCACTGCCACCATAGTCCTTCCTCTTCCTTTCTCCCTCTCCTTCCTTCTTCTTTCTTCTCCTTCCCTTTTCCTCCTCTCTTTCCCTTTTCTACCATCCCTACCCCCTCTCTTCTCCTCCTACCCTATCTGGCCTCGACTAGATTGCAACGAGGAAGAGGGGAGGGGAGGATGAAGGAGAGAGAGAAGAAAGAGGGAGGAGGGGGAAGAGGGAGGGGGTAGTGTGGTTGTAAGCCATAGTATTAATTTTTAAAAAAGACTTTAAAATTCTTTTAAATTTTAAAAGATACCTTAAAATATATTCCAAAAACCCCTTCAAAAACAGCACAAAAAATATCTACAATAAAATGTAATAGCAAAATATTTCAAAAACAGCTAATTCAAACCGCATATAAACAGTGAAAACAACAACCAATTTGAAATCCTAATTTTAACAGCGAGAGCAGCTTAAGGATAACTCCTGGCCATCTGGGCTATAACCCAACTGATTCATAATTACATGATACAACAAGTTACCTAACTTGAGCGAAACTGGGTCTGAATTGGCAGGCTTCTTTGCCTCGGCCAGGCAGAGGTGTTGCGGTTGTCCTTCTCCTTGATTTGACCCAATCTGGTAGTGGAAGACTCACATATTAATTGAGTAAATTGGCAAAATGACTAGTTAATGGTGCCTTACAAGAAATGATTCTTAGGTTAAACTTCAAACTTTGACCCAAATAATCCCTAAAAAGAAGAAAAATAACTTCAATTTCTGATATATGGGAGTCCCAAAAAAAAAAAAAAAAATTTAGACAGTGATTCAAGTCTCCAAGCTTTTAAGATGTATGCTAAATCTTTAGGTATTAAAAGAAAGATATTATTCCTTTCAAGTTTTAAGTGCTTTAGTGGTAGGGGAAAAAAGGAAAGATTATTTAATCGCCCAAAATTTCCTTTCTTCTCTTAACAGTCAAATTCTAAATCATCTTCGTCCATTAAATAAATATCTTCATTTTTTGTAAGTTTGAGGGTAACCATGTAAAGGGATATAGACCCATACAACTCTTTAAGTGGGACTAATTCCAGACCCTCTCATTCTAAAGTTACACCTAGAAATTAGTGGAACAATTGATAAGGTTTTGCGATCCCAAAATCATCATTATACAAATTGAGAAATCAAATGAATTTCAAAAGCAACAAAATTTTCAACATAATTCATAAATTGATTCCTTTATCCCTTGCCATAACAACTTTCAGAATTAAAAGGGTTTGTATTCCTTTAATTACTCGGTCAATTCCAGCTAGCATATTTCAATCTTACCAAGCTACTAAAGGATGAACCAAACTACTTGATATTTGAATTGAACTCGACTTGATAAGAATTTGTTCTAATTTGGTTCGCCAACTAATCAAACTAAGTTTGAACAACATTTTATATTGAATAATATTCAAATTCAATAAAAAAAAAAACTCATTCAAACTCGATTCAACGAATAAACAAGTTGAGTTTGAACAAATTTCAATTTGGTTAAAATAACCAAACAAGTTTTAACATTAGAATGTTGGACTTGATTGAGCTCATCTAAGTCCCTACACCTCATCCAATTATTTGGTTGGGTAACTTTCTATTAACTCTCCCATCTATATATATACTCCCTCCGTCCCGTTTTGTTAGTCTTGATTTTTTTTTCACACAGATTAAGAAAGTGTAATTAATTTGGTTGGAAACATAAATTTAGATTAATAATTTCCTAAAATACCCTTATGCTAAGATAGACTTTTCATTTATCTATGGGGAAAATACCGGTTTTCATCCCCAAACTTTAGGCACTAGACACATTTCGTCCCTCATCTTTTGGGCATGACACATTTGGTGTCTGAATTAACAAATTTTGATCAAATGTCATCCTCAAACGGTAATTTAACCAACATTTAACGGACCGTTAAGTAAATGTGGCTAACCGAAGCAAAATCAAGTGGGAAATGACGTTGTGTTCATTTCCTCTGCAAATTTCCAAGACTAAGCTCCTACTGCAAATTTCTCTGAGAGTAAACCCCCTCTTCCAATTATAAATATATAATTATAATTATATAATACATATAAATATTACTTATACTAATATTTTATATAATTATAATGTATATTAGATATTAAATTTAATCATTATATAACCTTATATTCATAATAATAAATATAATTATAATTATATAATTTATTGATATTATATACACATATATATTATAAGGGATAATTTCATAAACCTCCCCTAAATTAGCTTATGGAAAAATGGGAAAATGGATAATTTATGGAGAAAAGTCATAAAGAACTGGTGTTTTATTGGAGAACTGGTTTATTTTTATTTTATCTGATAAATAAATTTGTTTATGAAAAAATGGGTACTCTGTTCTTATAATAGAGGAAAACCATAAAGAGCTAAAGTTTTATTGGAAAACGAGTTTATTTTTATTTTATTCGATAAATAAATTTATTTATGAAAAAATGGGTACTCTGTTCTTATAATAGAGGAAAGCCCTAAAGAGCTAGTCTTTTATGGGAAAGCGATACTTTACAGAAAGTGACCGCGATTTGGTTTATGAAATTATCCGAAAAAACAATTTAGAATGAATTTGTTTATTTAATTAAATAATTATTATATATATTTACATAATGCATTATATAATTATACTAATATATTTTATGAGTATAAAGTATATTATATATTAATTATAATTTTTAGTATATTTATCATAATAAATATAAATATAATTATATAATATATTATTACTATATACACATATATATTAAAATATATGCACATATAATATACATTTATAAATATATATAAATATATTATTAGGGTATATACCCTAATAACTATAATATATTTAGGGTAATAACTATAATAACTATAATAACTATACCCTAATAACTCTAATATATTTAGGGTAATAACTATAATATATTTTTATATATATATATTTATAAATATATATTGTATGTGCATATATTTATAATATATATGTGTGTATAGTAATAATATATTATATAATTATATTTATATTTATTATTATAAATATTCTAATATATACTAAAAATTATAATTAATATATAATATACTTTATAATCATATAATATATTAGTATAATTAATATTTATATATAATATAGTTATAATTATATATTTTATAATAATATTAGTATAATTATATAATGCATTATATAAATATATATATAATAATTATTTAATTAAATAAACAAATTCATTCTAATTTTTTTTTGGATAATTTCATAAACCAAATCGCGGTCACTTTCTATAAAGTATCACTTTTCCATAAAAGACTAGCTCTTTAGGGTTTTCCTCCATTATAAGAACAGAGTACCCATTTTTTCATAAATAAATTTATTTATCGAATAAAATAAAAATAAACTCGTTTTCGAATAAAACTTCAGCTCTTTATGGCTTTCCTCTATTATAAGAACAGAGTACCCATTTTTTCATAAACAAATTTATTTATCGAATAAAATAAAAATAAACCAGTTCTCCAATAAAACACCAGCCCTTTACGACTTTTCTCCATAAATTATCCATTTTCCCATTTTTCCATAAGCTAATTTAGGGGAGGTTTCTGAAATTATCCCTTATAATATATATGTGTATATAATATTAATAAATTAGATAATTATAATTATATTTATTATTATGAATATAAATTTATATAATGATTAGATTTAATATCTAATATACATTATAATTATATAAAATATTAGTATAAGTAATATTTATATGTATTATATAATTATAATTATATATTTATAATTGGAAGAGGGGGTTTACTCTCAGAGAAATTTGCAGTAGGAGCTTAGTCTTGGAAATTTGCAGAGGAAGTTGTTGAAGTGAAAGAAAAAGGGAAAGTGAAGACAACGTCATTTTTCACCTGATTTTGCTTCAAATAGTCACATTTACTTAACGGTCCGTTAAAGGTTGGCTAAATTGCCGTCTGAGGATGACATTTGGTCAAAAATTGTTAATTCAGACACCAAATGTGTCAAGCCCGAAAGATGAGGGACGAAATGTGTCTTGTGCCCAAAGTTTGGGGATGAAAACCGGTATTTTCCCTTTATCTATGTATTGGAAAAGCTCAATGTATTCAATGTAGTGGGTTAGTATTTAATAACAATGTATTAATAACAAGATATTTAATAAGGGTATTTTAGACAATTTGAAAGATTACTACATTTCTTAATGAGAAAGTGGACTACAATTTGGGACAGACGAAAAAGGAAAACAAGACTAATAAAACGGGACGGAGGGAGTATATATTTTGTCGGCACAGACACAGGAGTGTCCGGGCCGACTAATCCCCTGCCACTTGGAGTTGAAGTTCTGGTAAGATATCCTCTGCTTTCTCATTTTATGAATTGGGCCAAACACGGCCTACAGGAATACATGAGTAGGCCCAGTAGGGTTTTCTTTTGGAGGCCAGCCGAGCGCCTAGATTTGCCAAGGCAGCGTAATTCCTCAGTTCTCCCAAGTTTAAAACCCTTCGCAAAGTTCATTTCCAGATCTTCACGCTCGCATCGGAAGCAATTTCCGACGATCAGATACGTATTTTAGTTCATCGGTCATGAGCTTTTAAATGTTTTCTGCAATTGCTTTTCTTTGGATCTTTCACAATTTTTATGAATTTGTTCCAGTAATTGAGTTTGGATGTTAGGTAGAACCATTATTGGTTAAGAAAATTGGGTTTCCTTGGAGTAAATGAGTAAAACATTCCAAGATTGATGCACTAGTTTTTTGTTTTAATTTCTTTCTGTATTTTTTTTCGTGGAAAATGGTTGTTGTTTGGGAATGAAGAGGCAACAAATTAGAGTCTCTGAATCGCTTTCTTGATAGCGTTTTCAGTGCTGTACGTTGCCGATAACGAAAATGGGGCGGAGATTCTGGCATGGGCTATTGATTTTTTTCAGGCTTATGCATTCAGATGTCCCAACATTGTAATCTTTTCAATTTTCTCAACCTTGTTCAGGTAGATTGAAACAGTTTTCCATAGCTGGTTCTGATTGAATGCACATGCAGGTTAAGAAGACTAATTTTAGGTATTTATTACACAAAGTTTGATGCTTGTTGCCATTAGGGTCTTGGAATGTTCTGAATGCAAAACTGATTATTTTAGATTATTCAGAAAAAGCTTGGTTCCTTGTCCTTTGGAATGGACAAGGGCTATCTTACATCCAAAATACCTTTAAAACTTAGGTGCCTGGTTGGAACTTGGAAGTAGGTTACACCTTGGCTGTGCCAAGTGATATTTCATGGGTGCTTATAGGAGGAAAGTTCTGATGGGTAGCATGCATTTCAATGGCCATCTTTACCAACACATGGAGCAGGTGGCGCCATGGTTTTGGTTTATGGGAAGTGTTGGATGGCTAAACTCTCGATTTAGAATTTGGTCACTTTGTCTTCTAATTTATATTTTGGTGCTACATCATGCTTGACAAGCACTGTGTTGTCCTTGAAACCCTAGCTTGTTAAGCTTTAACATTTTATAAAGAATGGAGTGCTCAAATGAATTTATTAAATGATCTTCTGTGTCATGTTTCAGTTGTGTTTTGGAAATATCTTGATCGTAAGGTAGAGATTGATTTCATATCAAGCATATGAATATTCCAACAGCAATTTTAAGATGCATAAAAGCCGTTGATCTCACACGTGTTCACACTGAGAGTGTGAACACGTTCAGGTTCATCATTTGCCATCTGTTTTACTATTTGTACATCAAATTTGCTTGTTTGTGGAAAGGATTGCTGTCGTTTGGTTGCTGAATTATTAAATTGTCTTCAGTATAGTTGGATTCTCTGCATTTATTAATTGTGTAGTTCCTTGCGAATACCCGATGATCAATGCGTCAGCTGGGTATTTGCTATTTGAGGTAAAACTATGGATAAAGGAGAGTAATGCATGGGGAGTTATGCAAATGCCAAAGTCTTACTACTTCCTGCCCTTCGTTATTGTGTAATTCGTTAAATTGACTCTGTTGAAGGATTTTGCACTTGAAGATGTTTTATGGTCACCCTGCAAATTGAACTGATGAGGTGCATATGGCATTCTTGCTTAGTTTCCTGTTTTAAATGATTGCTTCCTAGACTCTATAGCTAATCTCTGATTGTTCCACAGGGCCACAACTGAATAGTCTGTGATCTCCATGTACTAAATGAAGTTGATGTATCATCTTAATCATTCAGATATCCAGTTTCAGATCATTGTTCTGCGAAAGTCTCAGATTGAGCCGAATGTGGATTCTGTTAGGACTTGTGACAGTTAAAAAAATCGACATTGTAATTCTGCGTTGGATAACCTATCAGGTTTAATGTTTTGCTAAAGATCTCATGTTAATGCACATGGATGGTTCATGCCTTCAATTTTCAGGTTAAAGCTTTGCAGTGGCTCTTGTAGACAAATTCCTGATTGAACCTTTGCATACAAGCCTACTGCATCAACTCATAGGACGCAATACACAGTTGAGGACGGAGATGAACTAGTACCGCAAATCATCTACCCTTCAAGCATATGACTAATATGGACACATAATTTGAATGCATCCTAGTATTAAGAACTCAACAATGAACTCTCAAAATGTTTATAAATCATATATCGGGTTCTCAAATGCTCCACACATTGTTCAATCTTATGCTCAAAGTATAGCGCATAAATCCATGTTACAAGGTTGTATTGCTGCCTTATTACATCGTACAGAATTTACACTTAATTTGAGACAAAATATACAAGCAGCAAGGCCAAGAAAATCCCAACGGGCCTCGCCTTCTTATTTCTTCTGTTCGATGAAGTACCCGTATTACATCAACCAGAATTAACCTTGGACGCCTCGAGATCAGCAGCTTGTTTGAGGAAGCTATCATCGTCATCTTCAAGAGCCATCTGAATAGGGCAGGTGCCGAGCCCATCAGCTATGGCCAACATAATTTTCTTCATTTCGTTCCTAAACTCTTCCCGATCGATCGTCCCGCTGTTATCGCAATCGAACTTCTCAAAAATCGATTCGTACAGCTTAGTCAGCTCCTCCGGCGGCGTGGCCACGTCGACTCCGAAGTGGGTTTCCAGGAGCCGAAATGACTCGAAGGCTTTCCGCAACTCTGAGCGGGATAAAACGCCGTCGTTGTTCAAGTCTAAGGCCGCGAATTTCTCGTCGGCGCTCTTGTTGAACTCGGCTTCGTTGGTGACGAAGTCTCGGACTGTTGAGCCGTCGATTATCACCACCCCCATCTCTCGGTTCTCTCTGTGAGGCCAAGTGTGTGTTTTCTCGCGTGTGTTAGTGCGTGTTCTTGTGTGAAGCGGTGAGTTGTGGGAGCCGGATTTATAATTGGGAGAAACAAAGAGGAATTTTTTAAATCATTTTTGTTTAATTGAATCGAGATATTTTCGCGAGACTGTTGAAAAGGAGACGCATTTGATTTCGAACCACGTCTTTGCTTCACGGACCGACGTTTCGGGCACGTGGTTTTGTTTGGTGGGAGCTTCTTGTCAATTGTTGGTCAAAACAGGACATGTTCCATTGCTATGTTACTTGCCAATTGTCTGTCTTCCAAACTTTTTTTTTCCTCTACTTATTTGTTGAAGGGACTCTTACGGGAGTAAATCTTATATACACTAATTTACGATGTATATATTATTATGATTGAATATATGATATATATATATAATTTAAATTTTACATTTAAATTTGAATTATATTTGTGATGGAAATGATTTTTTTTTTGGGGTATAATGAACAATGCAATTCGTTAAAAATAAAATAAAATCACTTTAGTGCCATCATCCGGGAGAGGGATACTCCCCTATTGTCTTCCAGAAGAAAGAGAATACAAAGAAGGGTAACTATTAGGGATGTGCCCTAATTGTCCCGTAAGTGTTCTTCACTGGGATCAGGGGCACTCTGACAATTATTTTGAACATTGTAACATTTTTTATACGGAGTTTAATTTTATGTGAACTAGACACATAATTATTATGCATGGAATTCACATAAATAGTAACAAAATATCACACCTCTATTATTATTATAAGGAATAAGAACACTCAAGCAATTTAATTAAAATCACAAAACGTTAAAAAAATGTCACAGGATTCGGGTACAATTGATCTGATAATCGTTCTTGCCCCGCACTCTCCTTCATTATGGCATGGACAAAAGAAAGAGAATACAAGGAGATGGCAAGCGGGGTGAACAATAAAAATTCCATTTGGTTGCGGTTCTTCTTCATCAGTGCATTGAAATAACGGTTGGCTTCTCGAAAACGATATGGGCTGCCGTAACTGTCCCACTAGCGTTCTTCACCGATTCGTTGAAAATTGATAAATTAACATAGAGATTTATATCGACATAAACAATTCTACTTGGGCTCTTGCTTAAAACAAAGGGTTCTGAATGAATTATGGACTGACTAACAAAAGTTGACCCTATAATTGGTTTCTTCCTTCGAGTCTATAACACTATTAAGCTGGAAGATGCCATGTACGTACCTACCGTGCATCACGGAAGACTAAGAAACCGGGGTTACGTTGATGAGGCCACTTGTAGAATATGAATCTATGGACGTCTTTTCTGAGTGTCCCTCGATTGCTTGTATTTGACAATATCTAGAGGAATTCTTACGCTAACTGGACACCATATTCAAAAGGTTTTTGACAGTTCTTGGCCAGATTAACATGCTCCTCTAGCTATGACTAAAAGCCACAATCTGTTTCAATGAAGTTCCAAATCAGCTGCTGAAACACTTTAGGTCATGGTTTTTTTTTTTTTGTGTCTAAGGGCAATAATTTACGCTACTCCTATAACTGGGCTTGTACAGGGGATGGGTAGGTCCAAAAAGTTGCTTGAGTCACTAGATTTTTTATTATTCCAACTCTTCAAAATTATTCATTTGACTAAATCTAAAGTGGAATAGCAACAGCGGTATACAACAAATTGAAAGTCACATCACCAAGAAATTGCAAAATAAAAGAATAATAAGGGAAGAAGGTTTGAGGGAGAAGGAGGAGGGCGATCGAGCATTGATGCAGATAGAATTGGATGCAAATGCAGTATTGCAGCTGGTGATAATTTACTAGATTCTTCTTTTGGTTACTTTTCTTATGCGGAAAGTATATATGAAAGAATATTTATGTCATCGAAATAAGACATCATCAATAGTTTGCTGCAAGACTCAAAAGTGATGTCCAGACAGAGTTCAATTTCGTTGATTAGAATTTTATCCACCACCTGTGCAAAAGTGCAATAAACTGATGATAGATTTTACGTAACAATTTCTTCGACACATTTTTTTTATGTCACAGATATTACATTACATCATCGTTATAACATATCTTTCTACAAAAAGATCAGAAACTTACGATCCAAACAAGAAGATTTCAGTTCCCTTCTTAATAATAAGGGAATATGTTAAAGTCTAACCACATACGATTGTATTTGATCACTGACCATTTTATATATTAACAAATTAAGAAGCAAGTGCACACCATAACATCCTCAATTCTCAATTGATTCCACAAGGAGATGACGAAGCATCAACTCTGGTGATTTAACATACGTCTCTTTCAATTCAATTCCTCATCAACTGAAATTCTTGTTCTTACATATATGATGATTCATGCGATTTGAACTTTATAATAGTCCGTCCATTTTCGAAAGTCTTTCACGGATTCGAACCTAAACATTGCAAAATGAGTTGCACTCCAACGTTGGAATCACTCTGAATTGAAACATGACCCCAGTCTTTCAGTACAACAACCTGTTACATATAACACAGACGGATTTCTTTTGTTTCCTTCAAATTTTACTATCTCACGAATTTGCACGAGTTGCAAGCCTAACTCACGAATTTGATTAAACAATGATTTTGGATTAAAAAGTCCAAAAGATTCCTAGGATTAGCTTTCCATGCTAAAATGGGTTCCCAGGACTGCAAACAAGAATTAGTTTTTCATGTTAAAACATCTAACGTTATGGATTTTTCATCGGATTCTCCACCAGATTTTATAGAGCAATTCGTGCCGGATGATTTCTAGCAATCTCTAATAATAGTCATCTTTTTTTTTTTCTTAAATATAAAAGTCCAAAATTTTCAAGAACATAAAATATGCCTCAATATATGTACACATATATATATATATGCGTGCGTGTGACAACCAAAAAATTGTAGTAAAAGTAAGCCAAGAAAAGGAATTCAGTCCCACGTACATAAGACTAGTCGAACTTTTCAAGAACATAAAATAAGCCTCAAAAGTACAACTAATTAAACAAAAACGATATTCAGCTCAGGAATGATGCAGCGAATCAGTCAGCACATAGCCAAATTACAAGTTCATACACCCCTTCTTCCAGAATCAGATTTAGTCAAAGATTTAAGTCTCACAAGCAAGTTGACCTTCCTCTCCCAAGAACAACTATATCCATCTTTCCTCTTCTTCCCTACAAGCTTTTCCGGTGAGCCCTCCCAGTTATCCGGCGAACCCATCAGCCTCCGGTCAAAACTTTCCAGTGATTTTGCCAGGTCATCATATTCACCACCCCCATGGTGATCTCCTGCTCCTTCAACACCCAAAATCTTTGCTTGCATGGCAGATATCGCAGCTTTGACCGCCACGTCAGCATCCCTCCTATTCCTCAACAAGATTTCAGCAATCTGAGCTGGCGTGAGGGCCCCACCTGATCTTATACAGCTCTCCGCAACATCAAAGGACGCATTTGAGTCCACCCCCAGATAGTTCTTCACCAAGGCCTTGAACGCATGCATGCCGCACGTGCCAAGGCTAACATGCACGTCCATGCGCCCACATCTAACAAGCGCCGGATCGACGTTGTCCCTGTGGTTTGTGGTGAAAACAATCACTTTCTCTTCTCCGCAACAAGACCACAGTCCATCCGTGAAGTTCAAGAGTCCTGATAAAGTCACCCGCCCGTCATCTCCACCTCCACTGTCACTGCAGCCGCGATGATCATGTCTGCTAGGAGGACCCTTTTTGTGGTTGTGGATGGATGATTCTCCCCTAGTCTTTGCTAGCCGGTCACCGGTGAGGTCAATCGAGCAGTCTATGTCTTCAATGACGATTATTGAACGATTGGTTGTTTGAATGAGCAAAGCCCTCAGCTCAGAGTTGTCTGAGACTTTGCTAAGTTCAAGATCATACACATCATAGCATAAGAAATTTGCCATCGCTGCAATGAGGCTGGATTTTCCGGACCCTGGAGGACCGTGTAACAAGTAGCCGCGTTTCCATGCACGTCCAATTTTCTGATAGAACTCCTTTCCTTCAGAAAATGCTTTTAGGTCATCCATGAGTTGATCTTTTAGCTCTGGCTCGAGTGCTAGTGTCTCAAATGTGGAGGGGTGGCGAAAGGGAACGGATGACCAGCCGGATTCATACGAGCCATGTCCATTGTTGGTAAAGAGTCTCCGCTCTCTTGAAACTCTTTCGAACTCCTCAGCTTTTGTGGTGACGTGCTGGAGGTAGGGGGAAAGGAGAGTGAGGCGATGGCGCTTGGGAAGCTGGAGAGTGAAGCTTCTCTTTTCTTCGAGGGAATCTTGGATGGTCTCGACATGGTGAGTCCAAGAGAGATGGTGGCCGTCGAAAGAGTCGTGGACTGTATGATTTGGTGCAACAGTAAAGGCAATGCGGTTGGAAGATTTTGATCTTGAAAGGCTTAGACGGCGACAAGAGGAAGAGGAGTAAACAGAGTTTAGATAAAGGTTAACATGGCGGTAGAGATCATTAACGTCAACTCCACAATAGCCATTGAATTCTGGGATTTCAAAGTAGGCATGTGGGCTGAAGAAATCTTGGAGAGATTCATAGAATGAGTGCAGGAACGAGAGGAGTTGGGTTGGAAGAATGTTTTGGAGGACTGTCAGAAGGCCTAGCAGAGACCACAACTGTGACAATATCTCCATATTAATTTTCTGATGGAATTGAGGTTTTGTCTTTGTTTGTTGATGGAGTTGGATGGCGGGTTTTATATGCAAAGAGAAAAGACAAAGAAAAGCGCTGGAGTTTGCATGATATCGTAGAGGGATTGTTTGTGGCGGAATGGATTAGGATATGGTGGGATGGAGCCAAAGACAGAAGTCTGAAAGACACTGTTTAAGGGTTGAGAAAAGCAGCAGTAAAGATAAAGCAAAAAAGAAAGCAGAATGGTCTGCGTCTTTTCTTTTCTTTCATGTAGCTGAAGCTGAATTGGAGTCACACCATACTTTGTGCCCTTGAATGTCTTTTTGTTGAGTGAATAGATACAAAAAGTGGAATGACTCTTAAGTCCAACTTTGTTTAGTAAACAACTGAAGTTATAGTTGCTGTTTCAGCTCACTATATCATGCCTATAATTAATTAGGTTTCTTCACCTTTGATTTGCAAAATTAATATTGTGGTTGTTGGCATTTGTTTACTAGTCTCTTATTTCGTCATCCTCAAGCGGAATTTTTTTTGTAGTGCTTGGTCACCTAAAATGAAACTCTATGGTAATTTGTGACTATTGTTGACGCGTGACATCATAGATGTTGATTTCAATCTCAATGGCAAGTTTTCTGCACTAATTGTCTCTTTAGGAAAGACTTTTGGTGGCATTTTAGAATACCTTTTCCACTTATCACAACATTGAAATATGGCACACTCCTTAAATTTTTAAGACTGTTTCTCAGCTACTTATTGGTCGAACTAAGCTAAGCAGCCTTGGGCATAAGGTGTGTTGAGTTTAGTAAAAAGCATGAATGATGGACACCACCACGTCTTATCCGTTTTAGTCCTTATCTAATGTACGATCATTAGTCCCAACAGGAATGACAGACATGAAATTTGCCAGGAAAATGAGGAGCCCATCTTGGACGTTACAGCAGCTGAGGGGATTTGCTTCACGACAAACACTAAATTAATGAAGATTTGCTCAAAGAACTGAAGAAGGTGAGGAGAGACATGCAATGTTCGAGACATGTGGATAATTACTCACTTGTTCTCTTGGGTCTGGAAATATACGTGCACTCTAAATTGTCTAGATAATGCTTTACCTTTTGTCAGATCGGTGGACAAATTCAAACACATGTTGTATACGTGCGTTATTCTTGATTTCACATCAATTGCTGCACAAATCTTGGATTTTTGAGAAAGTAGTTTGAGCATTTTTACAACTTGCTTGTCAACCATTTCTTCTGTGAGTACGCACAACTAGAAAAGGGTTCAATATTGTCGTGCATGAAATTTTTGATGTAGAAAAAGTGGTATAAGATTCAAATCTATTCAACTCTTTCATCCCTCAATGAAACAAATTTGAGTCAGTCTGCAAAGAGCTGTGGCGTAGCTTCATTTCAACCATGAAATAAATTTGATTTTAGTACTTGCCCTCTAAACATTTGATAAATGAAATGATGTAGCTTCAATGCTCAACCATGACCTCACCAGGAAGTGTTTTATTTAGATTTATTTATCGTAATCTTTTATGTTATCAAACAAACCCTTAATCTTATTCTATCAAACCTAATCTTACACTGCAGTAGTGTTTGGTTTAACAATGTCTATGTGTCTGTGTCTGTGTGTGAGGAGATAACCGCTCCCGCAATGGGACATAAGCAGCTGGGCACCTTTTGCTTTCGATAAATGCTTTTGTTTCTTATTCTTATCTTTATCCGTCGGGTAGTCTTTACAGGCAAGACAACTGTGCAGTCAGAATCTTGGGTCTCCAGGTATTCTTCATTTTCTAAAGTACTCATCAATTGGTCATCATGAGAAAATGAACAATCTACTGACTACTTCCTCACTCCTAATCATATTTCTGACGACCCTTATGCATCAGGACTATTTGTTGTTAAAATAGTGGCTGCAGTACTTATCATAAGTTTTCATCTCTTCATTTATTGCTGTCGAAGATTTTGAGGTTTAATCAACTATTAAGTAGGTAGTAACTATTTTGTTGCGTAAAAGTTAATTAAGTAGGAGGAAATAATAGTGGAAGAAAAACAAATATATGTGATTTGTTTGGATGGCCCATTATTTGGAAGAAACATGAGGCACTAATTGTCCCAAGAAATTCCCTGCAGCCAAAGCTTTATAAAATGTTATGCGCCTCCCAATAAAGTTACAACATTCGTTTATTTTCTTTCCTCTTTTCACTCTTTTTCTTGCAGTTGGAGGAAGAGCCATCTTTAGCTTTTTATTTTTTTTCATCTTTACTAATCCTTCTAGCAAAGTTGTATTTATTTGCTTAACCTAAAAAGACATATCTTTTGCAATCGAATTTTTTTTACATGGTTTGGAAAGGAACATTTCAGCAAGAATTGCCCAAAAATTAAATATTCTTTTTCCTTTTTAGCTCTTTCACTTTTACATTATAAATGGTTGAAATTCTAATACCCACAACAGAAAAGAACAGTGCTTTCTGTTGACATGTAACAAAAGCTACAAGCATAGTTGGTTTAGGTGAAAAAATTAGAGGTGGTCCGCCCAATGGGAAATCAAAATTTCTTGAGAATAAGAATAAAGACAAAAGGAGACTCACGTGGAATGTCAAAAATTCAAATGCCTCGTGTTCTTCCATTATCGTGCCTGATCTATGTCACCAATAACGACATAAAGGTTGCATCCCACATCTTATTCTTCTGCCATGGGAATTTATGTCTATTGTTGGTTTGATTATTTGATGATGAGAAATGTAAAAGGATATTAAACCCATTAAGAGGGTTTATAATGCAATATCTAGCTTGGTATTCTTAATATGATTATTGTTTTGGTGAAGGTAATCTTAATTACAGCTAAGTAGTCTTCTACATTTTTTTTCTTCTACTTGCAATCCCTTTACAAATCATCCATGAATCATCTGGTTAATTTACCACTGGTCCTATCCATATCTTCTTCACTATTAACTTATCAGGTTTTGCCTTTTGCTTTTTTGGGCCTAACACTTTAGCCAATGGAAAACATTATTCTCACTCCCAAGAATACCTTCATTAAAAGACATTTTTTTCATTGTTCAAGTCGAAAACCCTTTGTAATTCTAAATGTGATTCTTTTTCCAAGACTGTGCAATCATGAAGTAACATGGATTCTTTGTTGTTTCTTGCTTATAGCATTGACAAATATTCATGATCATTCTGCTTTTTACTGTTAGCAATGAATCATAAACATAAAATGGTGTACCTTTTTTTTGTGGTTTTCCCTTCTTGAGCTCATGTTGCTACCATCTTTCTATGAGCTACTAGTCAAAGGCTTTAGGAGTCTTCTTTACCAAGTTAGTTGTGGATGCCAAAAGATGGGGTAAGGGGTGGGCAAAAGAAAGAAGCATCAATTCTGTCTGAATTATAGCTTTATATGAAAGAGGAAAAGAAAAAGCATTTGACAAAAGCAATTAACAAAGGCCTACAAAATGAAGCTTTGGATTCTCTTTCAATGACAATTTATGTATGCGTGTGCTCATCTGCTTTTTTTTTTTTTCCCCTTTTTGGTTTTGAATCAGGTGAAATCTACAGTTTTAGTCTCTTGTTTCTTGTTTTTGGGTTGTTAGAGGCCAAAAGCTTTATCATGCTACTAGCGTTTTCACTTATCTAATCTGAAAAATAAGCAAAATCCAAAATTTTATATTTTGGTCATTAAGGAGAAAGAGTTACAGGGGAGGAATGAGTTGGGTAGTACGGGAGAAGGAGTGTAAGTGAGAAATTCCAAAAGGAGACTGATTTACAAGGCTTGTAATATTTTCACCCATGAGCAAAGTCTAAATTAAAGTGCTGAACTCATTCTACTTTAAGACACCTTTTAATGATGCAAAATTCTGTTATTAGAATGAAATAGTTGTATTACAACTTTTTTTTTTTCACAGTTTTCTTAGGCATTTGCCAGTTCATGTCTTAAAATAAATGAATAGGTACTCGAGAAGAATTAAAAAAATAAAAAATAAAAATTGCAGCAAACGAGTTCGAATACATTTGGATCATTTTCAGTTGAGCCAAGTACAACATATACTCTCTTTTAGCATTCCTCCATGAAATACAAAGGCCCCTTGCCGGAAAGCCCAAGGAGAAAATGTTGAGCCTATAGCCCACACATTGGTCTATTTCTATGTGAAAATGGATACCCATTCGGTCGTGGTTCGCAGAATAGGCTGCTAATAGCGAGAGATGGCCGAAGCAATATAAGTTTAGGGTAATTAATTACAAGCCTTGTACCATAATGAACCTCAACATGGCCATTCGTGAACTGTTCATTGAGATTGCACTGCGCCAACTTTCTTTTTGCAGTGTGCATAATAACTAGAAGATACTTATGTATACTTGATTTACTACCTGCATTGGTAGATTCTTTTTTTTTTTTTCTTTCTTTAAGAGGAGACTGCAAACATTAGCAGAAACTTCACAGTATCTTTGACTAATTAATGTCCCTACTATGTAAGCCAATAATCCTAATCAACATTCAACATCACTTACTGTTTAATCTTGAACAAGAGAATGTACCTGTGATGTTTATGAATCACAACAAAATATGACTTATGCTTACCTAATAGTAAATCTTGACATGTATTCTTTTTGTATGTCATATGTATGTTTTCTCTAAGGTAGATCTTATGTTATATGATGTAGTTAAATCTGCAGGATACAACTTTGTGACGTCCTGCAAATGATTGCTCCAATTAAAGGAGAATTGCAAAAGTTCATATAAATTGCTAATACCGGAAATGTCTAAAGGTTCAACCAATATGATCAGCTAATGGCGCAGCTGGGATGGAACTTGTTACTCATATCCACTGCATCACCACTGCGATAGGTAAATTGCAGGAGAAACTGTGGATGGCAAAACTCAAGATGAGGAAGAACACATGAATTTGGCCACTGCAAATCCATCTCCTTCTGCCACTTTTTCTTTTTCACTTTTTTCCTTTTTTTTTTTCTTTCTCTTAATCTCTTGCTCATTACTACCATCACCTCCCATATCCTTCACCACCGCTACCTGCTTGTACGTATACCGTTGATCAATTGCAGCATGATTCGTAGATAACCAACTCATTGATTCCAATTACAAATTTGTTATGCAAAACTCTATTAAAAAAAACTTAATTAGTGTTGCGAGAGGGATGGAAGGGAAGCTGCAAAAGATGAAGTAGAAGAGCTGGACTATTAGCTGGACTACAATTGCAAAAAACAAACTTACACGACTCTCTAACTTTGTTAAGGTACCAAAAAAAAAAAATGAAAAGATCAACTGTCTCTTCATTTGCCGCCACGCCATATTCGCCAAGAATACTACTGTACTAGACTACTATTGCTTACACGTTTTACAATCTATTTAAAACTTTGGCGCCGCCACAGCTAGCGTGATAAATTGTTGTCTTAATTATATTGCTTCACAGGGAAAAGGGCAAAAAAGATGGACAATGTGATCACGAGTCTGGCCCAGTCTGGGTTCGGTCCGGTGGTTGTAGCCCAGTTGGGTGAGAGCCACCAACCAAGGATCGAATCCCAGTCGTTACCATTGACCGATGATGTTGGGCAGCCTCTCGCGGTCACGCAGTGGGATTAGTTGGGGCGTACGGTAACCAGTCCTCGGTCCCAGATACCCACTGTGCTGAAAAAAAAAAAAAAAAAAATGTGATCACGAGTCTGTGTGATGTGTTCCAGTGACCCCTCTATCTATCATTCCATTCTCCTTTCTAATTCCAAAGCAAGAACCAAGCGCCCCCTCACAGTGGTCAGCCAGATGGGAGTCATTACCCTCTTATTCCCATTGTGGGAGTACAAAACCTCCCAACCAAACGGTGGCTAATAAATAAATTGAGTCACGTGGTGTGCACGGGGACCGAGAACGACGGAAATGGTCTTGGAAACGAAACCACCGGTTCCTTTTCTATTAGTTAGAAGATAAGTAAATCACAAGTCCAAATAATTGCCGCCGTCTCCATCTCTCCTTCCATCAATTCCAACAATGGACTCAACCCCATCAACCGAGGTGCTTCACGACCACCATCCCTACTTTCGTGTATACAAGGATGGCCGGATCGAGAGATTTAAAGAGTTCCCCTACACCCCTCCGTCAGAGGATCCCCAAACAGGCGTCAAATCCAAAGATATCCTTATTCCACCTGAGAATAACGTTTCAGTCCGCCTTTACCTTCCCAGAACCACCACTCCTGATGAAAAGCTTCCCATCATAATCTACATCCACGGAGGTGCTTTTGTGATTGAATCAGCATTTTCTCGTGTATACCATCCCTACCTTAACTCCCTAGCAGCTGAAGCCAAGGCGATTGCTGTTTCCATCGAGTACAGACTAGCCCCGGAGCATCCTTTCCCCGCATGCTATGATGATTCTTGGATAGCATTCGAATGGGTTCTTGCACATGCTAGTTCTGCACAGGGTCCTGAAGCGTGGATCAGTAACCATGCCGATTTTGCTAGAATCTTTTTGGCAGGTGATAGTGCTGGAGCTAATATTGCACATGACGTAATGGTCAGGGCCAGTGAAAAAATTGGACCAGGGGATGAAGTAAAAATCGCGGGGATGATTTTGGTCCATCCCTATTTTGGTGATGGTAAGCCTGATAAGCTTGATAAGCTTTTCTCCCTCATAGCCCCAGATAGCAGCATCTGTGATGATCCCAGGTTGCATCCTATGGCGCATCCTGATCTGTTGTCGAGGCTTGTTTGCAAAAGGGTCCTGGTCTTGACAGCGGAGAAGGATTTCGTAAGAGAGAGAAGTTTGCTTTACTACTGCGCATTGAAGAAAAGTAGATGGGATGGAGAATTGGAAATGATGGAGACTGAAGAGGAGGGACATTGCTTTCATCTGCCTAACCCAACTTCTGAGCGTGCCAGGGTTTTGATGAAACGAATTGTTACGTTTATCAATCAGGACTCCTCGTAAAGGATCCCCCACCAAGAGATCTATTTTCAATCATTGAAGAAAATAAAAAGGATGAGATAGAAGCTATAGCTCTCCCTCCTTTAGTAGAAGTTTAAGAGATTTTGCCGAACTCCAACTCCAATTTCATAACTTTTGTCTCACTTTCTGTAATGTTCTTGTAGTAGAAATTTCTTCTATTATTTTACTTTTTTTTCATATATTGTTTTTTGATTTGTTGTAGTTTGCTTTTTATCATATATATATTTTTTTCTTTTTTCGTTGTTGAGGAAGTTCACGAAGGATGGATAGCAATAAAATCAGACGGGATCCTCTGTCCAATTTTCTGTGTCCAATTTCCTGTCCAACACAAAACTACGTAGTTCCACTTATTCTTGTGGCTGACGTGGCACATAAAAATAAATGTCTGTTTGGCTCAAGCACCAAGCAACAGCCCTGTCAAATTGTAACCATTTACCGTGAATTCCTCCAAAGCAAACCACTAGCCTAACGGAAAGACATAGCAAAATTTGAGACATACAGAGAGACAATCAAATCCTTGGAAGTACAAAGCAAAATTTGCAGCTGGGCCTAACGGAAAGAATAATCCAAAAAAGAAGAGAGATCCAAAAGTATAATGGAGCCAAACAGGCATTTATTTTTATGTGCCACGTCAGTCACAAGAATAAGTGGAACTACGTAGTTTTATGTTGGACAGGAAATTGGACACAGAAAATTGGACAGAGGATCCCGTCTGGACATCATGAGAAAGTGAACGGCGGTACAATAAGCGACATAGAAGATTTGTTGTGACCGACATAGGTGACGTGGATGTGTAAATAATTAGACATTAACTTCCATTCCAAGAGGAAAAGCCTTTAACCACTCGACTGTATAGTAGTAATCTTGTTGTTGTGACTTGTGGACATCATTTTCGTTTCCCATTTTATTTCTTTAAAATGCCAAAATGCCCCACAATTTTTTTATTTTTATTTTTTCCTATTATAAGGTAGGTCAAAGATGAAAGAATCTTGTTGCCCTTCTTTGACTTTCCTCTCATGAAGGTTGTCGTTTCATTTCACAAATTCTCTGGTTACAAATTCTCGGCTTCGTTGGTGACGAAGTCTCGGACTGTTGAGCCGTCGATTATCACCACTCCCATCTCTCGGTTCTCTCTGTGAGGCCAACTGCGTGTTTTCTTGCGTGTGTTAGTGTGTGTTCTTGCGTGAAGCAGGTGTGCAAAAGCGAAAAATTTCGGTTTACCGGCCGAATTCGAATTGAATTCAGAATTTTGAATTCGGTAATTCGGAATGAAAATTGAATATTTCGATTTCGAATTGATCGAATTCGGGTTGAATTCGGTAATGAGATTTTTCAAATCGAAATTCCGATATCGAAATCGAAATCGATATCGAAATTTGAAATTCCTATTTCGATTTCAAATATATTTTTCATATATATATATATATATATAATATATAATATAACATTTATATTATAATAATAATTTTTATATTCATAAATTCGGTGAAATCGAAATTTACAGAATTGAATTCGGAATTGGTGAATTCGAAATCGAAATCGGTCGAAAATTCTGATACCAAAATTTCGAAAAATTCTGATTTCAAAGTTTCGAATTACCAATTTCGATTTCGATTCAAGTTGGATTTATAATTGGGAGAAACAAAGAGGAATTTTTTTAATCATCTTTTGTTTAATTGAATCGAGATATTTTCGCGAGACTGTTGAAAGGAGACGCATTTGATTTCGAACCACGTCTTTGCTTCACGGACAGACGTTTCGGGCACGTGGTTTTGTTTGGTGGGAGCTTCTTGTCAATTGTTGGTCAAAACAGGACATGTTCTATTGCTATATGACTTGCGAATCATCTGTCTTCCAAACTTTTTTTTTGCTTGACTTATTTTTTGAAGGGATTCTTACCAATATTTGCGATGGAAATGTTTTTTTTTTTTTTTTTTTGGGTATACTGACCAATGCAATTTGTTAAAAATAAAATAAAATCACTTTAGTACCATCATCTGAGAGAGGGATACTCCCCTAACGTCTTCCAAAAGAAAGAGAATACAAAGAAAGGTAACCATTTGGTTGCAGCCCTTCTTCATCAAACAAGTCGCAAAACGGTTGGCTTCTCGAAAATTGTAACATTTTTTAGGTAACCATTGTAGTATTTTAACCTCAATACGACCTGCCCTAATTGTGCCATAAGTGTCCTTCACCATCCCAAACATTGTAACATTTTTTGAATGGATTTTAATTTTATGTGAACTAGACACATAATTATTATGCGTGAAATTCACGTTAACGGTAACAGAATATTACACCTCTATTATTATAAGGAATAAGGACATTCAAGCAATTTACTTAAAATTATAAACATTAAAAAAATGTTACAACATTCAGGTACAATTGATCCGATAATTGTTCTTGCCCAGCAGTCTCTTTCATCATGGCATGGACAAAAGAAAGAGAATACAAGGAGATGGCAAGTGAGGTAAACATTAAAAATTCCATTTGGTTGCGGTTCTTCTTCATCAATGCATCGAAATAATGGTTGGCTTCTCGAAAATTATGCCTCGATATGGCCTGTCGTAACTGTCCCACGAGCGTTCTTCACCGTGGCATGGGATGAATTCCGTTTAGGGGTGGGCACAGATTGGATACCCATCCCTAATATGATTTGATTGATTCGACTCTAATATATCAAATCAACTATTTTGCGATCCTAATCTGCTTCTAATATTTTCGGATACCCAAAAAAAAGAGGTGAGTTATAGGATACCCACCCCTAAAAAAAATTTATTTTTCAATAAAAATTACTTTCCACGTAATATCAGCATATTTTACAATAAAAAAAACTTGCTTTCTAATTAATATTGGTAGAGATATTGTAATCAAAGTCCATACATCACCATTTTCACACATTTCATCAAATAATCAAATCAATCTCATAAATTTAGCACATATTAGAATTATAATATCTAATAGACAAAACGAATTTTCATGATAATTTTGAGTATATCACTATTCTCACACATTTCATCCTTCTACAACACAACAAATACATGGATAATAAGTATTTGGCAACTTCTCGAACTTCCTTAAGGATATTATGGTACAAGACTGCATTCCAAATGAGTCAACTGTGGAATCAAGTCTGGAAAAAAATTGAACAGAGTTAGTAATTTTTGGAGAAAGTATAACCAAAATAAACTTGAAAAATCTTTCCAACTTCCTTACATCTTTGGAATAGACCTTATGGCATTAAAGGTGATGAAAAGAAAAATAAATTTCTTGCACTAAAATAAAAAAAGACAAATTTAAGAGACATAAGTGCAATAAAATAAATCAAATGAATAAATAAATGAAAGACACAAAATTTTTAATTATCTAGCTAACAGAAAATTAGAGCTCCAAACACTAATATTTGGGTTGTTAGATGCCAAAAGCTTTATCATACTACTAGCGTTTTCACTTATCTAATCTGAAAAATAAGCAAAACCCGGAATTTTATATTTTGGTCATTAAGGAGAATGAGTTACAGGGGGAGGAATGAGTTGGGTAGTACGGGAGAAGGAGTGTAAGTGAGAAATTCCAAAAGGAAACTGAGTTACAAGGCTTGTAATATTTTCACCCACGAGCAAAGTCTAAATTAAAGTGCTGAACTCATTCTACTTTAAGACACCTTTTAATGATACAAAATTCTATTATTAAAATGAAATAGTTGTATTACTATCTTTTTCTTCACAGTTTTCTTAGGCATTTGCCAGTTCATGTCTTAAAATAAATGAATAGGTACTCGAGAAGAATTACAAAAAAAAAAAAAATTGCAGCAAACGAGTTCCAATACATTTGGATCATTTTCAGTTGAGTCAAAAGTACAACATATACTCTCTTTTAGCATTCCTCCATGAAATACAAAAGCCCCTTGCCAGAAAGCCCAAGGCCCTATAGTCCTTGTTTTGACTAAACCGCCCTTCAACGAGAAAATGTTGAGCCGATAGCTCACACATTGGTTTATTTCTAAGTGAAAATGGATACCTATTCGGTCGTGGTTCGCAGAATAGGCTCCTAATAGAGAGAGATGGCCGAAGTAATATAAGTTTAGGGTAATTAATTACAAGCCTTGTACCATAATTAACCTCAACATGGCCATTCGTGTTCATTGAGATTGCACTGCACCGACTTTCTTTTTGTAGTGTGCAAAATAACTAGAAGATAGTTATGTATACTTGATTTACTAGCTGCATTGGTAGATTTTTTTTCGTTTTAAGAGGAGACTGCAAACCCTATCAGAAAGCTCATGGTATCTTGACTAATTAATGTCCTTACTATCTAAGCTAATAATCCTAATTAACATTGAATATCACTTATGATGTGATACAAACTCTGTTGAAGACGAAACCCGTGACTCACTCGCACGATCTAGACAACTAACATCGAAGGTTTGGCAGCAAAAAAAATTTGATCCTAATAATCCTACGAGTTATGAACAATATTGATACGATCTCAACCCGTAACTAATCGAATTAATGAACCAAATTGTAGGTAGAAGTACACCACAATCAAGGAGGTACTTGATTGATAAGTTCGGATCGAATAACTTAAGAAAAACTCTCAGATATTCAAAGGAAACTCTCTTGGATAAGAGCAAGTGATTAACTCACCATTGTTATTGTAAAATCTGATTAACTAAAAATATTGGAGAAGACTAGGTTATTTATAGCCTTACAATGACTCAAAACCTAAAACTATTTGGAATTGTCTAGAATCCTAATGTGATTTGGAATCACTTATTTTCCTAAAAAAATAACAAAAAGTCGGCCCATTTTGAGACACAATCTGGCCGAATTAACTAAAGCTAGTAAACAAATTAGCAAGGTAATTAACATTAAAACCCTTGCTTAACAACACCAAATAAATGACACAACTTGAAACTCGAATAACTTGAGCATGTGAAATCTTCATGGACTAGAGTGGGGGATCCGGATCATATCTGTGACAGCCCCACCTCCCCCTAAGGCGAACCAGAGGGTTCGGCGGGCCACCTGCCCAGCTCTCGCCGGAACTCAGTCGTTCACTACATTCCTCAAACAGATTACAAGATAAAACTCAAATATTACATCAAATTCTCCAATAAATAATTACATATCAAAAGCAAAGCGGAAATAATTCTCAACTATACATAAAATGATTTCCAAATCCAAATTGTACAAAACATAGGCCATCCAGTCACGTGCACAAGTACTACAAGTCCTTCCTTCGCCTTGAGCCCTGTGGAGGGGAATAAAATATTTTTGGGCTGAGCTAGAAGCTCAGCGAGTAACCGGTAAAATCAGTAATCAAATATATTTCACAATGTTGCATTTCGATCATTTCGATGATGTCATGATTCAGAGATCAAATGTTCGTTTAGTGCTCTCGTGAGCCAGGGAAATCATAGCACTTAACACCCCAACGCTCAAATAAGATCATTAACATTAAACATTAACATTAAGAGGGAGCCCCTTCTGAGCTCCAATAAACATGAACATAATAAACAGAGTGGAGACGTTGGTGTCCAGCACAAGACTTTCCCAGAACTCATGAAGCCAATCATGTCATTGAACTCACATGCAAGCACGCATGATATGCAATCGAGTACATAATGCAAGAAACATTTCAACAAGTACTTTTGGAAAATAGTTTAGGGGTCACTCACCTCCATGGTCTCAGAAACCATCCATCAATATCATTGTCTTGCTCAAATCCAAGTCTTAATCACAAACTCAATGCAACAATCCCTTTCAAAGTTCGGACAGCACTTCCCCTGAATTTGCTAACTTTTCCAGCCATCATGGCTTCATTATTTCCTCATTCCAACCCAAAGGTACACACACAACAACAAGTTCATCCAATAGCCATTCAGAAAGCTCCAAGTAGTACTAGTACAAGTCAAGCTAGGGAAAAGTCCGGAAATGAAAGTTAAGCTCAAAACCAGAAAAACAGGTTTTGACATCATTTTGCTGTAATGGCACCAATGGCACTACGATGGTCGGATGAAGGTACAAGATACACCGTTTCGAAGCTAAGAGACAGGGCTACAATATTACAGAAGGTCACTCAACCCAGTTTCGAGTGTAACCAGGTCAAAAATGCAAGATACTATACCAGAATCACAAAAACAGATTCACAGAACGCATTCTAGAGGAAACATCATAACTCAGGCTCTCCAAGTCCAAATCCTGAAATTCTAAAACCAGATGAAAGCTAAGAAACAGGGCTAAATTTCATCAGAAGGCCTCAACAACCAATTTGGAAGCAATTCCAGCCAAAACAACCAATTACAGGCGCAATTCTTACATTCGGGTAAAACCAGAACAGCAATAGTAATTTCAACTTTTCTTATTCTACACTACTTCGATTGACCTAAAATTTTGTAGGCACCTCTAAAATATCATTCCCTACAACTTTCATGTTTTAAGCCAAGGCCAATTCGGCCTCTAACTAGGAGCTATAAATTCGGACAGAATGAAGAACATTGAAACCTAGTTTTCCACTTTTCCTTCCAAAACAGAAATTGATTGTAATTAATCACTTTTTCCACCTCCTAGAGTCATTAAACATCATTTCCAATCATCATACATGACCCCATAATCATATCCATATGAAAACAGAAAAATCCCCAAAAATTATAAAACTTCACCAATTCAACTAAAATCAAGATATAATCCATAAAAGTGCATCTTATACCACCACCAATCATGAATTGAACATCAATTAAGGGAGGAGAGTGGTTCTTCACAACTCACCTTAGCCATACAAGAGATTGAGCGACAAATTACCTTAGCTTTCCAAACAACTCCACAAAACACCTCAAGACCACTTAGCAAAGAGATTTTATGGAATGATTTGGAGTTTTATTGGTTGGATTTGAAGATTGAGCAAGAAATAGAAGGAAGAAATTGAGAGCTTTTCTTTCTTTCTTGAGCAAGAACATTCGGCCAAGAAGCTTGCAAAATGAAGCTTATTTTGATCAATTTTTTTTGTATTTATTTGGTAAAGGTAAAGGTAAAGTCAAATGGTCAAAGTCCAAGATTAAATCACAAGGTGACACTTGTCACCTTTTGGTTCAAAACTTATCTTTTTGTCTCTCCAATACAAATATCTTAACAACTTGTAAAATAATATCACTTAATACAAAATTCCAACAAGTTGTCAAAAATATAATGCATTTATCGCACTTGCGGGTCCCACGTTCAAAATACGCTCTTAATTTCTCTAAAACTAACAGATACTAGAAAAATCATTTTAAAACTATCTTTGTTCATAAACTTTATCTGGGGAATTTTTCTAATAAAGAAAATGTAGAAAAGGCGGGCGATTAAATAAAATAAACCCTAGAAAATTAAAAAATTTCCGGGTTCTCACACTTATACTTTTCGGGGCGTCACAATATCATTCCCCTCCTCTTGAAAGCGATTTGTTGACAAATCGATGGTGCCCTTAAAGAACGGCAATGTTGGAAATAGATGAATGACTACGAGCCATGTTGCATGTCGTTTGGTCAACTTCAGGAAGCTCTCAAACAAGGACATGCGCCAAGGTAGGAAAGAGCTTGTGTAAGGCATATGAAAATTCCAAATTGCAATCCAAAACTCTCTAATTAGCTTTTGGTCATGGATTTTCACATTGGGACCTTGATTGTGCAAAGGTGAAAAATCTAGCACTAGTTGACATTGATTTGGATCATCTTGCATGGATAAAATGGGAGCAACTTGTTGCATGGATGAGGCACTAAACAACTCGTGGAGGACAGTTTTGAGATCTTACGTGACACACAATTTCTCATCTTCCAACATATAAGGTAGCAAACAATTGAATTCCACTTTATGAGGGTTACTCGAACTAGCACAAGTTGAAATTGAAAAAGTGAGCACTTGACCACCAACTTTTGGAAGTGTGAATAAACATGAAAGATCACCACTTTTAGCTGGAATGAGCATGAAATCAGTTTGTAAGTCTTTAATCAAAACTGAAAAATTTTGGACAGCTTTACAACCTACAAAAACACAATAATCTTCAACTTGAAACAAATCAGAAATTGGATAAAGAAGCAATGGTACATCATCAACTAAATGGTAAGAAGGTATAGAACAAGATTTAAGTGCGAAAACTCCCTTTGGCACTTCATTATTCCTTCCACCAATTGATTCAATTTGAGAAGGCATTGCTAGCTTTTTATACTTTTCTTCAAAATCTTCATGGTGGGTTTGAATTAATTCCCCTTTGGTATGGACAGATTTGAATTAAAATTGTTTCATGAGGTAATCCCAAATAGATTTAACTCTTAGAAGATACACTTCATGGAAACTAGTGAATTGTACAAGTGACTTTGGAATGGAGTATGACATGACTAACTTCACTTGACTTTGCTTAATCTGCACAAAAGAAGAAACACTAAACAAAGCAAAGGTAAGTTCGTTAGAAAAACAATAAGCCCTCATATTTTTGCTCAAAATCGACTCACTTTCTCTTTGTTCTTCCTTTTTACCACTCATCTCATCAGATTTTTTCATCTCTTTTTCTAATTTAATGCCCTCAATTGTTTTCTCATTATCAACCTCCTCAACAAATGGTTCAATAGGATGAGGTACTCCTTTGTTGGGAATAGGCTCAGCTACCTCCTTCTTAGAAAACTCACTTTGATAGCATCTATTTGACTCCATTTGTTTTTGGTATAGAAGACGTTGATATGTCTCCCAAAATGACTTCTCATGAGATAGTTCAACTCTAGGTTTAGGCCTATAAAATGTTGAATGAGCCTTCTTATCACCTATTGTATAAATTGACTTTAATGAGGTAGATTGCATGGAACCACTCCTTTTGAAAGATTCATTCTCGCGCTTAGGTTTATGGTTGTGTTCCCTCGACCTTTGTTCCCAATCTTCAAGGTTGGCGCCTGCATTTGAATCACTAGACTCATTCAAAGGTTGTGTCCCTCTAGATTTCTTAGAGGACTTCTTTGATGAATCCAAATGATCCACTTCCTCATGTATGGATTCGATCTTAAGGTTGAACCTCCTTTGAAATTCTGCCCACATAGCATCCATTTTTAGTGCAAGTTGGGCGAGGGTAGGCTTATTTTCATTCGCAATGTTTAAACCTGTAAAACAATAAACAAGTGAATGGAAAATACCTCACACTCTCCCTTCGTGTTTCTCTCACTCTCGTGTATCACTCAAATGTTTAAAACACTCTAATGTTCTCACTAATCATTTCTTAAGTTACTTGATTGCTTCTCTTGAAGAAATCAGAATTTTTCTCCAAGAAATTCAACCAAACTTCACTCAAGTTGCACCCAAAATGTGGCATATTAATGGCTGAAATTTTAGGGTTGATTAGACTGTTTTAGTGATTCAAAAATGCTGTGAAAACTCGCTGAAAATCCCAGGCCTTCGTTCCCAAAATGGTAACTCAAGGTTTGGAAGTGTTTGACTTTGACAAGGACTCAATTTAGAAACTAACAACTAATTAAATTCTAGATTGATGTGGACTCTTTTTGGTGCTACTAGACACGAAAAACAATCTGAAAAAGACTCAAAAACACTAATTTATAAAGTTGGACAGAATACTAGTTTCGACCAAACAAGAATCAAGGTGGTAGAATTTTTTGTTGGATCCTAGAGTGACTCTACTCGATTTTGCACTTGGCTGATTTTGGGAGTTGTAAGCAAGGTTTAATGGGTTGTTTTTGGGTAGTTTAGTGGCTGATTTTCTGGTTCCTTACGGGTACAAAGGTGACCAATTAGAATTTGGTAATTTGAGTGCAACTAAAATTTGTTTTACAAACCCAAGTCAACTTGGTTTCCTTTTTGTTTTCTCCTTGTGATCCGATTATGTTTCCTTTTTTTTTGCTTGCGTTTCTTTTTCTTTTTGGTAAACGCAATCAAATTTCTTTTTCTTCTTTTTCAATTCGGATCACACACAAGAAACAAGAATTTTGTTTGATTTTCTTGCACAAGATCAGCCCTAATTTCAAGAAACAAGAACTAGGGTTTGGTTTGTTCAAGATATGGTGACTTTGACTTCAAGAATTCAAGAACTCTAGAATACCAACCCAATACTTCAAGATTCACTCAAGAATTTTCAAAAAATTCAAGAAATTATCAAGATTCCCAAGAATAAAAGTAAACAGCCTTGTTTAGTGCAAGACACAAAGTTTCCCAACACCCTTTGTTCAAGAAATCCAAGTGAGTACTTCGGATTTCAAGAACAACAACAGCCATCAGATTTGTTTCTTTTTTTTGCTCCAACAATTTCAAGAAGCAGGGACACGACAATCAAGAACAATTTGGACAGCTGCAACAAGAATAATTCGGACAGCAACAAGAAATGCAACAACAAAGAAACGATTCGGATAGCAAGAAAACTAAAATAAAACTAGCGACTCAAAATTTTTTTTTTTGAATGACACACGAACTATTTTGGAACAAGAGTGTAAGACTCGAAACACCAAAAAAAAGAAGAAAGATATAACTTGGTGGTTGTCGGCTAGTTCTGATTACCAACTAATGTGACATGAACTCCGTTGAAAATGAAACCCGTGACTCACTCGGATAATCTAGACAACTAACACTGAAGGTTTGGCAGTGAAAAAATTTGACCCTAATAATCCTACGAGTTACGAACAATATTGATACGATCTCAACCCGTAACTAATCGAATTAATGAATCAAATTGTAGGTAGAAGAATGCCACAATCAAAGAAGTACTTGATTGAAAAGTTCGGATCGAATAATTTAAGAAAAACTCTCAAGTATTCAAAGGAAACTCTCTTGGACAAGAGAAAGTGATTAACTCACCATTGTTATTGTAAAATCTGATTAACTAAAAATATTGGAAAAGACTTGGCTATTTATAACCTTACAATGACTCAAAGCCTAAAACTATTTGGAATTGTCTAAAAACCCTAATGTGATTTGGAATCACTTATTTTCCTAAAAATAATAACAAAAAGTTGGCCCATCTGAGACACAATCTGGCCGAATTAACTAAAGCTAGTAAACAACTAAATTAGCAAGGTAATTAACATTAAAACCCTTACTTAACAACACCAAATAAATGACACAATTTGAAACTCGAATAACTTGAGCATGTGAAATCCTCATGGACTAGAGTGGGGGATCCGAATCATATCAACTTACCATTTAATCTTGAACAAAGAGAATGTACTTGTGATGTTTATGAATCAGAACAAAATATGACTTATGCTTACCTAATAATAAATCTTGACATATATTCTTTTTGTATGTCTTATATATGTCTAAGGTAGATCTTATGTTATATGATGTAGTTAAATCTGCAGGATACAACTTTGTGATGATCTGCAAATGATTACTCCAATTAAAGAAGAATTGCAAAAGTTCATATAAATTGCTAATACCGGAAATGTCTAAAGGTTCAACCAAGGCAACTAATATGATCAGGAATACTAACAAATGGCGCAGCTAGGATGGAACTTGTTACTCATATCCACTGCATCACCACTGCGATAGCTAAATTGCAGGAGAATCTGTGGATAGCAAAACTCAAGATGAGGAAGAACACATGAATTTGGCCACTGCAAATCCATCTCCCTCTGCCATTTTTTCTTTTTCACTTTTTTCCTTTTTTTTTTTCTTTCTCTTAATCTCTTGCTCATTACTACCATCACCTCTCATATCCTTCACCACCGCTACCTGCTTATACGTATACTGTTGATCAATTGCAGCATGATTCGTAGATAACCAACTCATTGATTCCAATTACAAATTTGTTATGCAAAACTCTATTAAAAAAAACTTAATTAGTGTTATGGGAGGGATGGAAGGGAAGCTGCAAAAAATGAAGTAGAAGAGCAAGTGGGAGATGGAGCAGTGGCAGTATGGAGGGTAGGAGAAGTGAGGGATGAAGTAGAGGGGCAAGGGCGGAGGATAGGGGAAGAAAATGCAGCAGTACATAAGAGGGAGGAGGAAGAAAGATATGCGTTCTTTTTCTCTCTCGTATTTTTTTTTCCGATTCAAGTTTGCTTTAATTTGGATATTTTTCTAGATTATGGGTAATGAGAAGTGAAAGTGCCCAAATTTGTGCATCCGACCCTCAGCCCCCTTAATTAGGGAGCTCTTTTACCGGCCCTTACTCTAAAAATTTGATATCTGTAACAATTCAGGTGATTTCGTTAATCCAATCCTACATCGAAATCTATTTGTCTATTCCCTCGTCTTAAATATTACAAAATCAGTCAGTGCATCAATAACGAGAAATCACATCAAATAAAAATCTATAAACCCTAAATCCACAATCAAAATTATTCTTAATCCTCTCAACATCCTTTCAACATTTCATTAAATATTTCAAACAAAGTTCACTAATGAAATTAAGGATGTTACACATTTTGCTAAACTAGCCTCTTATGTTGAAGGGGTTACAATGGTTTGTTTCATCCATGCTTTTAATCTGGAAATCCAAGGACAAAAGGATAGCGAAAAACAACACTTCAAAGCATACACTACTGAGGTTGGAAGTCAAATTTCGATAGCAATCCCAAATGAAGATCACAAAAGATGTTCCCAAATTTCATATCAATGCTCATGATCCTTTATGATGGCGTCCTCCTAAAGAACTTGATGGAATTTATGTAAATGCAAGTTAGCAATCTAATTAGTGGGCAGTTAGTATTTCAATTTATAATTGTTTAGGATATAGCACTACTAGAAAGTTTATGACCGCCTGCTAAATCACTTGGCAATGGGAAAGTAGAAAAGATATTAATATTAAACCAGTGATTAGTTTCTAAGCTTTGTTATTTTACTCAAATGATGAATTTGTATGCTTAATTCTTCTTTCTCCCTTTTATTAATCTTCTAACTTCCTTTAAACAATTTTCTTCTTACAGATTCGGATGATTGCAACTCTCAGCTCCATTAGTTTTTAGCATATATAATGGAACCAATCATTATAGTATTTTTTTTCCTTTTTGGCTTTGGATTCTTGAAAAAATTGCTGTTGAGATTTTAAGTAGGATCTAAATTATGTCAATATCTTTGAAACTACAAAATTGAAATCCAATTCTAGACTTTTACCTGAATGAAAAATGTATTTATGAACTATATTATGATCCATTAATTTTTAATCCAAAATTCAAGAGACCAAGATACATAGTAAGGGATCAAGCCATAATAGCTGATTATTTATTACCTCTTTAGTCAAGAATATATAATTAATTGAGAAATATTTGATATTAATATGTTTAATTCAAAAAATAAATTTATCAATTATTACTTTGAATAAATGTATAAGCATAAAAAAATTTAAGTGTAAATGCAAGGTTAATATTCGGAATACAACCTTATTTTTCTATAGATTTTTAAAATTATTTTGACTTTGAGGGAAAATAAAATACCAAAATTGATATTTTTCTAATGAGAGCAGACATATCATGACAAGGGATTTAAATGCTAGATTCATTATTTACAAATCATATACAAGTGCATCGCCTACTTCAATTTATAATTTTCTTTCATTTTATAACCACTCTCCTTATTCTTTGGGATTAGTGGCAAGAAGAGATACAAAAATTGATAAATTTTTCAGATTACAAAGAAATTGGGTAAGAGATGATTTAATTGATGGCAAAAAAATAAAACCAAATATGCAAGTTATGAGCTTTATTCATTTAGAAAGCAATTTTTGAGGTTTTTATTTGTCTGAGATTTATTGAAAAAAATATGATAAAACATATATTTTTACGATGTGGGAAAAATATTAAGATATATAAATCATGTCTTTAATAAATATTTAAAAAGGAATATGGGAAAAATGATATTGTTTGCAATAAGACTATAAAGCATCTAAGGAAGATATATATAATCTATTTTACATAATTAAAATGAAATAGTCAGTCTAAGACTTATTTTAGCCAAGCCGTATTTAATTACAAAGCAAATTTTAAGGTTTTTATTTATTTGAGGTTTTTCACTTTTTTTAAAATAATTTGATATCTTGCTTAACTTTGGACCATTAGATTTGTATAGAGCTGTTAATCAAACCGGGTAGCTCGCGAGCCGAGCTCGACTTGGCTCGATAAGGGCTCAACTCGGCTCGTTTACAGAGAGAAACAATCCGAGCTTGAGCTCTACTCAGTACTCATTTAATACACTATGCTCGGCTCATTGATGCTCAATAGGCTGGAAAAGTAGGGGCATTAGCATCATTTTATTGTTTATGCGGTACTCTAATCTAAGTCATTCTCCCGTTTGTAGCCCTAATTTTTCTTTCCTCTTTTGGTCTTACTTTTTCCCGTTCCACAGCCGCAGCCGCAGCTGCACACCCGCACCCTCCATTCTCACCACCGCCACCGACTCACCATTCTCCGATTCATCCATCGTCTCACCTCCATCAGGACTATCACCTATCCGTCCACCATCTCACCACCAGGCGCCATCCTTAATTTTTCTTTCCTCTTTCGGTCTTTCCTTTCCCCGTTCCACAGCCGCAGCCGCACCCTCTATTCTTACCACCGTCACCGATTCACCAATCCATTCATCTCACCTCCATCACCAATCCGTCCACCATCTCACCGCCATCATTCAATCCCCTTGTCGTGAATCAGTAAGCAGCGCCATACAGAGCCACCTCAGTAGAGTCAGGGGCCACTATCATATCCCGATTCGCTGCATTCTGGTAACCATTTCTTCTCAATTTTTGCAATTTATTTTGGTTTTAAGAGGTTGTGTGGGTTTTGGTTAATGGTAGATAGCCCCGTATCCCGTATGGCTTCCCCGTATCCCGTTGGCTTCCTGTTTTTTATCTCTATATTTTATCCCAAATTTCACCTGCACGGATTGCTTATGCATCGCTTAGTGTTATCATCTCTCCTTGGCTTCGAGATCAGTCTTTGGCTGGCTTTGTTTCCTGCCCTTTCTTGAGTGTCAAAAATTGGTGGTCAAGTGGAAAAAACTAGATACCAGTATTTTACTGAGTGTAGGCTGAAAAAGACTTTAAAAGTATAATATGAAGAAATAAGAAAACAAAAAGAAGTAAAACAAGAGAAGAAAGCTTAGGTTTCTCGACTAGGAAAATGGAGCCCATAATTAGAACTATGCTCCATTGCAAGCTGCCCAAGAAAGCTGTTACGCAGTACAATTATAGGTAAAATAATTTGGAAATCTTGGGTTTTATGCTCATTTAGGAATCCTATGGTGAGATAATTGGTTGAGTTTACATGTCTATTATATTGGATTAGTTCTTCTTCTCATCATTTCTCATTGTACATTTAATTCTCAATTCTGGTTTGGAGGCCACTTACGTTATTCTTCCTTTTGATCTTTCTTGTAGTCATACTGTTTCCCCACTGGTCAAACTCCTTTTCTTCTGGAAATGCCAATTTGGAAGCCTTCAATTATGTCTTAGCAAAAGTAATATTATTTATTTGTAATGACTGAGAATGGCTTATAAATACAGATATGTTTTTTTTCATACATTAGCAGGCAAATGAGCTTATGATTATATTTTTTGTCAACTGTTACATATTTCTCATAGATTATACTCTTAGAATTAAGTTTCCAAGTTGTGTTCAATCTTTAGGATGGAGCCAGTCTTCAAAAGAATTATTGCAACTTTTTTTTAAAAATAACTTATATCTGCAAATAGAGAATATGCAACCACTTGGGTTTATTTTGGTTTTCTACATATTTTGGACTTGGGTTGAATTGGCAGCAGTAGGGGTTTCAGTTTCATTTCGTTCAGACCATGGAATAGTTGCTGCGATTAAACTTGTGTCTCTAAGAAAATAAAGAAGGAAACATCACTTTTTGTCTCTGTGCTCTTTGATTTCTGCATTTTCTAATCCATGTTATAGAACTGACTGTTGATATTTCTTTAACAGAGCTAGTCATCTTTTTTTCTTTAGCATGTGATATTTCTTCCTGTTTTCCACTTTTGTTTAAGCTTGACAGTGAAAGCATTTTTCAACCTGGAAGATTCTGCAAGGCAAAACTTTCTTCATTTTAGTTTCTTCATTTCAGCAAAACTAACTTTTTGTTTGGATTGCCATTTTAAGAGCTTTTCTCTGTTATTTCATTAATCTGAATGTAAGCTTGAGAATTGAGATAGGAACAAGTTAAAGAAATGTTAAAATTGGCTTGAAGTGGGCATTATTTCTTGGAATCTGTTTTATTACTTTTGTACCTTATTTCTTAGAAATGTTATTCTAAATTTCTGTTTTGGCTAATCAGAATCTATATTGGTTATTAAATGTGTTTTGATTAAGGAATGTACAGCTCTCCAATCAACTCATTTCAAGGTTCATCATCAAATCCTGTGATGGAGCAAAATAATGAAGATATGGAACAATTGAACTACAACGAAGAAAAAGCTGATGAGATGAGTGAAAAAGAGATAGAAATGATAGAAGATAAGGGCAATGAAGGAGGACAGCAAGTAGATGGAGATGAAGGAGCTGGTCATTTTGAGAAAAGTAAAGGAAGAAGAAATCCAGCATATGGGATGAAATGACAACAGTAGTGCTAGATAATGAGACGGTCAAAGTGAAGTGCAACCATTGCAAGGAACTTTTTGCCAAAAGTGCAACCGAAGCCATATCTCAACACAAGAGACACTTGAATTCTTGCCTACAAAGAAAGATGGCCATTGGGGAGCTAAGCAAACAAAAGCAACAAGTGTTGTCATTCACCGAAGGCCCAAGTGATGGTATCACTTCCATCACAAATTTCTCGTATGATCATGCCAAGATAAGAGAGCTTGTATCACACATGATTCTTGCACATGAGTACCCCTTTTCTATGATGGATCATGTAGTTTTCAACAAATTCATGAAAGTGACTTCTCCATTTTATAAAAAGATTAATTGGTAGACTGTTAAGGAAGATTGCATTAGTACTTATATAATTGAAAAAATGAAGTTGAAATCATTGTTGAAAGGTGCTGGTAGGATTAGTATTACCACAGATTTGTGAAAATCTGGTCAAAAAATTCAATATATGGTTGTGACTAGTCATTTTATTGATTCTGATTGGGTGCTACAAAAATATGTGTTGAATTTTTGCAATGTTCCTCCTCCTCATACTGGAGTTATTATAGCTGATGCTCTAAATAAGTGCTTTATTGATTGGGGGATTGAGAATAAGGTTTCTAGCATAACTGTTGATAATGCTTTATACAATGATGTGTGCATTAGGAGACTTAGAGAGGATTTTTCTCTAAGAAAGAGATTAAGTATTGGAGAAAAAAATTTTCATGTTAGATGTTGTGTACATATACTTAATCTCTTAGTGCAAGATGGTCTTGGTCAACTTGGTGGTATGATTGATGTTGTTAGAGAAGAGATAAAGTACTTGAATAATTCTGAATCCAGGCTTCTTGAATTTGCCAAAATTAAAAAACAGCTTCAGTTGCCTTCTAGAAAACTAATTTTGGACTGTCCAACAAGGTGGAATAGCACCTATTTGATGTTAGCTTCAGATTTAGAGTTCAAAGATGTCTTTCCAAGATATGCAAACATTGACCCCGAATTTCACTATGTTCCTACTGATTTTGAGTGGATGAAAGTGGAAGAAGTATGCAAATTTCTAAGAATATTTCATGAAATCACTGATATGATTTTCGGGTCCGAGTATCCAACAGCTAACATTTTTCTTGTGAAACTCTATAGGATTAAAGATCTTTCAAATGAAAAAGCTCTTGACCCTTTGGAGCATATTTGGCTATGGCTGGAAGTATGTCTGCTAAATTTGATAAGTATTGGGGGAAAAGTAATGCGCTGCTATCTTTGGGTGCAATTTTGGATCCGAGATACAAAATGTTTCTTATTAATCATGCTTTTTCGGTTATTTATGGTGAGGATGCAACTCCTAGATTCGTGGCTGAGATTAGAGACATTCTTTATGAGTTTTAAAATGAATATGTTGATTGTCACATTGTTTCCCATTCTGAACAACAACAGAGGCAGGTTGTAAAAATGAGACAAAATGAAGGTTCCAGTTCTTCTAGTAAGAAACAGAAAATGACTAGACCCGTCGTTTTAACTGGTAAAGAAAAGTTTCACATGCATGTGAGTGAAATTGACAGGGCTTCATAAAAAAAATCAGATTTAGATATTTATTTAGCGGAAAGTAGGTATGCTTGTGATGCAAATGCAAATCTAGATGTTTTGGGTTGGTGGAAAGGGAAAAGATTGAGATTTCCTATCTTGTCGAGGATGGCTGCCGATATACTCACCGTTCCTATTACAATTATGGCTTCAGAATCTACTTTCAGCGCCGGAGGTAGAGTAATTGATGATCGACGAGCTTTTATGTCAGTTGAGATGGTGCAAATGTTGCTTTGCGGCAACGATTGGATCCGCAGTCTTCATGGCCTAAAGAATAAGTCTCGCGTAAGTAATTGATTGGATGTTTTTGTTGTTGTTACAGTTTCGTTATATCCGATTTTGAAGAATTTTATAACTGTCATACTTTTGTTTTGTAGGAATCACTTGATGCGGTCAAATCAATCACATTTGAGGAAGTTGAACTTCCTGAATCATTCACAACCTGAATTGGTGGCCGTTGATGTTGCTTGGTAGCTGTTTATGTAATTTTTCATGTTGTAATCTGATCTGGTTTGGACATTTTGGTTTGGATATGTTGTAATCTGATCTGCTTTGGACATTGTAATCCGAGTTTGGACATTTTGTTCCTCTATTTGATGGTTTTTGCTGCAGTTTTAACTTCTTTTTAACTCCATAATTATTAGGTTCTGGCTTTTTATATTCGAGCTTGCTATAGTATTAGACTCTGCCTTATATTGTCATTTGGCATGGCTTGTCGAATTGAAGATGATATATCAGGGAATGTGTATCTTCTTTTGTCAGGCTAAATATGAGTGTGCAAGAAGCTGATATGGTGTCTCCCACAAACGAGCTCGAGCTCGAAAAGCTCGACTCGAGTTCCACTAGAGTTTCGAGCTCGATAAGCTCTGCTCGATTTCAAACTCGAGTTCGACCTCGAACTCGAGTTTTCTATCCAATACATAGAGTCGATCTCGAACGCCTTGTGAAGCTCGAATTACTAATCGAGCGAGCTCGAACTAGTTCGATTAGAGGTTCGAGTCGAGCTCGATTGTCATATGCTCGAGCTCGACTCGGCTTGTTTAACAGCTCTAGATTTGTAGCTGTTGATTGGTTTCCTTTTGTAATTGTTAGATGGTTCAATGGTAAAACAACTTACTTATCCATTTTGATAAAACTCAAAATAGTTGGCCACTCTTTTATACATATCATTCTTGGTTTCCATTTTTTTCTTATACAACGAATCTTTACAAATCATATGCCATTGTTTTACTTCTTTTAATGACTTGTTACGATTAGATGTTTACCATTTACCTAAAAGTTGGGTTGTTCTTTGAATAAATTTCAACCCTTTTTTTTGTATAAATTTCAACCACTTGATTAATTAATTTCGTCATGTATTCACCATTAGACTTGACCATGAATCAATGGAGTGATTTACTTATCATTGACTACATTTTTAGATGAAAATTTTGACAACAATAAGTCAAGTGGCTGCATTTGACAAAGTAGATTAAAGCTCAGAAGCTTTTATTCATTTTATTTGTTCTCATAACTTCCTTCCTGGTAATTTTTATAAAATAGAGATCACAAGGTGTGTAACTTCTTCTTTGAATAACTTATCACCAATACAACATAATTAAAACCAAAAATGTTCTAAAGTTTGTAGAAATCAATATATTTTTGCAACAGTACACATTTGTATTTACAAGTTAAACAAAAAGAAACAAATGTGAATTTACTTCTATGCAATGCAATTACTAATAAATTTCACAAAAACAACTTATTATTTCCTGTGAACAATATAACTATAACTACTACAAAGCTATTGTTTCATCAATTACTACCAATGAATTCATTCCAATGGGCACTGGTTGTGCATAGCACAGCCTACACCTACTAGTATATATATATATGCGTGTGTGTATATATATGTATGTATATATGTAGAATTCAAAAATTGAGGCGTCTATTTCAAAGTACACAGCAACCTCACGGGAACCAGATTTGTCAATCAGCCATTGGTTGTCAGAAAGATTATTATATTACTTCCAACTTGAAGGATCGGAAAAAGAAAATTAATATTTTGCATTTTTCCTAATTTTCAGTTATCTTTCTAGTTTAAACCCAGAATATAGAACAAAAAATCAGCAATATTTACCCAAAAATCCATTTATTAAAATAACCATTGACTATTACAACAAGAGTACGGGAATTACTGGCACCCATAAAAAGAAAACAGGAATTACTGCTACTGATCTATTGTGGGAACAATCTTTCTTTCTTGGTCTTTGCTAATGATGATGAGCGGACTTTATGTTGTTATTGCAACAATCAGTCATATTTAACTCACAAAGAACCGAGCAGTTCTGTAAACTTTGCAGCTGTAGCTATGCCACTCAGTATTGCACCTTCAACGTTAGGGCTAACACAGAAGTCACCGCAGATTGCTAATCTCCTGTTTCCGTTCCAGAGACACTTCTGCTGCTATGCTTTTCGCAGGAAATGGACTTCCCCTGTCAAGTAATACCATGCAGCCACTCTTGGAATGTAAACATTCTGAGAAGTAGAAACAAAACAAACTAAGATATGCTTATTCTTCGTCAATCGTGTCAATGGAGTAATCCTGGAGCATTCACACTCCCAACAACCATTTGATCGCTCACACAGATTTTAATTAATGCATCTAAAGAGAAGTTTCCTTTCCCTCCTGAAGGGTCACATAAAGAGATCTCAAAATCTATGCCATTGCAAGAAATACGAGTTTGGAGCAGTTACTAAGACTAGATTAGACGCATCAAAATCATTTTCTCTACCCGCTAGGGAGAAAAATGACTAAGTGCATTGCACACACTATAGCCTGTATTCAAAATTTTGCCTCTAAAGACATCATCTCAAGTTTGCCTTTAAACTAAAAGAACAAGATCTCCTGTTCAAATCCATAATTTTTTTTTCTTTTTTGGGTAGCAAAAAGTGAAAAGACAAATTTGCCTTTAATTTAAACATTATTCTGCTCGTTTTGAAAAGAGGGGAGTGAGATTGCAGCCACATGCCATATCTTATGCAGAAAAAGCTGCTAGTTTTTTTTTAAATCATCAATTTAAAATTTAGTTTGAATACCAACCACGTTTGTAATGTCCCTCCTTGTCGCACTTATAGCAGACTCTATTCTTCTTCTTGTCCTTAAATGTACTTGCTTCTGGAAACTTTCTTTTGGAACTAGAAAAATTCTGTGAATTCTTCTCACTTAAAGCATTCACTTTGATATCAGATTCTGTTTGCTTCTTTTGAAGATTTTTGGTATCTTCTTCAATACGTAAATGTTTCAAAATCTGATCTATAGTGAATGCTTCAGTAGTATGGAGCAACTTTTTCTTATAGTCATTCCAACCGGTTGGAAGTTTGGCTATTATTGCTCCAACTTGCAAAGATTCAGATACCTCCACTTTCAGATCATGTAACTTAGACACAATCACTTGAAAATCATGAATCTGATCCACAAGAGAAGAATTCTCAGTGATAGAAAAATCAAAATATTGCATAATCAAAAATTTGTCCTCACCTTGTTTCATCGTATTATATTTGTACTCCAGCGCATTCCAGACTTCCTTTGGCAACTTGATTGCAGTATACAGATCATACAAGCGGTCAGAAAGAGTGTTCATGATGTGTCATCTACACAGCAACTCGTCCTCTTTGCTTTTCTTGCATTGTGCCTTGACTTCATCAAAATCATTGAAAATCATGAATCTGATCCATAAGAGAAGAATTCTCAGTGATAGAAAAATCAAAATATTGCATAATCAAAAATTTGTCCTCACCTTGTTTCATCGTATTATATTTGTACTCCAGCGCATTCCAGACTTCCTTTGGCAACTTGATTGCAGTATACAGATCATACAAGCGGTCAGAAAGAGTGTTCATGATGTGTCATCTACACAGCAACTCGTCCTCTTTGCTTTTCTTGCATTGTGCCTTGACTTCATCAAAATCATTATCTTTAGGCGCTGGAATTTCACGAAGTGAAGGATCCAGAACATAAGCAATCTTCAAAGCTGTCAGGAAAAACATCATCTTATCCTTCCAACGGGAGTAGTTAATGCCGCCGAATCTGTCCAACTTGACAAAGTCCTGATTCATCACTTTGAAAGTGGATTCAGAACTTGACTCCATTGTTGAGAATAACACCTTAAAATTGTTGGAAATATAGTAAATAACTAATCTAAACTAGACAAATGCAGAGACTTTGAGGTGCGAAAACACTTTCCTTAAGGTGTTATTTGCCTCTGTATCAGACAAATTACCTCTAGGATACAACAAAGTCTAAAAACTATCAACGAAAAGTGATTTAATTTTGTGAAAGTCCTACTATTTTAAAGAATTGAAACACCTATCCAAGACATTATCAAAGGATTCAATCCTTATTGAATAGGTGTATAGGTAGTTAACCATTTAACAGGTACGTATGTTAAATACAGCTGTCATTAGCCACATCTAATTAATTATCTAAAATAAATATTTTAGACAATTAATTAACACCCTACCCTAATCAGAAAGTTCCAAGATCCAAGGTGGACCTCCTTCAACGTGGGACAATGAATTTCAACTTTCTCATTACAAACTATTACCAACAAAAACTCTATTAAAGAAAACTTAATTAGTGTTGTGAGAGGGATGGAAGGGAAGCTGCAAAAGATGAAGTAGAAGAGCAAGTGGGAGATGGAGTAGTGGAAGTATGGAGGGTGGGAGAAGTGAGGGATGAAGTAGAGGGGCAAGGGCGGAGGAGGGGAGAAGAAAATGCAGTGATACATAGGAAGAAGGAGGAAGAAAGATATGCGCTCTTTTTCTCTCTCGTATTTTTTTCCGTTTCAATTTTACTTTATTTTGCATATTTTTCTAGAAGTTGTGTAATGAGAAGTGAAAATGTCCAAATTTGTGCATCTGATCCTCAGCCCCCTTAATTAAGGTGCTCTTATACCGGCCCACATTCTAAAAATTTGATATTTGTAACAACTCACGTGATTGCATTAATCCAATTCTACATCGAAATCTATTTGGCTATTCCCTCCTCTTGAATATTACAAAACCAGTCAGTGCATCAATAACGAGAAATCACATCAAATAAAAATCTATAAACTCAAAATCCACAATCAAAATTATTCTTAATCCTCTCAGCATCCAATTTTTTCCATCACTCTTTATCCTTTTTTTTTAAATTTGAAAATTTGTAATTGACTTAGAATTCTAAAAAATCACTCTTAAATAACTGTGATTTAATTGACTAGGAATTCTAAAAAGTCATTACTCTTATTATGAAAAAAATTTTGTTTGCAGATGTCAACTTGTTACAAATGTCAAATTTTTAACGTGAGACCCAGTAAGGAAACTCCTTAAGGAGGCCAAGTATCGGATGCACAAATCTATGGGCAATGGGTTTTGGGTATTGGAAGACCGCTTAGTTTGGGGTTTTGATACTTGAAATTACAATAATTCCAATACTGCATGTTTGGTCCAGTGCAATGAAAATTGAATTATTGAAATCATACTTTAAAATTTGGCCATTCAGGATTCCCGACCAAATTGAAAAAAATTGACCAAAACTCTCAGTAACGGACCCTATATCCATTTTTCCATTTCCCTTTCCAATTCCAAAGCAAGAACTAAGCGTCCCCTCGTAGCAGTCAACCAGACACCAGTGTTTTGAAAACCGGACCGGACCGGCCGGTTCGACCGGTTGAACCGCGAACCGGCCATGGCTCCGGTCCGGTTCAATGCTAGGTTTGACTTTGTCAAGAAACCGGTCAAAAACCGGTCGGACCGTGAAAACCGCCGAACCGGATTTGAACCGGTTATTTCCGGTTTTTGAGTTTTCCACTTTTTTTTTTTTAGTTTTGCAAAATGTAGTTATTAAGATTCGAACTCAAGACCTTTGTAATAGAAGACCAATGTAGTAACCATTGCACCATCACATCTTATTAGTTTTTTTTTGATAACTTATTTATATAAAACAAATACTCATATTTCTTTTGTTCCATTTTTCTTACAAAATATCATCCTTTCATGGCTCTTTCTTTTTAATCTTCAACTCTTTCTCTCTCTCTCTCTATCATCTTTTCTTTTGCCACTCATTCTTTAATCAAACCTCTTTATTTTTAATTTATTGATGTTTTCTTCCATATTTTAATTTTGTTTTTGTCCATTAAATTTAAAAAAGAATTATTTTTCTTTAACCCAATTTATTTAATACCACAACCACTCACTTTTATCTCATTTTTTGTTTCTTATCAAATTTGCATTTCTATTTTCAATTCTCTTGATTTTCTTCGAATTCCAAACTTTCTTTTTTTAAATTGTAAATTTAAATTTCAAAATGTAAATTAAAATTTAAGTTCACAATGTCTAAATTCTTATAGACGTGAATTTTGTATAATTTCAAATATTGTGATATTTTTGGATTGGATTTAAGATTTTTTTGATAGATATAATTGAAATTGAGATGAAATTTATTTGTTTTAACTTATAATTTAAAAAATTTATTTTTAAAAATCCAGGTTATTCGAAAATAGTAAACTTTTTATCATATAAAGTATTAAATTATCCATTACATGTCTTATTTTGTGCATATATATATTTATATAAATTATTTTTAAAAAAATTCATTGAACCGGGGTTGAACCGGTCCGACCGATTGAACCTCGACCCTTTCACTTCACCGGTTCAATTAACGGTCCGGTTTTTAAAACATTGCCAGACACTATCAATGGGAGTCATTACCTCTTATTCCCATTGTGGGAGTACAAAACCTCCCAACCAAACGGTGGTTAATAAATAAATTGAGTCACGTGGTGTGCACGGGGAACGAGAACGACGGAAATGGTCTTGGAAACCACCGGTGTCCTTATTCTATTAGTTAGATAACATCCTATAAGCGTAAATCACAAGTCCAAACACTTGCCTCCGTCCCCATCTCTCCTTCCATCAATTCCAACAATGGACTCAACCCCATCAACCGAGGTGCTTCACGACTCCTATCCCTACTTTCGTGTATACAAGGATGGCCGAATCGAGAAATTTGCAGAGTTCCCCTACACCCCTCCGTCAGAGGATCCCCAAACAGGCGTCAAATCCAAAGATATCCTTATTCCACCTGAGAATAACGTTTCAGTCCGCCTTTACCTTCCCAGAACCACCACTCCTGATGAAAAGCTTCCCATCATAATCTACATCCACGGAGGTGCTTTTGTGATTGAATCAGCATTTTCTCCTCTATACGATCCCTACCTTAACTCCCTAGCAGCTGAAGCCAAGGCGATTGCTGTTTCCATCGAGTACAGACTAGCCCCGGAGCATCCTTTCCCCGCATGCTATGATGATTCTTGGATAGCATTCGAATGGGTTCTTGCACATGCTAGTTCTGCACAGGGTCCTGAAGCGTGGATCAATAACCATGCCGATTTTGCTAGAATCTTTTTGGCAGGTGATAGTGCTGGAGCTAATATTGCACATGATGTAATGGTCAGGGCCAGTGAAAAAATTGGACCAGGGGATGAGGTAAAGATCGCGGGGATGATCTTGGTCCATCCCTATTTTGGTGATGGTAAGCCTGATATGCTTGATAAGCTTTTCTCCCTCATAGCCCCAGATATTAGCATCTGTGATGATCCCAGGTTGCATCCTATGGCGCATCCTGATCTGTTGTCGAGGCTTGTTTGCAAAAGGGTCCTGGTCTTAACAGCGGAGAAGGATTTCGTAAGAGAGAGAAGTTTGCTTTACTACTGCGCATTGAAGAAAAGTAGATGGGATGGAGAATTGGAAATGATGGAGACTGAAGAGGAGGGACATTGCTTTCATCTGCCTAACCCAACATCTGAGCCTGCCAGGGTTTTGATGAAACGAATTGTTACGTTTATCAATCAGGACCCCTCGTAAAGGACCTCCCACCAAGAGATCTATTTTCAACCATTGAAGAAAATAAAAAGGAGAGATAGAAGCTATAGCTCTCCCTCCTTTAGTAGAAGTTTAAGAGATTTGGCGAACTCCAACTCCAATGTCATAACTTTTGTCTCACTTTTTGTAATGTTCTTGTAGTAGAAATTTCTTTTATTATTTTATTTTTTTCATATATTGTTTTTTGATTTGTTGTAGTTTGCTTTTTATCTTATATATTTTTGTTCTTTTTTACTTGTTGAGGAAATTTAGGAAGGATGGATAGCAATATACAATAAGTGACGTAGAAGATTCGTGGTGACCGAAATAGGTGAAGTGCATGTGTGGATGTGTAAATAATTAGACATTAACTTCCATTCCAAGAGAAGCCGGAAAAAATAATTTTGGGTTGGTTTTACTTTGGATGCAATATATATAGGACCCTTCGCTTTAGTTTGACAACATGATGATGATACACGGCAGCAATGGCCGGTGAGATTTTGTATGATTTGGACTTTAGATTCGTACACTTGGAAAAAGTTTTAACTGCTGAGGAGCTGGCATCTGTCACCGGCCAGGACCAGATCTTGAGTGAGACCAAGAAAGATTGGTGTGGGCAATTATAGACAATGTGGGCAATTTGTCCAGGTGCAAGTAGTGGCCAGCAAGGAGAGATTTAAATCCCACCTTAAATTGTAATAAAAATGGCCAGCTGGGAGGGATTTAAATCCCACCTTAAATTGTAGGTGAGGGTTCAAATCTTAACCGTAATAAAAAAAATTTGAAGGCATTGTCATAGCATTTTTTTAGTTTAATTGGGTATGTATACTCATTAGTCTCTAACACAAGTCTCCTTAGACTCTCCCTTTCTTTAGATTAAGATAGAGTAGATTATACAATGTAACGTTGCTGGTAAAAAAAAAAAAAAATGGTATTGCCAGGGGATCGAAACAGGCTTTTCTATCCTTGAATCTAGTCCATCGGTCTCCAAAATGTTGCTCCCACTCGTCTTGGGACTTGTAACGAGGGAGATATAGCTTGAAGTCCAATCCATTTCTGGCACAACAGTGGAGGCTTCTACGGTTCTGGGCAACCAAATCTTCTGCAGGTGGTCCTTTTGGATAGGGAGGACTAAAACGTAGCAATGCCACTAAATAGAAGACATCTCCTTCAGGCAATACAACAGAAGCACGGCTATCCCACCTAATCAATTGAATTCATTTGAAGCCAAATAATTAATATTTTATTTTATTTATTTTTTTAAAAAGAAACTTTGGAAATGTTTTGAATTTCATTCATAACCCATCAAAATTACCAAGACCACGAATTCACAACACGTACAAAAGTATGTCACAGTTCCATTCAATTTCCAAAAAAGAAGGAAGAAGAATAAATATGAGGACATGGTTATGGTCCATAAAAGCGAATTTTAATAGGATGCTAACTATTGGTCCATGTCTAGCAGATTAGAAGTGAAAGAAACAAATTTTTAGCGTGCACGATTGCCAGTTTGTGACATCAATGCAATTTAGTAGTAGTATTTCAATTCAAATAAATACTACCAACTTACTTCTAGACACGGCTACATGCCATTGTCTATGATTGACCCATTGTCTATAATTTAGTTGCTTACGCGTAAGCCAAGACCAAGAAAGATTGGCGTGGGCAATTACTCACTTAGAGGTGGGTGACCATCACATAGTACTTTTAGTATGAAATGGCAGAAAATTACGTCTTTACAAATAATCTAACCCCTTTTAGGAAAAATCTTTAACCTACCATCTTGGATAGATATATATGGAGTAGGAATCTATTGGTAAATAATTGTGGTTAAGAAAACAATAGTCTTGACTTTTCTATTGATATTAGGGATAATTTCAAAAACCTCTCCCGAGGTTTCTATTAATTATAGTTAGCTCCCTTCAAGTATTTAAAATTACACTTACTACCCTTACTTTTACTATTTAGGTAACCATATAGGCCCAATAACCTAAATTCTTTTCAATAATCCTAAACTACACTTCTATTAAAATTGTGAAAACAAAAAGGAAAAATAATTTAGTCACCACCTTCCACCTATACACTTTTGCAACTAATCAAGCATTCCTAACTCAATCCCTTGCTATTGTATGGCAGAGCCCCAAATTCACTCCAACTTAGTCCCCAAAATTTGGCCAGTCACAAAATCCCCAACCTCTGCTCAAATGTTTTTAGTGCAAATCAATTACAATGGTCACCTCAAATACCCAAATGTTTCTACAATTCATCTATTTCATTCAGTGCCCAAAATTAACCAATCTCAAATTCCAAACTGCGATCTCATTGGCTGTCATCTTGTCAAACATAAAACAGTATCCTAGCCTACGACCACCAATACCAAAAAGTAATACTTTTACATAGCAAAGCACATAATTTAGTAATACTCCATCAACATCTAGGGATCTAGACCAACTTCGATATCCATAGCAAACTACTATCAACTATTGCAAATCAATTAAAGAAACCCAAATGCAGCTGTTAATATATAAGAAAATTGATCTTTATAGAAGGCAAAATTGCATGCCCCTCATCTAGACCTCTTTCCCTTCCAACCATCTGTTTCTTTTTATTTTTTTTAAATCTATTATTAGTATCCTCTTTGTCTCTATCTATTTCGACCGTAAAATCTTCTCACCTCAATTTATTATTTGGCAATTTCAAGTCATTAGCATCAGCAAAACATAAGAAAAATTGGAAAATTGAAAGGTTCTAATTACTAATTACTGAGAATGAGAGAGGCAGACATTGCTTTGCTGTCATTATAGTTGGTGGGAACAGGTTATCCCATAAGGAGAAAAGAGATAAGACTCAAGAGGGATGGGAGAAACAAAGAACTATAAGTAGTTGGTGAATCTATGACAAGATGGGTAGTAGTGGCAATTTTTTTTTTCTGTTTCACCATTTTGTTTCATTGCATGGTATAGATTATCTATTTAATGAAGGACATTGTTGTCATTTCACTACATCTAGGGAGGTTGGTGTAATTTTCTAAACCTGAGGGGAGCTGTGTGAAAATATTAGTAACCTCATGGGAGATTTCTGAAATTATCCCTTGATATTATCTTGCGAAAGATGTGACAGGAAGTAGGTAATTATTCATCTTCTTAGTTTTACTCGAGAAAGGAAAAGCAAAAAGAAAAAAAGAGGGAAAAACAGCAATTGTAGTGAAACCCTTGAGCAACAAAAATGTGCTTAAGGTTCATGACTACATTTGTTTTAGAGGATGTGAATGAAATGGAGAAAAGAGACAATCCAGCTTAGGTCAATTGAAACTAGAAACAAATCTAATTGTTGGTCAAACCACGACAAAAGCATCTGATATCTCTCTGATTGATGTGAAGCTGAAAGCACAAAGAAAAACCAAAACCCTACATTGATTAACTACTTTAATATAACTTTGCTAGTCAAATTGGTTAGTAGGAGAAATGGGGCTCCACTTACTTCTCTTTGGCTCTAGATCATCCCCTCTTTAGATGATGACTAAACCATGCTGTCTTTTATGCTGGACCCAACACTTTAAATCTAGCTTGCTGCATGCTGTCATGATCTAGTGCTACCTAGATCAAGTTCCACACAAGACTTAGCCATTGAGGAAACCATTGTAGACAAAAGGAAAGGCTGCCAAACAAAAATTAGCTCACTTGGTAAGACTTGTGCATGTGTATGTTCTAGAGTAACAGCCCACTGAAGAAAACCACAAGTCTGATGCAGTAGATGCATTGATTTAACTGTTGAATTATTGTAACAAAACAAAAAAAGAGGTCTCTCTAGTCTCGTTGCCTACTAATAACTTTTGATTAAGTCAACATGATGGCAACATCTGTTAGTAAATGCAATATGCATATTCGGCTCTTTCTCTTTTATTCAACATTATAACTTCAATTATGTAATTCTTGATGAAAGATGAAAAAGAATCAAGGAAAAGATTGTGGTAGAGAGATTCTCCTCGCCCATACTTAGATATTTTGGAATGATTGTTCTATATCATTAAGCAATCATAGCTTGGAATAGTTGATCTTTATTAATTGAATTGGGTTTAAAGAACTAAATTTTTTTTTGCATTAATTTAATTATTACTTCATTCTCGAATACACTATATACTTCAATTCATGATTTCGTTGTACTGAAGTACTAATATTCCCGGTCCCTTGAGAGATTTAATCTGGATTTCTCTCAACGGTTCTTCTCTTTTAGAGTCTCCAATGGTCTAATGCATCCCTCAAAAGGGCATTTAGAAAGAGCAGTTAGCTGCACGATCCAAACAGTGGCCCCAACACTTTTTTAATTGGAAAGAATGTCTCCAATTAGAGAGACCACATAGATTAATTAACGTTCTTTAAGGATTCTGAAACAAAACTAGTCCGACCTTCTTTCTTGTTCGTCAGGTCAATAGATGCTAGAATTTGATGACTGATATTACGGTCATACACTTTTTTCTTTTTTCTATTTTTTGGGGGAGGGGGTGAGGGGGAGTGAATACGGATAATTGGATAAAAAGTTAATACAGATGTTTTGGTTTGTATGACACTTAGGTCTACTATTTAGTGATCAGATGATGGCTCTTAAAATCTTTTCACTGCGAGATTCAAAATTTGAATCTTGAGCTGATAGCCGGGGGTGAAAAGGATGCTAGGAGGCAAAAAAAAAAAGATTCCACTAGTTTAGATAGAACGAATTTTGGTGCTCCATAAGATGCTTCTGAAAATATGTCAACTTTTGAGGAGATAATTATCCAGGTAACAAAGAGGTTTTTCACCGGGAAAAGCTGCCCTAGCTAGCCAATTGATCAACTTGGTAGTAGACGGCACCAATAGTAATGGAGTACTAGAGGAAAACTGCACAAGTCACGTAAGATATGTCTGTCTGTAACCTAAATAGCTCGGTTTTATATAACCTGTGATGAATGTTGTTAATCCTGCCCCATGTATCACGAGGATCATAGGTGAAATTTTCGACCAAACTTGGAACTTACAATGTGGAAGAAATAGAGTAACTTAGTTGTAGAACTACTTACAATTGCCATGGTTATTAGGGGAGGAGGGGAGTTCCTAAAGGTTCATGACCAAGATTTGGTCAAAAAAAAATATAAGGTCCAAATTATATCTTGTACATCATTTTTCATACTATGTGTGGGGTCCATAAAATTTGTTCTATAGTTATACGTTGTCGAAAGTGAATTACACTGTGTGCATACAAAATTAACATCTTGTGCATTTTGTACAAAATCGGTCCGAACGATTTTTCGACAAACCATTGGAACCCCTTATCCGTTATTAGGTAACACATCTTTTTCAGTATAATTATTGATGTTGAAGCCGAGAAAAGATAAAGATAGTGAGGGGGTGCTTTATTTAGAGAAACATCAAAACCAATATATCTTAATGGTGGTATAATGCCATTCCACTACTTTAACCATCTTTTTAGGCTTGATGTCATGGAGTGAAAAGGATTTCCAGGAAGATCTCTCCAGTCTAGCTTGAAGAAAAATGAAGGCGTGATCCATGGCACGAGGAAGGCGTGATTGATCAACTCCAAGGAAAGAGAAGGCGTGATTTAGAAAACCACACTTTTACTAGTTCATAACAGAATTATGCTTCTGTTATGAACCAGTGGGGCTGAATATTCTAGAATCCACGTGTCCTTAGCTCATTGGCTAGTTTAGAAGTTAGTTAGTCCGGGAAAACAATAAAAGCTGAGGAAATCTCAGTGATAGCTAAGTTTTGCCATTTTCCAATTAATTGTAAAGGAAGATTGGCTCTGCCAATCTCTCTTCTCCCCTCACGTTTATTCCTTCATTTCTTTCCCCTTTAATCTCTGAATCTATTGTTTCTGTTCTGTATTCAATTATCGAATTAATATTGAGAACTTGAGTTACCAGATCTTTACGTTCCCAATCCCATTCCATTTTTTGTTAAGCATTAGTTCACTGATTGTTGTAGAGTCTGTCACCATTGCCTTGAACTGGTTCTGTACCATTACAGTGGTATCAGAGCTCAGCTATGAGCCATTGGGATGACTAAGTCACAGGATGAAGTGTTGAAGAAGGATCTGTCTGAGCTAGGCAATGTAGTCAAGGTACTAGAACACAGGCAAGAAGGTACAGAAAGGACCCTTAAAAATCTGGATAAAAAATATGAGAGTATGATGTCTATGATGGCCAAGTTGAATGGCAAAGACAAGGATGCAGAAAGTAGCAGTTCAATAGCAGGTCCCAAGAAAAGAGAAACACAAGGGGAAGGCCATGGCAGATCAGATTGGAAGGAGAACAGATCTTATACCAGAGTGCCTAAGATGGAGTTGCCTAACTTCACAGGAGATAATCCAAGGGAATGGATCCGTAAGGCTATCAAGTATTTCAAGATCAATGGAGTGGAGGAAAACATGAAGACTGAGATTGCTGAGTTGTACCTGAGAGACAGGGTTGATACCTGGTTCCATGGAGCATTCAGTGGCAGGGAAGTCATTCCATGGACTGAACTTGCCACTGCATTGTGTGAAAGATTTGGTGAAGGCACTCCAGAGGAAGCCATTGAAGAATTCAACAAACTAAGGCAGGAAGGGTCTGTAGCAGACTACCTGGAAAAGTTTGAGCTACTCAAAGCAGTGGTAATGCCTTCCCTCCCTCATTTGGCTGATTCTTATTACAAAGCATGCTTCTTAAGTGGCTTGAAGGAGGAGATAGTTAATGTGGTCAAAATAGCCAAGCCCCTAACTCTGGCTAATGCAATAGAAGTAGCCAAGTTATAGGAAAAGAACTTAAAAGCCATACAGAGAATACACAAGGCCCTACCCAATACCACCCATACACAAAAAGCCCCATTTCATCCCCAAGGCCATAACCAAGGGAGCTCCTTTACTCCCAGGACCTCAGACAAACCCCCCACCAAAAGCTACAAATACCCAAACAGCAACCAGAACCAATTCAAGAGGATCACCCCTAGTGAGTTCAACCTCAGAAGAGAGAAAGGAATGTGCTATAAGTGTGCTGAGCCCTACACTCTTGGCCATGTATATAAGCAGTCTCACATTCACCTTTTACTAGTCAATGATGAAAGTGAGGACTCTGTATCTATTGAGAGGGAAAAGGAGGCTGAATCTGATGTGTTCTGTGACTGCATTGAGGGTAAATTGGAGGAGGAACACATAGAAGTTTCTGTACATGCACTGGCTGGGGGAAGTGAGCATTGAACTATTAGACTGAGGGGGGTAATAAAAGGGAGGGTTGTCACTGCATTGATTGACAGCTAAAGCACCCACTGTTTCCTGGATGAACAGCTGGCCAGGAGCCTGGGACTAATCAGCAGTGGACCTTCCCTAGTAGTCAAGGTAGCTAATGGAGAGAGGATACAGTCCAGGAGTCTAGTTAAGCCAGTGGTATGGAAAATGCAGGGATATGAGTTTCAACACCAGTTCAACACTCTGAAGTTGGAGGGATGTGATATGGTATTAGGAGTGGACTGGCTTGCCAGGTTCAGCCCCATAGAATTTGACTTCAAGGGGCTGAGTGTGAGGTTCAAAAAAGGGAAACAACAAGTAGAGTTGAAGGAAGAGGGTAATCAGGTGCAATTGAGACTGATAAAAGGGAGTAGACTGCACAAGTGGGCTAGGAAACAAGCCTATGGGATCTTGGCTCAGCTAAGAACAGTAACTGATGTGGTACCAGAAGCTGAGAACATTCCCCCAGAAATGGAAGGGGTACTGTAGGAGTTTGAGGATGTATTCAGGGAACCTCAAGGACTGCCCCCTGAGAGGAGTCATGACCATTCTATTACCCTTAAAGAGTGATCCAAGCCTTTCCAGATCAGACCTTACAGATGCCCCTATGTCCAAAAGACTGAAATTGAGAAACTGGTGCAAGAAATATTAGGAAATGGCATCATTCAGCTTAGTAACAGCCATTTTGCATCCCCTGTCCTGCTTGTAAAAAAGAAGGATGGCACTTGGAGATTCTGTGTAGACTATAGACAATTGAATGAGCTGACAGTTAAAAGCAAATACCCAATACCCCTTATTGATGAGCTTTTGGATGAGTTGAATGGTTCCAAGTATTTCACCAAGATAGACCTGAGGGCAGGGTATTTCCAAATCAGAGTCAAGGCTGAAGACATACCTAAGACTGCATTCAGAACTCATCAGGGGCTCTATGAGTTCAAGGTGATGCCATTTGGGCTGACCAATGCCCCTACTACCTTCCAGGGCTTAATGAATCATGTGTTCCAAAAGCAGCTAAGGAAGTCAGTACTGGTATTCTTTGATGACATCCTAATATACAGCTCAAGTTTACAGGAGCATCTGAAACATGTTGCAGAAGTTCTGAACATCCTCAGGGGGCACCAGCTATATGCCAAGAGGAGCAAATGTGCTTTTGCTCAGGCACAAGTAGAATACTTGAGGCATATCATCTCAGAAGATGGGGTGAAAGCTGACCCTGAGAAGATTGAGGGTATGGTGAAGTGGCCTAGACCAGAGAATGTAAAACAGCTGAGGGGATTCCTAGGCCTGACTGGATATTATAGAAGATTTGTCAGGGGGTATGGCAGTATAGCTAAGCCTTTGACTGCACTGTTGAAAAATGACAGCTTCCAGTGGGGGGCAGAAGCTGAGGAAGCCTTCTAGAGGCTCAAAGGGGCCATGTGTGACACTCTTGTTCTGGCCTTACCTGATTTCAACCAACCCTTTGTGATTGAGACTGGTGCCTGTTACAGTGGAATAGGGGCAGTCCACATTTAGAAAATGAGACCAATAGCTTATATCAGTCAAGGGTTAGGGCTAAAGAATATAGGGTTATCCATCTATGAAAAGGAGCTATTGGCTCTAGTCACAGCAGTCACCAAGTGGAGGCACTACCTGGAGGAACAGTACTTCATCATTAACACTGATCATCAGAGTTTGAAGTACCTATTGGAATAAAGAATCACCACCCCCTATAGCAGAAATGGTTAACTAAACTCATGGAGTTGAGCTATGAGATTCACTACAGGAAGGGTAAAGAAAATGTAGTAGCAGATGCCCTGTCCAGGAGAAGTGATCCAGGCTTGAAGTGCACTGCAATAACTACCATAGTACTAGAATGGATCAAGGAGGTGATTAACAGCTACCAAGGAGATGACTGGGCACAAAACAGCATCAGAGAGGTATTGTTGAAACCAGATCAATCTCTCAACCTTAGTTACCAAAATGGTGTTCTAAAGTTCAAAGGGAGGGTAGCTGTGGGGTCTGGGAGAGAGATAAGAAGGAGACTGATCAGCACTCTACATGACTCACAGTTGGGAGGGCATTCTGGCATACAACCAAGCTTCATGAGGGCCAAGCAACTGTTCTACTGGCCAGGCATGTACATGGACATTAAAACAGCTATTTTGGAGTGTGATATCTGCAGGAAATGCAAGGATGAGCATGTGTCATACCCAGGACTACTACAGCCTCTGCCAGTTCCACAGTTCCCCTGGAGCCATGTCACTATGGATTTCATTGAGGGGTTGCCTAACTCTAAGGGGAAGGATACCATTATGGTAATAGTAGATAGGTATACTAAGTATGCTCATTTTCTAAGCATTTCACACCCTTTTAATGCCCCAAAAATTGCTAGAATATTCTTGGATGGGGTAGTCCAGTTACATGAAATACCCCAAAGCATGCTACCAGACAGGGATAGGATATTCACCAGTCAATTTTGGAGTGAGATGTTTACATTGTTGGGAGCTAAACTGGACCTCAGCACAGCTTACCACTCTCAGACTGATGGCCAGACAGAAAGAGTAAATCAGGTACTGGAAATGTATCTCAGGTGCTTCTCACATTTGGAACCAAAGAAGTGGAATCACTGGTTGACCATGGCAGAATGGTGGTATAACACCAGTTACCACACAGCTATTCAAATGACACCCTTTGAAGCCTTATATGGGCAGGCACCCCCACAGATGGGACTGGGGCCTTACACTCAGGCTAAGGTGGCCGTAGTTGGAGACTATTTGAGGGAAAGGCATAAGGTTTACATTGCACTGAAACAAAACTTAACACAGGCTCAGGAGAGGATGAAAAGGTATGCTGATGAAAGGAGGAGTGAAAGGAGTTTTGAGGTTAGAGATTGGGTGTACTTGAGACTGCAGCCCTACAAGTAGAGTTCTGTAGCTGTGAGAAGCAACACCAAGCTGTCAGCACGATACTATGGACCCTTTGAGGTGGTGGAGAAGATCGGGGAGGTTGCGTACAAGTTGAAGCTGCCAACAGGATCCAAAATACATCCTGTTTTCCATGTCTCACTACTAAAGAAAAAAATTGGAGAGCAGACTACACCTATCTTGCAGCTACCAGAGGTTGATGGAAAGGGGTACTTAAGGCTCGAACCCGTAGCAGTGCTGGACAGAAGAATAGTCAAGAGAAAAAATGCTGCTGCAGTACAATGGCTGATTCATTGGTGGGGAACAGATCCAGCAGAGGCAACATGGGAATTTGCAGAAGAAATTGAGAAACAGTTCCCTCAATTTCAATCTTGAGGGTAAGATTTTCTAAAAAGGGGAGGTACTGTCATGGAGTGAAGAGCTGTCATGGAGTGAAGATGATTTGCAGAAAGATCTCCCCAGTCTAGCTTGAAGAAAAGTGAAGGCGTGATCCATGGCACGAGGAAGGCGTGATTGATCAACTTCAAGGAAAGAGAATGCGTGATTTAGAAAACCACGCTTTCACTGGTTCATAACAGAACTGGTTCATAACAGAATTATGCTTCTGTTATGAACCAATGGGGCTGAATATTCTAGAATTCACGTGTCCTTAGCTCATTGGCTAGTTTAGAAGTTAGTTAGTCCGGGAAAACAATAAAAGCTGAGGAAATCTCAGTGATAGCTAAGTTTTGTCATTTTCCAATTAATTGTAAAGGAAGATTGGCTCTGCCAATCTCTCTTCTCCCATCACGTTTATTCCTTCATTTCTTTCCCCTTCAATCTCTGAATCCATTTTTTCTGTTCTGTATTCAATTATCGAATTAATATTGAGAAGTTGAGTTACCAGATCTTTACGTTCCCAATCCCATTCCATTTTTTGTTAAGCATTAGTTCACTGATTGCTGCAGAGTCTGTCACCACTGCCTTGAACTGGTTTTGTACCATTACACTTGAACATTTAAATGTATAAAAACTACGAAATAAGATCTTTGTTTCAAGAAAACAAGGAGAAAAAAAATACGCTCATACCTGCATATTTACAACAAAACAGTTTGCTCAAAAAATGAGACACCATCTGAACAAACTAGGAATACTGAAATAGACTTCTTAATTAAACTGAACTCTCCATTAATAAGCCTATACCAATGCACTGCTTCTCAATCCTCTTATTACAAATATTTCTAGGTCGGCTTGCCAAGCTTATATGCAGACTATACTATAGACTATAAAACATTTTTTGTAAAGGACTATAAAAACATTTGTTTTGCTATATATCGAATTGTTTTCATAAAGGTTTTTCTCAATTATCACTTGAAGTAGAATAATTTAGGCTGAATTTGGCATTCCGTTTATCCACAAAAATAACGAGCACACATGTGATATGTGCAATCCTATCAATTATTATGTTGGATTAGGAAAAATAATCAGCCCACTGAACATAAAAATTAAAATTATCGGAAGAATACATACAGTTGCATTTTCCCTCCTCCTCCATTCCATTTATAATTTATTTGATCCAAATATGTGAGAACGCTGAAAGTACAGTGCCAAGAGAGCTAGGTATCTTTAGGCCTGCCATCCATTTCTTTATATGTACGTGGCTGGTCCACTCTACCTCTTTATGCAGAATCATAGTGATGGAGTACAAAATTGAAAATTCAAGAAATGTTAATACCCAAAGAAAAAGGGTAAAGAATGTAGAAAGGAGGAAATGATTTCGTTGTTTCACTTAAAGAATATTATTTTAAGTAATACTCTGTCTTTTTTTTTTGAAATGGGAAGAACACACACACCCAACTAATTTAGACAAACGCAGGAGTTAATCGAGAAACCGGCCCTAAAGCAATCTAAGGGGGATCCACAAAGAACCACTGTTCAGCCAATTGATGACAGAACAGGGTCCCTGTGGACCTTAAACCCAGAATAAAGACTCCACGATCTTTCGATGTGGGATAGGAAGTCCTAACCCCCCCTCCCCCGCGCACACCCTCACCAGAGTTTGGTTTGTTTTTTCGAAACGGGAAGAACACACACACCCAACTAATTTAGACAAACGCAAGAGTTAATCGAGAAATCGGTCCTAAAACAATCTAAGAGGGACCCACAAAGAACCACTGTTCAACATATTGGTGACAGAACAGGATCCCTGTGGACTTTAAACCCAGAGTAAAGATCCCACGATCTTTCGATGTGGGATAATACTCTGTCGAATGTTGAAGTTTTGAAGTCTTGATGGAATGAAATTATAAAGTGTAATATATGAGAGTTTAATATTCATTAACTCATTCTGGGTGCCAATGAAGCCAAAAAACAGAGAGCAAGAGCAGTATGGGAAAAGAAAAGGTAAGGAACTTGGTGGTTATATAAGGATATTTTCCATTTTAAGATGGTGCTATTAACTAAAATCTTAGAATGAATTGGTATTTGGGTCTCAACTCGAATTCGACTTTGATAATTACCAGAAAAATTTTGTCAATAAGGTAATCATTAAATACCAGAAAGAACAATTGAAGGAGTTTTACCAGCTAGGTAAATTCCAAATGGCAATAAGACTGATTTTGCTAAAGAGTTCACCTACGTATGCAGTGACTGAAAATCACTATATTCTTAAGTAAGAGACACAAGCAAAGGAATACACTTTAAATGTCCCAAAATATTTATCATGTTGGAAAAGTCAAAATACCTTTTAATCTCTTTTTTCAATATAGTCCTTCTTTATAATCATATGTAAATTATCACTCAAATTTAAAATTTGAATTTATGAGGGTAAAATTAAAAAGAGATGTACAAACATCACAATCAAATCACTATTTTTAAAAAGTTGATTTGACAAAATAATTGTGAGTATCTAAAATTAAGGCATCTTTTCAGTTAGAGGTCAAAACCTACAACTCAAAAGGGGGATCCTCAGCCCACCGATCAGGAGGATTGAACTGAAATACAAAACCATAAGACTGGGCCAAAAACTTCGCGGACTAATTGAAATCTTAAACTCGGATGTCAATGAGCAGCTTGTAAGTAAATCTAGACTTTTAATAATCAGGCCACTTTGGATTTGAGGTGGGTTCTACTCTTCTTTTCAGCCCAGATTTTAGACAGCGTAAGGACCCAATTTTAGTGAGGCAGGATGAGGTGTAGCAAATTCAAGCGTCAGTAGAAATTGAAGAATCTAATTTTCATCTTGTAGTCTCATCAGATGTAAAATTGATTTGGGAGAATTAAATTGGATAGTAAGATGAAAGAAATTATAAGTAAAAGATAATAAATATAAGACCTCTCACTTATAAAAAAAAATGTAAAATTGTTTTAACTTGACGTTAGTTTTCACTATTTTAAATTTTTGACATGTTCACTACTAAAATTTTTAGTAGGATTTCTTTCAAGGAGTTTAGGATAATATATCATGTGCTGAACATTGAATTGTTCTAGCTTGTAAAAAAGTTAGTTTATTTTGTACTTTAAAATATTAGGTTTTAAGAAATGCAACTTTTTAATAATAGTGGTTTGATTGTAATATTTGTCTTTTTCTTTCTAATCTTATCCTCAAAAATTCAAATTTTGAATTTAAATAGTAGTATGCATATAATTAAAGGGAAGGACTGTATTGAAAAAAGAGACTAAAATGCACTTTATTTTTCTCAACACGACAAAAATTTAAGACTTTCAAAATAAAAAGTATGACATTTTTAATGGAACAAAAGAATTTTTCAAGTCAATAAGCATTATGTACTCCATCCAACAAACGAGTTGTTGTTTAGTGGGGGCATTAGTGCGCTTTTGTATGGACATTATTCATTACTTGATGATGATTGTATGGACAAACTCAATAATTTACTAGCGAGCTTTTGTAGATCATTAATGCTATATTTTTCTGGTCTTTTTAATTGATCTTTTGGTCATTGCTTGTTACTACTTGTTATAATTATTTCAATATTGTGCAGTGCTATTGACAAAGAACCTATTGTGATTGTGTCCTCAACTAAAAAATTTTTCTACTGCACCTAACCCAAGAGCCTAAGTTAATAACGTAACGTCATATTACATCAGCAATGTGGGTTAGGCTAATGTCATAGTATGAATGATGTTCATGACTCAAGACATTTGAGTAACCATCAAGTCCACAAGTGGAGACATAGTCCAGATTAACCCAAGAATTTCTCTTCATCTTATTTTGGTAGTAGTTTTTCTAGAACATGATTAGGTAACTTCTAGCATTTAAGAATCTAGCAAATAACATGCCAAATTCTAAAATAATTATGTGTTCTTTATTTAATTTCTAGGCACTTTCCCAAATTTATTTTCGAAATTGGTTATGCTTTCTTCATTGGTTATCTAATGCCCATTTTGATATACCTTTTCTTCTATTATATGAATTTCCACTTTCTCATTTTTGGCCTTTTCTTTTCCAAATAACTTTGAGCTATCTATTTTTAAGTAAAAGTTTGAGATGAAGTCATTCACATGCAAATTGACATCACATAGAATAAACAGAAACTGCAAACTAGCATGAAGCACAAAAATGGCACAGAAAACCAACTATTTCTGGAGTAGTTGGCCACCAAGAGAGTTTTAAAATTCTATTTGGGTGCAGGTCAAGAGATTAAATTCCTTGTCCTATATTCTAATATCCAAACTTTCTTGGAAATGTCATTAGCGGGTGCGTAGGCATCCATTTGGATCAATGATAGTTCAGTCCCTTCAAACTTCTTCAGGCCCCCTTTTCCCTAATATAGAATAAATATATATCCATTGTGTTTAAAAAAAGAGCAAAAATGTCCCAGAACCATTGCCTCTAGATAGCGGGTTGGTGAAGTGGGGCACAATGAACACTTTCAGCCAATACTCTGACACTTGTAAACAAAAGCTCTTCAATTTTTTTTTCTTGTGAGGTCATGATATGCTGCCTTGAAATTTTAGGAAATCCTTGGAATAGTAGAAGAATCTCTTCTACAAAGAACTGAAGAGTAAAGAATGTTTAAACACTTTTCAACCACTAAAAACTGAGCATGATTGCCACCTCTCATTTTTTCATCCCAAAAAACGCTTGTTTTCTTCTATCTGCCATGCTTTCATCAATCACGCTGTGTCAAGTAATACAAGGAAGCTTTCATCAATCCTCAGCTTTTGAGGTGACGTGTTGTAGGTAAGGGGAAAGAAGAGTGAGACGGTGGCGCTTAGGAAGTTGGAGAGTGAAGCTTCTCTTTTCTTCGAGGGAATCTTGGATGGTCTCAACAAGGTGAGTCCAAGAGAGGTGGTAGCCGTCGAAAGAGTCGTGGACTGTATGATTTGGTGCAACAGTAAAGGCAATGCGGTTGGAAGATTTAAAGGCTTAGGCGGCAACAAGAGGAAGAGAAGTAAACAGAGTTTAGATAAAGGTTAACATGGCGGTAGAGATCATTAACGTCAACTCCACAATAGCTATTGAATTCTGGGATTTCAAAGTGGGCATGTAGGCTGAAGAAATCTTGGAGAGATTCATAGAATGAGTGCAGGAACGAGAGGAGTTGGGTTGAAGAATGTTTTGGAGGACTGTGAGAAGGCCTAGCAGAGACCACAACTATGACAATATCTCTATATTAATTTTCTGATGGAATTGAGGTTTTGTCTTTGTTTGTTGATGGAATTGGCGGGTTTTATATGCAAAGAGAAAAGACAAAGAAAAGTGCTGGAGTTTGCATGATATCGTAGAGGGATTGTTTATGGCGGAATGGATTAAGATATGGTGAGATGGAGCCAAAGACAGAAGTCTGAAAGACACTGTTTAAGGGTTGAGAAAAGCAGCAGTAAAGATAAAGCAAAAAAGAAAACAGAATGGTCTACGTCTTTGTTTTTCTTTCATGTAGTGAAGCTGAATTGGAGTCACGCCATACTTTGTGCCCTTGAATTCCTTTTTATTGAGTGAATAGATACAAAAAAAAGGAATGACTCTTAAGTCCAACTTTGTTGAGTAAACAGCTGAAGTTATAGTTGTTGTTTCAGCTCACGATATCATGCCTATAATTAATTAGGTTTCTTCGCCTTTGATTTGCAAAATTAATAATGTGGTTGTTGGTATTTGTTTACTAGTCTCTTATTTCGTCATCCTCAAGAGGAATCTTTTTTGTAGTGCTTGGTCACCTATAATGAAACTCTATGGTAATTTGTGACTATTGTTGACGCATGACATCATAAATATTGATTTCAATCTCAATGGCAAGTTTTCTGCACTAATTGTCTCTTTAGGAAAGACTTTTGATGATATTTTAGAATACTTTTTCCACTTATCACAACATTGAAATATGGCACACTTCTTAAATTTTTAAGACTATTTCTCAGCTACTTATTGGTCGAACTAAGCTAAGCAGCCTTGGGCATAAGGTGTGTTTCGCGAACAGAAATTTGAGTTTAGTAGAAAGCATGAATGATGGACACCACGTCTTATCCATTTTAGTCCTTATCTAATGTACGATCATTAGTCCCAATAGGAATGACAGACATGAAATTTGCCAAGAAAATGAGGAGCACATCTTGGACATTACAGCAGCTGAGGGGATTTGTTTCACGACAAACACTAAATTAATGAAGATTTGCTCAAAGAATTGAAGAAGGTGAGGAGAGACATGCAATGAAGATTGAGATTGACTCGAGACAAGCATATCTTCAGCGGTACGTAGGAGGGAGGAGGAAGAAAGATATGCGTTCTTTTTCTCTCTCGTATTTTTTTTTTCCGTTTCAATTTGGCTTTAATTTGGATCTTTTTCTAGAATGTGGGTAATGAGAAGTGAAAGTGCCCAAATTTGTGCATCCGACCCTCAGCCCCCTTAATTAGGGATCTCTTTTACCGGCTCTCACTCTAAAAATTTGATATTTGTAACAATTCACGTGATTTTGTTAATCTAATCCTACAGCGAAATCTATTTGGCTATTCCCTCCTCTTAAATATTACAAAACCAGTCAGTGCATCAATAACGAGAAATCACATCAAATAAAAATCGATAAACCCTAAATCCACAATCAAAATTATTCTTAATCCTCTCAGCATCCAATTTTTTCTGTCACTCTTTACACCCTTTTTTTAATTTGAAAATTTGTAATTGACTTAGAATTCTAAAAAATCACTTTCAAATTACTGTGATTTACTTGACTTGGAATTCTAAAAAGTCACTACTCTTATGATGAAAAAAAATTTGTTTGCGGATGTCAACTTTGTTACAAATGTTAAATTTTTAAAGTGAGACCCAGTAAGGAAACTCCTTAAGGAGGCAAAGGATCGGATGCACAAATCTGTGGGCAATGGGTTTTGGGTATTGGAAAATCACTTAGTTTAGGGGTTTTGGTACTTGAAATTACAATAATTTCAATACTGCGTGCTTGGTCCAGTATAATGAGAATTGAATTATTGGAATCATGCCTTAAAATTTGGCTATTCATGATTCCCGACCAAATTGAAAAAAATTGACCAAAACTCTCAGTAATGGACCCTCTAGGCCTCTACCCATTATTTCATTTCCCTTTCCAATTCCAAAGCAAGAACAAAGCGTCCCCTCATAGCGGTCAACCAGATACTATCAATGGGAGTGATTACCCTCTAATTCCCATTGTGGGGGTCCAAAACCTCCCAACCAAACGGTGGTTAATAAATAAATTGAGTCACGTGGTGTGCACGGGGAACGAGAACGACGGAAATGGTCTTGGAAGCCACCGGTGTCCTGATCTATTAGTTAGATACATCCTATAAGCGTAAATCACAAGTCCAAATACTTGCCTCCGTCCCCATCTCTCCTTCCATCAATTCCAACAATGGACTCAACCCCATCAACCGAGGTGCTTCACGACTCCTATCCTTACTTTCGTGTATACAAGGATGGCCGGATCGAGAAATTTGCAGAGTTCCCCTACAGCCCGCCGTCAGAGGATCCCCAAATAGGCGTCAAATCCAAAGATATCCTTATTCCACCAGAGAATAACGTTTCAGTCCGCCTTTACCTTCCCAGAACCACCACTCCTGATGAAAAGCTTCCCATCATAATCTACATCCACGGAGGTGGTTTTGTGATTGAATCAGCATTTTCTCCTCTATACCATCCCTACCTTAACTCCCTAGCAGCTGAAGCCAAGGCGATTGCTGTTTCCATCGAGTACAGACTAGCCCCGGAGCATCCTATCCCCGCATGCTATGATGATTCTTGGATAGCATTCGAATGGGTTCTTGCACATGCTAGTTCTGCACAGGGTCCTGAAGCGTGGATCAATAACCATGCCGATTTTGCTAGAATCTTTTTGGCAGGTGACAGTGCTGGAGCTAATATTGCACATGATGTAATGGTCAGGGCCAGTGAAAAAATTGGACCGGGGGATGAAGTAAAGATCGCGGGGATGATTTTGGTGCATCCCTTTTTTGGTGATGGTAAGCCTGATAAGATTTTCTCCCGCATAGCCCCAGATAGCAGCATCAGCTGTGATGATCCCAGGTTGCATCCTATGGCGCATCCTGATCTGTTGTCGAGGCTTGTTTGCAAAAGGGTCCTGGTCTTAACAGCGGAGAAGGATTTCATAAGAGAGAGAAGTTTGCTTTACTACTGCGCATTGAAGAAAAGTAGATGGGATGGAGAATTGGAAATGATGGAGACTGAAGAGGAGGGACATTGCTTTCATCTGCCTAACCCAACTTCTGAGCGTGCCAGGGTTTTGATGAAACGAATTGTTACGTTTATCAATCAGGACCCCTCGTAAAGGATCTCCCACCAAGAGATCTATTTTCAATCATTGAAGAAAACAAAAGGGAGAGATAGAAGCTGTAGCTCTCCCTCCTTTAGTAGAAGTTTAAGAGATTTGCCGAACTCCAACTCCAATTTCATAACTTTTGTCTCACTTTCTGTAATGTTCTTGTAGTAGAAATTTCTTTTATTATTTTATTTTTTTTTCATATATTGTTTTTTGATTTGTTGTTGTTTGCTTTTTATCTTATACATTTTTTTTTTCTTTTTTAGTTGCTGAGGAAATTCACGAAGGATGGATAGTAATATGATATATTATGAGAAAGTGGACGGGTACGATAAGTGACATAGAAGATTTGTTGTGACCATAATAGGTGAAGTGCATGTGTGGATGTGTAAATAATTAGACGTCAACTTCCATTCCAAGAGGAAAAGCCTTTAACCAGTCGACTATATAGTAGTAATCTGGCTGGTTTGACTTGTGGGCATCATTGTCATTTCCCATTTTATTTCTTTAAAATGCCAAAATGTCCCACAATTTTTTTTGATTTTTTTTTCCTCTTATAAGGTAGGTCAAAGATGAAAGTTGTTGCCCTTCTTTGACTTTCCTCTTATGAAGGTTGTCGTTTCAGTTCACAAATTCTCTGGCTACAAAGAGGTCCTTGAATATTGAATGAGAAAACGTATACAAGAAGAAGTGCAAAAGCATGCCACACAGCCACAGAAGATACAAAACAAAAGGCACAGTCAATATAATTACACAATGCCCACCCCAGTTGGCCTAACTATAGGAGCAAAATTCTTCATCGTTTTCGCTAAAGTTGATTAATTACAGAACACAAAACCTTCAACCTTTAGCATGGTGGTTCTCTTCCAATTTCCAGCAACTACTATAAGTGGCCATTCATTAACCATTCCCCTATTACTGCTATATACTAGAGGGCAAAAGAAGTACATAGAAACTCAACCAAAGAGAGAAAGAGATTGACAAACTCACTTCTCAATTGTCACCCTTGCCTAAAACTCAAAATATACATTGCTGTGACTAAACACTACAAGATTTTTCACCAGTTTTCCCCATGTTGCAGATATTCCCACTTAAAATCATGATCACCACAATCCAGGAGAAGCCATCTTCATCATCTGCTTAGAAGAGGGAACCACCGCTCTCTCAAGCCAGATTGGTAAGAAACCATGAAGAGAAGAATCACAAGAAGCAGACCAACACCCCATGGAGTTCCACCAGCCCTGTGAAGTGAGTCTTGATCAGGAATTGGTAAATAAATCCAAGACCTGTCAAACGAAGAAAGCAGGTGCATCGCTAGAACAAGTAGTAAAGGAGAAACCACGAGGATCAACTTAATCTGATCAAACAAGGGTTCGAAGATATTCTCATAGTTGATGTACCATGTGAAACTAACAAAGGTGAACAATATCAGAAGGAAGAAACAAAGGTGTAGTGGCAAAGTAGGCTGAGAATGAGATGAATAGTTATCAGCCATTTTTCTAGCCAATTTAGTCTTAGCAAAGCTTAAGGATAAAAGGGTTTGGAGATTATTTGCTGACTGAGCTAGGTGAAGTGTGTGTGACGGTTGGGATGTGAAGAGTGAAGATCTGTCGAGCTTTGAACATTGTTTATATAGCAACTCAGGAGTTGTTTCTTTTTCTTTTTCTTTTTTTCTGTCAAAACTGAGGAGTTGCTTAGCTATGCCAACAATTCAATTTTCTTTAATTGCATAATCCAAGAAGCCCACTTGAGAAGCCGGAAAAAATAATGGAAAAATAAGCTTTGGGTTGGTTTTACTTTGGATGCAATATAGGATCCTTCGCTTTAGTTTGCCAACATGATGTACAGCAGAAATGGCCGGTGAGATTGTATGATTTGGACTTTAGATTCGTACACTTGGAAAAAGTTTTAACTGCTGAGGAGCTGGCATCTGTCACCGGCCAGGACCAGATCTTGAGTGAGAGAGGACCCCATTGTCTATAATTTAGTTGCTTACGCGTAAGCCAAGACCAACAAAGATTGGTGTGGGCAATTACTCACTTAGAGGTGGGTGACCATCACATAGTAGTTTTAATATGAAATGGCAGAAAAATTACGTCTTTACAAAAAAATCTTTAACCTACCATCTTGGATAGATATATATAGAGTAGGAATCTATTGGTAAATAATTGTGGTTAAGAAAACAATAGTCTTGATATGAAATGGCAGAAAAATTACGTCTTTACAAATAATCTAACCCCTTTTAGAAAAAATCTTTAACCTACCATCTTGGATAGATATATATAGAGTAGGAATCTATTGGTAAATAATTGTGGTTAAGAAAACAATAGTCTTGACTTTTCTGATTGATATTATCTTGCGAAAGATGTGACAGGAAGTCGGTAATTATTCATCTTCTTAGTTTTACTCGAGAAAGAAAAACAGCAATTGTAGTGAAACCCTTGAGCAACAAAAAATGTGCTTAAGGTTCATGGTTACATTTGTTTTAGACGATGTGAATGAAATGGAGAAAGAGACAATCAAGCTTAGGTCAATTGAAACTAGGAACAAATCTAATTGTCGGTTAAACCACTACAAAAGCATCTGACGTCTCTCTGATTGATGTGAAGCTGAAAGCACAAAGAAAAACTAAAACCCTACATTGATTAACTACTTTAATCTAACTTTTTCTAGTCAAATTGGTTAGTAGGGGAAATGGGGCTCCACTTACTTCTCTTTGGCTCTAGATCATCCCCTCTTTAGATGATGACTAAACCTTGCTATCTTTTATGCTGGACCCAACACTTTAAATCTAGCTTGCTGCATGTTGTCATGATCTAGTGTTACCTAGATCAAGTTCCACACAAGACTTAGCCATTGAGGAAACCATTGTAGACAAAAGGAAAATCTGCCAAACAAAAATTAGCTCACTCGGTGAGACTTGTGCATGTGTATGTTCTAGGTACTAGAATACAGCAGCTCACTGAAGAAAAATAGTGTATAGCTCCGAGTCTGATGCAGTAGATGCATTAATTTAACTGTTGAATTATTGTAACAAAACAAGAAAAACAGGTCCCTCTAGTCTCGTTGCCTACTAATAACTTTTGATTAAGTCAACATGATGGCAACATCTATTAGTAAATGCACTATGCAAATTCGGCTCTTTCTCTTTTATTCAACATCATAACTTCAATTATGTAATTCTTGATGAAAGATGAAAAAGAATCAAGGAAAAGATTGTGGTAGAGAGATTCTCCTCGCCCATACTTAGATATTTTGGAATGATTGTTCCATATCATTAAGCAATCATAGCTTGGAATAGTTGATCTTTATTAATTGAATTGGGTTTAAAGAACTAAATTTTTTTTGGCATTAATTTAATTATTACTTCATTCTCGAATACACCATATACTTCAATTCATGATTTCGTTGTACTGAAGTACTAATTTTCCTGGGCCCTTGAGAGATCTAATCTGGATTTCTCTCGACGGTTCTTCTCTTTTAGAGTCTCCAGTGATCTGATGCATCCCTCAAAAGGGCATTTAGAAAGAGCAGTTAGCCTGCACGATCCAAACAGTGGCCCCAGCACCTTTTTTTTTATTTAATTGGAAAGAATGTCTCCAATTAGAGAGACCACATTGATTACTTAACGTTCTTTAAGGATTCTGAAACAAAACTAAGTCCGACCTTCTTTCTTGTTCGTCATGTCCACAGATGCTAGAATTTGATGACTGGTAATACGGTCGTAGACATTTTTCTTTTTTTCCTTTTTTTGGGGAGGGGGTGGGGGGAGTTAATACGGATAATTGGATAAAAAGTTAATACAAATGTTGAGGTTTGTATGACACTTAGATCTACTATTCAGTGATCAGATGATGGCTCTTAAAATCTTTTCATTGTGAGATTCAAAATTCGAATCTTGAGCTGATAGCTGGGGATGAAAAGGGTGCTAAGAGGGGGTGGGAGGAGGCCAAAAAAAAAAAAAAAGATTCCACTATTTTAGATAGAACGAATTTTGGTGCTCCCATAAGATGCTTCTGGAAATATGTCAACTTTTGAGGAGATAATTATCCAGGTAACAAAGAGGTTCTTCACTTGGAAAAGCTGCCCTAGCTAGCCAATTGATCAACTTGGTAGTAGACGGCACCAATAGTAGTGGAGTACTAGAGGAAAACTGCACAAGTCACGTAAGATATGTCTGTCTGTAAGCGCAAACAACTAAGGAAGGTAACCAATATGATAAGGAAAAACAAATAGCTCGGTTTTATATAACCTGTGATGAATGTTGTTAATCCTGCCCCATGTATCACCAGGATCATAGGTGAAATTTTCGACCAAACTTGGGACTACAAATGTGGAAGAAATAAGAGTAACTTAGTTGTAGAACTACTTACAATTGCCATGGTTATTGGGGGAGAAGGGACAGCAACGGTTGCCGGAAGCAACTGTTCCTGAAGGTTTATGGCCAAAATTTGGCTAAAAAAAATGTAAGGTCCAAATTGCATCTTGTACATCGTTTTTTACACTATGTGTGGAGTTTTTAAAATTTTGTTTTTATAGTAACACGTTATTGAAAGTGAGTTACACCATATACATATAAAATTATATCTTGTGCATTTTACACAAAATCGGTCCAAACGGTTTTGTGACAAACCGTTGGAGACCCTTATCCGTTATTTGGTAACACATCTTTTGTCAGTATATCATGATTGATGTTGAAGCCGAGAAAAGATAAAGATAGTGAGGGGGTGCTTTATTTAGAGAAACATCAAAACCATATATATCTTAATGGTGGTATAATGCCATTCCACTACTTTAACCATCTTTTTAGGCTTGAACATTTAAATGTATAAAAACTACGAAATAAGATCTTTGCTTCGAGAAAACAATGAAAAAAAAAGAGAGAAAAGGGCTCATACCTGCATATTTAAAACAAAAGTGTTTGCTCAAAATATGAGACATCATCTGAACAAACTAGGAATACTGAAATAGACTTCTTAATAAAACTTAAATCTCCATTAATAAACCTATACCAATGCACTGCTCCTCAATCCTCTTATTACACATGTTTCTAGGTCGGCTTGTCAAGCTTATATGCAGACTATACTATAGACTATAAAACATTTGTTTTTTTGGAAAGGACTATAAAAACATTTGTTTTGCTATATATCGAATTGTTTTCATAAACGTTTTTTTCTCAATTATCACTTGAAGTAGAATAATTTAGGCTGAATTTGGCATTCCGGATGTCCACAAAAATAATGAGCACATATGTGATATGTGCAGTCCTATCAATTATTATGTTGGATTAGGAAAAATAATCAGCCCACTGAACAAAAAAAATAAAATTATTGGAAGAATACATAAAGTTGCATTTTCCCTCCTCCTTTTTTTTTTTTTTTTTCGCGGGGAGGGGGAGTGGGGGTGTATGGATGAAGGGGAATACTAGAGATTCCATTCCATTTATAATTTATTTGATCCAAATATGTGAGAACGCCGAAAGTGCAGTGCCAAGAGAGAGCAAGGTACCTTTAGTTCTGGCGTCCATTTCTTTATGTGTACGTGGGTGGTCCACTCTAGCTCTTTTATGCAGAATCATGGATGTTTATTTTCTATTTAGGGGTTTTGGGTTAGTAGACACTACTACATAGTGATGGAGTGCAAAATTCAAGAAATGGTAATACCCAAAGAAAAAGGGTAAAGAATGTTGAAAGGAGGAAATGATTGTTGTTTCACTTAAAGAATATTATTTTAAGTAATATTCTGTCGAATGTTGAAGATTTGAAGTCTTGATGGAAAGAAATTATAAAGTATGATATAAGAGAGTTTAATATTCATTAACTCATTCTGGGTGCCAATGAAGCCAAAAAACAGAGAGCAAGAGCAGAATGGGGAAAGAACAAGGTAAGGAACGTGGTGGTTAAATAAGGATATTTTCCATTTTAAGATGGTGATATTAGCTGAAATCTTACAATGAATTGGTATCTGGATCTCAACTCGAATTCGACTCTGATAATTAACAGAAAAATTTTGTCAATAAGATAATCTTTAAATACCAGAAAGAATAATTGAAGGAGTTTTACCAGCTAGGCAAACTCCAAATGGCAATAAGACTGATTTTGCTAAAGAGTTTCGCTCCATTTGGATTAGTTGTTTTTTGGGGGTGTTTTTGAAATATTTTACTGTAACAGTGAATATGAAAAACTTTTACATTTTTTGAAATATTTGATATATTGTATGAAAGAGATGTTTTTAAAATTTTTTTATTTATGCATTATGTAATATTATATTTTAAAAATATGCCAATCCAAACGAATCATTTTTAAGTAAGAGACATAGGGATGGCAACGGGGCGGGGTTGGGGGGGGGACCCCTCCCCTATCCCCCGCCCCGCTGCCTACAAACTCCCCCCGCCCCCCCCGTCCCCCGCCTCCCACTCCCCCGCCCCGCCGCTTCCCCGCGGGGTTAATAAAATTTTCCCCGCTGGGTTAATAAAATTTTATTATAGTTAAATTTTAATAAATAATCAAGTACTAAAATATCAACACATCATCAAGTTATTATTCATTTTAATTTTACAATTGAAACTCATAAAAATAATCAAACAAAAGTTATTTGAATACAATCCAACATGATGAAATAAATACAACTAAAATAGTTAAGTTTTCACTTTTGGTACACAATACAATCACATTCATTGTGTTTGTGCTTTTTTTTTGAGAAAAAAGTGTTATTCTATTAAGTGTAATTAGAAATTTAGTATAAATGTATTAGTAAATTTAGTATAACTAATTAATAAATTCTATTAGTAGACATGTCTAATTATTCGTATAATTGATAATATCAATTATATTACATACACTAATATACATTATATAATACATCTAACTAATAATATCATTATCATAAGTTTATAACTAATTAAATTACATATTATATTATATTTTTTTTTTTGCGGGTGGCGGGGCGGGGGATGGGGCGGGGGTATACTCCCCCGCCCCGAGAGTCCCCCGCGGGCACTCGCCCCCATTGCCATCCCTAAAGAGACACAAGCAATGGAGTCCAAACTATTTTTCAGTTAAAACTCAAGACCTAAAACTCAGAAGGGGAATCCAGAGCCCACCGATCAGGAGGCTTTTGCTAAAATACAAAACCATAGGACTGGACCAAAACCTTCGCGGGCTAATATTATCAGGCCACTTTGGATTTGGAGTGGGTTCTACTCTTCTTTTCAGCCCAGCTTTTAGACAGCGTAAGGACCCAAATTTGGTGAAGCAGGATGAGGTGTAGCAAATTCAAGCGTCAGTAGAAATTGAAGAATCTGATTTTCATCTTGTAGTCTCATCAAATGTAAAATTGTTTTGGGAGAGTCAAATTGGACGGTAAGATGAAAAAAATTATAAATAAAAGATAATAAATATAAGACCTCTCACTTATAAAAAAAATAAAAAATAAAATTGTTTTAACGTGATGTAGTTTTCACCATTTTAAATTTTTGCCATGTTCACGACTAAAATTTTAAGTGGGATTTCTTTCAAGAAGTTTAGGATAATATATCCTGTGCTTGAACATTAAATTGTTTCAGCTTCTAAAAAAGTTAGGTTATTTTGTACTTTGAAATGTGAGGTACGCTTTTAAAGTGTTTTTTGTGGAGAGCAGTACTTTTTCCGTCCCAATTATTTTGTTATATTTAAGGAATGCAACTTTTAAATAATAGCGGTTTGATTGCAATATTTGTGCTTTTCTTTCTAATCTTACCCTCAAAATTTCAAATTTTGAATTTGAATAGTAATATGCATATAATCAAAGGAAGGGACTGTATTGAAAAAAGAGACTAAAATGTGCTTTATTTTTCTCGACATGACAAATATTTAAGACATTTCAAAATGGAAAATACAACATTTTTTTAATGGGACAGAAGAATTTTTAGAGTCAATGAGCATCATGTACTCCATCCAACAAAAAAGTTAATGTTTAGTGGGGGCATTAGTGCGCTTTTGTATGGACATTATTCATTACTTGATGATGATTGTATGGGCAAACTCAATACAATTAAGGGACTTAATTTACTAGCGAGCTTTTGTAGATCATTAATGCTATATTTTTCTGGTCGTTTTAATTGATCTTTGATAATTGCTTGTTATTACTTGTTATAATTATTTCAATATTGTGCAGTGCTTTTCACAAAGAACCTTATTGTGATTGTGTCCTCAACTAAACAAATTTTCTACTGCACCCAACCCAAGAGCCCAAGTTAATAATGTGACGTCATATTACATCAGCAATGTGGGTTAGGCTAATGTTATATTATGAATGATGTTCATGACTCAAGACATTTGAGTAACCATAAATTCCACAAGTGGAAACATAGTCCAGATTCACCCAAGAATTTCTCTTCATCTTATTTTGGTAGTAGTTTTTCTAGAACATGATTAGGTAACTTCTAGCTTTTAAGAATCTAGCAAATAAAATGCCAAATTCTAAAACAATTATATGTTCTTTATTTAATTTCTAGGCACCTTCCCAAATTTATTTTTGATATTGGTTATGCTTTCTTCATTGGTTAGCTAATGCCCATTTTGACATACCTTTTCTTCTATTACATGAATTTCTACTTTCTCATTTTTTGGCCTTTTCTTTTCCACATAACTTTGAGCTATCTATTTTTAAGTAAAAGTTTGAGATGAAGTCATTCACATGCAAATTGACATCACATAGAATAAACAGAAACTGCAAACTGGCATGAAGCACAAAAATGGCACATAAAATCAACTATTTCTAGAACAGTTGATCACCAAGAAAGCTTTAAAAGGGATTAAATCCCTTCACCTACATTCTAATATCCAGACTTTCTTAGAAATGTCGTTAGCAGTTGCGTAGGCACCCGTTTGGGTCAATGATAGTTCAATCCCTTCAGGATTTTCCTTGAACCTCTTTCCCTTAGATCCCCTTTCCCTTAATATAGAATATGTGTATGTTTATCATTTTAAAAAAAAAAAAAAAAAAAGGCCCAGAACCGTTGCCTCTAGATAGTGGGTTGGTGAAGTGGGGCACTTTGTGAACACTTTCAGCCAATACTCTGACACTTGTAAACAAAAGCTCTTCAATTTTTTTTTCTTGTGAGGTCATCATATGCTGCCTTGAAATTTTAGGAAATCCTTGGAATATTAGAAAAATCTCTTCTACAGAGAACTGAAGAGTAAAGAATGTTTAAACACTTTTCAGCCACTAAAAACTGAGCATGATTGCCACCTCTCACTTTTTCATCCCAAAAAACATTTGTTTTCTTCTATCCGCCATGCTTTCATCAATCATGCTGTGCCAAGTAACACAAGGAAGTGAGCTTAATGATTCAACCGGATGAAAGGCAAAGATACAATATTTCATCTTTCCACAAGCACTTTTTGGCCTTCTCCCTATTTAATCTATATATTACATAACCAGGGGCTGCTAAACTTCTCATTCTCTAGCTTATGGCATTGAAAATGAAGTCGAATAAAGGGAAATTGTGTTTGATTACGCTAGCGTTGGTGTCACTGATGTTCGAATGTGCAATTTCTGATGATGCCAAGGATAAGCAAGAATGTACAAATGCTCTAGTTGGGCTAGCCACATGTTTACCTTATGTTGGTGGAAATGCAAAATTCCCAACACCAGATTGTTGCAGTGGTTTGAAAGAAGTCCTCAAGACCAACAAGAAGTGTCTGTGTCTCGTAATCAAAGATCGAAATGATCCAGACTTAGGCCTCAGCATCAATGTTACACTCGCTCTAGGCCTACCATCAGTCTGTAATGCCCCTGCCAATGTTTCTGAATGCCCTGGTGAGTAGACTTAGCCTATATTGAAGAACAAAAGCATTTAAACCGAAAATCCCAGAAATTTGAACTGACAATTCTTTTAGATAGAGCAGCATAATTAAGATCATTTTGATGATTATGCTGCTTTTATTTTTGCATCTTTGATTGCGATTATTTCCTCTGAATTTGGCTGTGAATATGCAGCTCTGCTCCACTTGGATCCTAATTCACCCGATGCACAGGTTTTCTATCAGAACGGTCATGCATCTAGCAGTATTGCTGGTAGTCCTGTAAGCGGTCCTACTGGAACAGGTACAGGAAACAAAAAGTATTTTATATACACAGTACAATTACAATAGGATACTTAATGGCTTAATTGGTGAATGGAATGTTCAAATGGATGATTTGGATGATTTCTGCAATTAGATTTAGTACAAGACTTGAACCATTTTACTGCTTTATTAACAGTTGGAGCAAGTCCTGCTGGTTCCCCTGCAGCAGCCAGTCCAGGACCAAACGCTAAACAGCACAGTGATGGAAATCGTAGTGGAAAGCAATGGTGTGGAGTGGAAGCTGTTGTTACCACTCTATTCTTGTGGTCTTTCACTTCAAACTTGATCATTTAAGACGAGCAAAAAATCAGATGATATGATTCTCCTTGCTGTTCGGAATACTGTACGTTGAGTTTTTCTCATTTTGCTCCAAGTTATGATCCTGGTGCTCATTGCTGCTGCTTGTTATCTTAGCTTTTTGATGATTGGTGAGCTTTTCTTTCCCCCACTGACCATCTACGGTTTTCTGGTTGGGAATCTTTTGTTGGAGTACATAGAAGATGAAGGGATCCTTCTAGTTCTAGCTGATTAGGTTCCTATGAAAAGAAAAAAGGCAGTTTATGGTAGTGGTACTTAGAGATAGGTCGGAATAATGTAGTTGAAAAGTGTAGACTTGGTTCTGCGATCAATAAAATCTTTAAGCGATCTCTTTTATGGAAGTTCTTGTACTGGAACCTTGAACCCCTGCACATATAAATCTCCAAGAATTCCAACACCAGTTTAACCTTGAGTATGTCTCTCATCCACATTTGTAAACATTACGCAATATGTAAAAGCTCAGACCAAAGACAATTCCAGTGCTGGATTAAATAGGTCATTGAGACTGTAAAAGCGGGTTTGAACTGAGCTGATCTCAGAGGATAAGCTGTCCTTGTAAGAGAATTAATAGATAATCCGACCTGAGCACTCCAAAATAGAAATTCAAGATTGACAAGGGTTTCTTCCTTGAGGTTACTCCGATGCTCAAATCAGATATGAGTTTTTTATTTTACGTTTGTGGAATACTGATGGAATTATTCAACCAGCTTTCAATTATATGAAAAATTTTATCTTTCCACTTGCACTTAACTATTTCCTTAAGCCTGGAGTTTAATACCAAGTCAAATTCCGGGCAAGATTCTTTCAATCGTATGATTCTTTCTCTTGTTGAGTGTGGTTCGTGTCCTGTTTCTGGTGCGTGCCATTTCTCCTCTTCAGCATTTTCAGTGCCTTGAAGCTATTTTTTCTCTTTCCATTTGATCAACTTTGAGAGTTTCTGGATTCAGAATCTTATGATCTGATGAATTTCACGAGCAAAACATTCAAGCACTTCATAGTAGTAGGTTGGAAATGGAATCCTTGAAGGATCCGATCTTGGTTCTATCATCAATATACCTTCATAATTAATGTGCTTTCTTCCCTACTTGCGTGGATGTTTTGGAAAGGACCCTTTATAATGCGCATCTTCAAGAACTGCAATCCAAACTTGCCATCAGTTTTCACTGCATGACAAAATTGTCTGCACCATCAGTTTTTGTGAAGTAGATAGGATAACATGCAATCTGATCCATGTCCGTATTCACATGTGAGAGATTCCTTTAATCCTTTTGCTTGGATTAGGTTTCAGGTTTCAGAATCAACATTCTGTTTCTGAACCATTGATTCTGTCTACAATGTCCTCCATCAATCTACTAATGACTTGTACAAGCCAAGTTGAAGCCTGGCTTGCTTGTTTTTATTGTCCCCAGTGGCCAGTTTCCATCTTTTTTCCATTTTTAGCACAAAGTATTGCCAATTACTAGTTACAACTTACAGAAATACACAGACCTTGATAGTGCAAAGCCATACCAGTTTAGTCATAATTGGATGGCTCAAACAGGCAACCCTTTGCCGTTTACCGCAAGTCTATGTGAAATAGGCAAATTGCTACTTTATTTGGCCGCAAAACCAAAAGAAAAAAGAAAGTAAATTGCTAATGTCATCGTCAAAATCCTATCCCATTTTCCGACCATTTTTCCACGCTTCGCAAGATACAGCTTTAGATCGACAGCAAATTTGTGGTTGTACTTAGAAACATGAAGATGATTCCCTACCCAGATGCAGCTTGGCCCTGTATCATTTTCGATGCAGAATTTGTAAGCAAACTTTTTAACAAGTCCTCCACACTTCAAGTCAACAATGACCTCATGGCGAGCTGAGAGAGGCAGTTTTGAGGGCGGTGATAAAGGAAAATAGGGGGTTGCTCAAATTCGGAGGCTCTGTAGATAATACTACTCCGGACTTCCTGAAAAAGATACTAACAGACGAATAACGTAATCAAAGCCGCAGAAGCTGCTTCATCAATTTCAAGAATACGCATTAATTACTGCTTTAGTATACTTATATTCTACTATTCCGTTCCTAGAGACGTCAAGTTAATAAATACGATTTAAAGTTGAACATCTTTTTATGTTGAGATAATATCAGAAACCTTCCTCCGATTTCTGACAATTTCGCTCGGCTCCTCTCAGGTTTAAACATTTACACTTATATCACTTGGCATAGTAAAGTACCTATAATGGTGAAGATAAACAATTCACAGTTTAAGACAACAGATTTATAAAGCCAAAACAAATCATATTTTTCTTTCTCGTGTCTATTTTCGCCCTTTTCTTTTCTAGATATTATATTACTATGCCATTTTTTATTATTTTCAGTTTTATGAATATTAGCAAACTGAGATTGTAAAATCAACAAAGGAGCAAAATATGTGTCAAATTAGAAAGAAATGAAGAGGCTCGCAATAATAGAGAAATAAATAATGAAATTGATTATTAAAATAAGAAAAATGACCAAAGATGCGAAATTGTAGTATTTTGTCTATTATCAAGAAAAAGTTTTGTAAAATATCAATAATTTGCATACGGATTTCTTTCGTTGGATTAGTAATTGTTGGTTATGATTTTGGTATAGAGGTGGAACTTATTTTTTTTACTTCTTAGATGTTCATATTTTTAAGAACATAAAAGTGTTATAATGGTGGTTCTAGACTAGATTGCAAAGGTGTTGGAGTCGTTGAGATTTAATTTTGGAGCATAAAATTAGTTATCAATAAGTGAGGAGGGTATGTGTGTGTGTGTGTGTAACTTTTTTTTTCCATGACAAGCATTGATACTGTGTATGCATTTTGGGATTTTTTTAGACAACTACTTGGACTTGGAACTAGAGTTTGTGTTTGGATAGTTGTTAAATATTAGGATAGTAGATGTGTGCAAAATATGAAAAAAAAAAGGTGATTGAGTTTATTATATTTTTCTTTTTTTATTTTGTACAAAAGGGTAGTTTAAGATTTTTAAGAGAGAATCTAACTTGTTGGGCTTACATTGTTATATAAATAGTAAAAATAAGGAGGTATATGTAATTTTTAAAACTTGAGAGGAGTTCTCTACAATAATTAAAAATCGTAGGGGAGGTTTGTACAATTACCCTTGTAATTTTCAAGTTCATAAAAAAACTCATTTACAAATAAACAAGTCAATATTGAACAAAATTTCAAACTCGTTAAAATAATTATATGAGTTTGAACATTAGATATTTTGTTTAATTAGACTCGTTTATATCCTTATGGGTAAGGGCAGAATTTATTTTTGCCACTTTTCTAGAAGTAAACTCCAGCAAAGACTTGTTTGGAAAATTTGATTTGGAGATATAAGAAATAAGAGGTATGATTCTAGAGTACTTTTCACTTGTCAAGAATTTAATGGAAGGACAACACAATTTTGATGAATTGAAATGTTATTATGTTTCTTTTCGTATTTACTGAAGTGATTCTTTTAGCAATAACAAATTAATTTCTCAGCAAATAAGTACTATAAAGTTTGCAAAAAGAAAATGCGAAGGAGAAAAAAAAATAGTAATTAGATTGCATGAGGACCCAAAAACTATGTATGACATCGTGCTTTCTTTGTTGGGATAATTGCAGAAAACTCCCCTGATGTTTCTAACTATTTTGTTAACCTCCCTCTAAGTTTTAAAAATTATACTAACCTCCCCTAAGATTAATTATCTTATAACATTTAGATCCAATCGATAATTAAAAAGTAATATTAAAAGAGAAAAAATAATATGATTCCATCATTGCCTCTCATCTGCTACATTATTTAATTTATTTAATACCAACCCATACATTAAAAAAACACTAAAATTTATTATTTATCATTAGGGATCAAATCGCATATAGTATCAAAAAATAGTATATCATGTTATATTTTTCACTTAATACAAGATTCAAATTGCTCTTTTACGTTATACACCATTATCAAATATTATCAAAAACAAATAATAAAAAAATTTGCAACCAAAATATTATAGAAATTAAATTTTAACATCATAAATATTTTTATGAATATATTAAGGTTAGTTACTGAGAATTTTATGGTATCAAAGTTCACTTTTTGATATATTTTGATTACAGATTTTTTGTTGTTAACCATGCTTGACGATGAGTTTATGATTGAAAAGAACAATTTAGATCTTACATTAAATAAATATATATATATAATGATATACTATTTTTTATGCCACATGTGATTTAATCCCTGATGATAAACAATAAATTATAGTATTTTCTTTAATATTTGGATGGATATTAGATTAATTAAATAATTTAGTAGATGAGGGGGCAATGATGGAATCATATTATTTTCTCTCTCCTAATATCCCTTTCTAATTGTTGGTTGGACCTAGATGTTATAAAATAATAAATCTTAATGGAGGTTAATATAATTTTTAAAACCTGAAAGGAGGTCAGTGAAGTAGTTAGAAACCTCAGGGGAGGTTTTTGAAATTATACCTTCTTTGTTTTGTCGAGTTGCAAACATCCAGACAGTTCCCATCACGGACAGTTTCCACCATGGACAGTTCCAAGCGTTGAAACTTGAAAGGTAGTTGCATTACCAAGCAAACCGCCGTAATGAGAAAGAACAAAACGAAACAAACTATAGTTCACACTTGTTATCACAAGCTTCTTCACCGGCAAAGCTTTAATGAAATACAAGAATCTCTCTTTCTTTCGCACTTTTCCCTTTTCTTAGCAGTTCAGTGTATTCTTTTTCCATTAAATAGAGGAAAGAAAAAGGTGCAATTCTCCTCGAGAAATGCTTATGTGAGTTCTTGCATAATTCTAGACAGGTACTGTGAGTTCCCTATTTCTTGGAAATGAAAATCTGAAACTTGTTCCATGTTGATAGATTCTAACCAACAGGTATTGAAAGGGGTCTTGACGCTTGCAGGTTAATTTGCTTGCACCATGAATGCATAATAAACCAATGCATTTCTCAAAGAAACATATTTTGTTTGTTTATTTTTCCTTTTTCATGTTTTCTCTCTCATTTGTTTTTTCCTCTCTTAAATATGGGCTAAATTGGACGCAGATAACCATTTATTACTTAATAGCAGCTGCTTATATGGTTTTGATGAATTCATTATCGTGATTTTTTTTTCTTTTTACCAGGAATGTTGGTTTTTCCCTTTGTGCCTTTGTGGTTTCTTCTAACCATGGAAAATTTGGGCACTGATTGAGCCAACTTTCTTGGATTTTCTCTTGATAGATTGAACAAAATAAATATCATGGAAATGATTATGGGGATCGATGCAGAAATATATTCCTCTGTGTCCAGCTATTGGAAAGTTACTTAATTTATAGTATCTGTTATCTCAAAGCAACAATCACTCAGAATCATTACTAATGGATTTGCGTGTAGTCTTTGTCTTGTGCAGGGGCAAATGACATCCTTAGCCTCAGATAGACTGCCAGAGTTAAATTCATCCCTTATATTAGGAAATCCTAGCAGACTACCAGTCCTCTAGGATTGAACTTCTTGCTTAGATTTCCAAGTTGCTATGGCGGTCTTTTGAATTTTTAGAGGTAAGTCAAAAGTGTAGTGGGATTCTGAATTAAAGGTAGTATAAATGTATAATCCATTCATCAGCCTGTCTCGGACAAGGTTCAAAGAGTTCAACTTTTTGTCCTTGCGGAAGACTACATTACTGCTATTTTAGCAAGTTGAATGATAAAAAGATGTGTCATTTGAAGATTGCATATTAGATTAGTACCGTTTAGATGGTAGCTGTTGTTGTGTATAACTTTTTCTGAAACTTCTTGTTTATTGCAGGGTCTCCACTAATTGCTATAGTGAATAGCAAGCCTGTTAAACATTATGATCAGCAATACTGAAGATGAGGAATTGGGCACCAAGCCCCTCAGGAGGTTATCTGTCTTCTATTATGGTGTAGGGCACATGCTGAATGACATAACATCTGCCTGCTGGTTCACTTATCTCTTGGTCTTCTTGACTGATATAGGATTATCCCCAAGGTTTGTTTTTTTTCCTGACTAATGAACATTTCCAGATCTTTCTTTTTCTGGTTTGCTTGTGCATGTTAATTACCTAAAAAGTGCTCAAATGTATTACTGCAAAATCACTTTCAAGAATCTTCAAAGCTGCACATTCCTATTTGGCTGAATAATGGAATGCAATTATGTTCTGAGTTGCTCAGAAACTGTTGTGGTTTTTCATGACAGAAAGCCCTTCGGGTATGATAAGAATGCATTTTAATTTACAATTTTCCTCCTGATGGTTCTCTTCCACATTGCTGTTTTAGCACAACTGTGCTTTAGAGGATGGCATGTTCTGAAACTCTTTTTTTTTTTTTTACTTGGATCCTTGTCTGCATTTATCCAATTGATTGTCTTGGTAAGAATTTAGCAATCTTTTAGCCGTTGAAATCCTATATTAACAGTAATTTACTGCATTCTACCACTTTAGATTTTATTAGTTAACAGAAAAGAGAAACAGAGTTGGAATAAACTCCTTTGCACTAAAGAATCATAAATTGTTTCTTTTCCTGTTGAGGGAGGAATGAGTAGAGTTACTCTCTCTTTCTGTTCAATCTGGATATTGGTTTACCTGGTATCTTGAACTTGTTTCATTGATTTATTTTGGATTGATTTTCCGTATCTTGTCGGATCCTATGCTCTTCTTTTCATGATTTATTTTATCAGTTTTTTTGGCAAGATATGACTATTTCTAATCCATTTGCCATTTCTGTTTGACAGTGATGCTGCGGTTGTTATGCTTTCTGGCCAGATAGCTGATGGCTTTACCACCATATTTGCTGGTGAATTGGTATGTACCAAGATAACACAATTCAAAAACATTTTAGATTTTTGTATTTTAGGAGTTCCTATCATGATTTTACTTTCATGCTTGAAACACTGTGCTGTGGAGAAATATATCCAATCAATCTGTCTTCTGAGCCATTTTTCACTTGTTATGTTTCTTTCTCATAAAAGCAGAGAATAAATGGAAGATTTGTGCTTGTAATTTTACAGGTTGTTGTAGCATTCTGAGCATAATATAGTAGTTGATTTGTAAAGAAATTAGAAGTGGACTTGTCTGATTGTATCTTTGTTGAAAATCCTGTAACCGCTTCTAACCATCACATAAGCTTATTGCATAGAAAACATAAATCTAGGAAACTCAAAATTCAGAGAAAGCAGGAATATGGGATAGCTCTAAATATGCTGCTGTGCATGGAGTGACCCTCATCATATGCGTTATGCTTGTTTATCCAACCTTGCTTGTTTAACTGGTCCGTGGCACATGATTTCACAACCAATGCAACTAGTGTAAGAAATGATTTTTCCTGAATTTCTAAATTTTACATGGCGGGAATCAGATCCAAGTACCTCTAGGAAAATCTTCATCATCCATGAAACTTATTTCAAACCTTGAATATCCTAATAACTTAATATTTCACATTCTAGATTGACAGGTTTGGACACTTCAAAATATGGCATGCTGCTGGATCACTTTTAGTTGCAATCTCATTTTCTTCAGTCTTTGGTGGTTGCCTCCCGTGCAAAGTTCTTGGTTCCAGTTCTTCAACTCTGAAAACTGTTGGATATAGCACATTTGCTGCAATCTTCAACGTGGGTTGGGCTGCTACTCAAGTGTCGCATATGTATTGACTCCTGCTCAAGTTTAATCGGACAACTGTAATTGGTTTCCTTGTGCATATCTGCCCACCCATATGATCCATTTTATAGATATGCACTGTCATAATTGCCTTTGTTTCTGTATAAATGCAAAGATTGCTATAGTCTATGATTTCACCAAGTGTTAGATATGAACGTCCCTTTTCTCTCTAAGCTAGATGGATAACAGTCCTGGGCTATTAGTTCTCCTATATGTATGGGAATTCCTCTACCATATATTCTTCTTCATTTTAAGCATCCCAAGGAGTATATAACCAAGTTTTGACATTGATCTGCAAGAGTTCACCAAAGTCAAATGCCAGTTCTTAAGAAAAGTCAATTACACTACTTTTCCTTGCTGTGCTGTTGCATTAAAGTTAGTTAATGGTTTTTTTCCAAAAGAAATGACTGTATGGCTGATGACTCATTGAAGGTCAATGGTGAATTGCATCACACTAAATTCAACAACTAGAGTAGTTTTAGCTAGCTGCCGCAATGCTTTTACAATGGTTAGAAGCTCTCTCTACTGCTCAAAGCTTAACTTTGTTTATGCTTTCAGTAAATTAATCAATTTATGTTTTTCTCTGCCTTTTACCCTGAACTTTTTGTTGGAAGGTTGCCAACCTTAGCTTGTATGCAGTTGCATTCTTTGTCTTCAAGGTCAAAACATCAGGAACACCAATTTCTGTTGAGAATCAGGTTTCTGAAATTCCAGAATGTGCTTTCTTTTTTACTTTCTTTCATTTATGTTCTGAATTTCCTAAAATTGGAGCAGTACCGCTGGATTGCATACATATCAATAGCCATTGGATGCTGCTTTGTGGGCGTATTTCATCTTGGAACTCAAGAACCAAGGTTTGTCATGTATTCTAATCTTTATTTGGCTATTTAAGGACTTATGAGCTCTAAGGTGAATGTATTCTGTCACTTAAGGGAGTACTTTCTTCAGTTTTACGTTGATCGCGAAAGCATAAAGTAAGCATCTCATCTTATTCCTTGGATTTTATTTGAAGTTGGGGAAGGGTGGGGGAAAGAATTATTCATCCCTAGAAAATTATGGTCATAACTCTTTAAGCCTCTGCATTTGAGGGGTGATCTTGACCCATGGAAAACTTGAACTCATAATGTTATAGTCAGTAGGTCATGCACACTAGCTAGAAAACTATAAATTTTAGATAACATAATTGTTAATTGTTTTTTGACTGTTCCATTGGAAAAGATGCTTCTTGTGCTGGAAATTATCTTGAGATATTTTCTTTTTTCATTTCTTTGTAGTCCTTTTCTTTTGGGTTGAATCATAAATAAAAAACAAATGGGAGGATATCTGAACATAAAGGCCTCATCCCATGTTTAGCACTTCTTTCTCAGAAGCAGAAAACAAAATCTTTCCTTATCTTTTTTATTTTTTGGGATTATCTGCTATTAGTTGCATTACTTAATATTTTTGTGCAGATTGAAACAAGATGCTCACGGAAAGGGTTATGCTCGAATTTATTGGACATACTGGTTTAAGAAAATTCTGTACTACCAAGTTGCTCTTGTATATGTGCTCACTAGACTAGTAACCAATGTTTCTCAGGTCAGTACAGAGTCAAATGTCAGCTACTTTATCGATTGTCTGAAAAATCATTTGAAGAGTGCTAGACTGCTAGGTACATGAGCTTAGTGCATTATCTGAATTCTCATGTATTTTGGTTTCTGGTTACATCCGTGGCTTAGGCGTATCTGGCCTTCTATGTCATCGATGATCTTCAGATGCCCCAGTTTTCAAAAGCTTCGGTAACTCACTTAATACTAATCATTTTACAATGTTAGCATTTTCGCTCTTTTACTGATAGTTCTTCTTTAAAAATGTTTAGGTTCCTGCTGTCATCTACATTTGCAGCTTCATTGTATCGGTCCTGCTACAGGTTTCTTTCAAATCTTAAAACTGTTTTTGTTTTTGTGCATAGTCCTTGTCTATATGTTTTGTATAAAACATCCTGCATTTCTCTCTGTATCTAGGAAATGACATGGACTGGGCCACGCTTAAAGTCCTTTTATTCTGCTGGAGGACTACTATGGCTATTTTGTGGTGCAGGAATATTTTTTTTACCAAGAAGCCTGAGTTATTTGATGTACTTCTTGTCAATTGTTATTGGAATTGCAAATGCCCTCATTATGGTAAGCAGTAAGTTCTGTTTTAGGCTTTTAGCGCTTCTGCCCCCATAGAGGTATTCTGAAACTTTAGATGAAGTGAACTGAAAGATGTAGAATCGGTATTTTTATTAATCAACCTGAAGTCTGAACCATCCACACCAGGCCAAGTATGAGTAGAGGTGTTAACCTTTCTCGTGTTAATCTCTCAATTTGAGATTACACTGGCATTTACATTTAAGTCCTGGAACTTCCAGAGTAGATCTAGCTGTCAAATTTCCATTCTCGTTAGAATATCTGAAGAAGTGCATTTCAGCAGGAATTTCTCGGTTAAAAAGGTGGTTTTATATGTTAATTTGTGATAAAGGTTCACTACTCAACCAATTAACATATAGAAAACTACAACATTGCAAGTTGAGAGATCAAGTGTAATGAAGATCATACTAAATAAGTATTCATTTCAATGGGCCTCTTGATCTTCAGATATACTTGATAAGATTTTCAAGGCTAGATGAGCTGGATATTAATTAACCAATCAGTTCTGTGGCTTAGAAAAGCTTTTAGCGTTTATGAAAGTTGGGAAATTCTTAGAACTTTGTATCAGTTGAATCCTATACACTTGAAATATTAGTCCTTCATCTCACTGGGCAAACTCTAAATCCAATGTAAGTATATTAATCAGACACCTGTCTCAATCATGAAGAAGAAACAGGATAATGAGTTTTTGTACTGCATTTATATCCTGTTATCACACCAATGTTTATTTTGCAACATCTAGGTGACCGGAGTAAGCATGCAAAGTTTCCTAGTCGGTGAGGATGTCCATGGCTGTGCATTTGTTTATGGATCATTGAGCTTTCTGGACAAAATTTCATGTGGAGTAGCACTATGCATTCTTGAATCATACCAAAGTAAGTATCAAGTATCTTTTTGCTTTGCACCCAACTTCGCTTTATTATTTACCTGTCCTCTGTGTATGATTTGATGTGTGGTTTTGAATTTCAACATCCTACAAGTTGTAGTGAACTAATTGCAATTAAACTTGTAAAGTTTCTCTTTCAGCTAACACTTTTTAGTGGCTTTCACTGACTTCGGGAATCATATATTGAAATATGTACTAGCAGGGAGTAAAGCTTTCATGCAACCACCAGCCTTCACCAATGCATTAAAGCTTGGTTTGCCACATTAAAGTGGCTCTACTCAAAAAATCCAGACGGGTGCATAGTGCATCCGTCTGGTCCGGTGGTGGTTTAGTTCCCTCTGGATTACCCTGAGACCTCTTCAGGTCCTCTCCCTTCCCCTTAGTGTAGGATAATCTATCGTATCGAGATCAAAAAAAAAAGGGAGTAAAGCTTTCATGCAAGTCTTTTTCTTTTCAGTTTGATCTTCAATATTTTTACTTGGTCAACAGCTCAATTTCTCCTCTTAGTGATAATTCTCTACCAGCTTTCTCTTATGCATTTAATCTTTTCGTTTTGGCGGTTTAAGGACATGCGATTCAATGACCAGCATCACCGACTTAGTTTTCGTTTTTATGCAGATTCATCAACCAAAGTACATTCCTGTAGCCCGACAAACTCCTGTTTCTCTGTTGCTAGATTTGGATTAGGTTTTGTTCCTGCTGCTTGTGCACTCTTTGGTGTGGCAGTTACATGCAGCATGAAGCTCCAGCCCCCCACTCCAAAGCCTTTGATGGAACCCTTATTGGCATAGATTTCACAAGACATCAACTTAAATGTACAGCAACTCTCAATAGAAGAAACATACGCAGACAATGATCAAATGAAACGGATCGCTTTTGATACCAATTCAAATGCAGCTCCTCATTTTCTCACTGCAATCCTAGTAGCTCTACTCATTGATGATGTTACACTTTTTGTTTGCACTGTTTACTCTTTTCTTGCCTGATTGCAGACAAAGGGTTTTGTGGTTCTTGCAGAAAAAGTTGAATACAGGAATTTGCAAACTAGGAAAAATATAACATTTATACACTCTCTCTCTTGCAAACATTTATGACATTTATAACACTTATCCTTATGCTTGTAAGTTATATTCTTGATTGTCAGCCTTTAGCAAGTTCTTCATTTGCTCACAGTAATGCTTGGATGCTTGAAGTTTTTACATGGTTAGAAACCGTGAGATTTCATTGTACTTTTCAAAAACCAAATAGGATCAAAAGTCTTCATAGTAGTGGAGGAAAGAAAATCAACACTTTCTTCCTTCATTGAATGTATTTTGGTTGGCATATGTATTTTCTCATCAGCTGTCTTATTTAGTTAATGTTTTTATTGGGCTATGACTCATTTTTCAGTTTTTTCTTGTTTCCTTTTTCCTACTGATGTACAAGTACAAAATTCTAGTTTTTGGAAACTAGTATTGCATTTGCATTCAAATTTAATGATGAGCAATGTTGTAAGGGAAACTTCATCTAGCAGTAAAAGCGACAAGGTGGAGGATCAGACAAGCAACTGTATGTATAATCAATTAATTTGTGTGGTGAGGAAAAATAGTCACCAAAAAGGTTTAGTCCAAGAATATTTTGCAGAAGGAAAACAAAGGAAACCATGTTCCATTTGAGATTCAAGGGTTTGGGAGTTTAAATAAAGGGATAATTTTAGAAACCTCCCCTGAGATTTCATAAAATGTCACTTCGCTCCCTTGAGGTTTTCAAAATCTCACTTAGCGCCTCTCGAATTGACATTTTGGTAACATTGTCTGCCCTTTTAACCAAAAGTAATATTAGAAAATTCATGTTTGAGGAGAGAGACCATTTTAGTGCCCTTAATACCCTTAGACTATAAAAAAATGAACATTTTACAAACCAAGAAAAAAAAAGTGCTAAATTGAAACCATCTTGAAAGTGAGGAGATGAAAGTTGATAAGGATTTATGTTACCGTCAATGGTCACTTTTATAGTAGAAAAAGATAGTAAAAGCAAATACTATTCTTTAAACTATTTCAATAAATAAAACCTTCCATAGTGTTGAAAGCAATTAGCACATAAAACTCATATATTTGAGCAAAAAAAAACTCAACAATAGATGAAATTCAATTTCAATATCATACAAATAATTTACTCAAAATAGACCGATTTTTTTTTATGGGAATGAAAGATTAAATTTTTATTATAAACAGAAAAAGTCAGAATTTGAAAAATCACAAGTTCGATGTTTCAATTACTTCATTTCTCTCGTGCTCTACATGAATAGAAACAAATAAATAGATAAATATAGTTGTGAAACACAAAAAAGGAAAAAAAAAAAAAGAACATGCAGATATTCTTTTCCAAATGTGCTGAATATTTCATTGATTAAATTCTATATTTCATTGACATTTGCACTACAATTATATGTATGTATGTATAGACATTATTAAATAAAAGTAGAAAATTTAGAAAAAGAAAAACAAGTTTAGAAAGTTTAAATATGATAGTATTATTAACAATTCTTCACCTTTGATATTGCCATGTAGTGTCATTATCACTTCAAGGGTGCGAAGCAAGATTTTGAAAAACTCAGGAGAGCCAGGTGATATTTCGCGAAACCTTAAGGGAGGTTTCTGAAATTATACCAAAAACTAATCCATCATGATTTGTTAGGTAGGAGTATGTTTTTATCATTATGCGAAAAAGATGTACTTAACATTCCTCTCTCATGTATAGGGTTTGCAAAAAAAAAAAACCAAAGTACACTAATACATAAATAGGAAAGTTTGATAAACATGTAAATGAATACTTCTTCAGTCTAGATTTTTTGGTGGTTTATTGTTGTTTAATCTAATTATCCTTCTACACTCTTGCAACATGTAATCATGCTACTCAAATGACTACTATTTAGTTAGTTGTGAGGATTCCATTAACCATCGTACTCAAAGGATATGGTTTTCATGGTTTTATAGACTGAAGTGGCTCAATATATAATTTAGAGACCAACTTAGATGTCGAGATAAAGTTAAAGGATGCAAAATGGTATTAACTCATATATAATTGTCACTATTGACTCATTATTTCTTTTTAGAGCAAATTATCAGGATGGCCATTAAACTTTTGCAATCATCGAGTTTTAGTCATTGAACTATTAAAAGTTTGATTTTGGCCACTGAAATGTCTAAAGTTAAGATTCAAGGCCATTCCGTTAGATTTAGCCGTTAAGTATGCCAGATTTGATTGGCCGTGCGATTCCCAAGACGAAAGAAAGGGGTAATTTAGGAAGTTTGACATGCATCTTCTTCTTCTTCTTATTCTATGAACCTAAAGAAGGAGTAACCAAGAAACCACAAAATCTGTTGCTACTACAACGAGGGAGAAGGAAATGGAAGAAGCTAAACTTGGGTTAGAGGAAGTAGCAGCAAGCTGCCTCCTCTACCTCCGTCGCCGTCCACAGCCTCCGTCCTCTAGTCCATTCATCGGTTGCGTATGCCTATCTCGATGGTTTCAACCAGTTCTCCTTCTCCTGAAGACAAAATTAGCCAAGCAACAGTCACAAAAGCAGTAAAAGCTCTTATGAAATGGAGAAAATTCCACCCGAGAACAACCCATCATAAACCAGCTGCAGGAGAAGAAGAAAAGTAAGGCTCTACTTGGATTGCATTTTCCATCCGAAAATGCTATTTTCTGCAGAATGGGTCCCACAAATTTTCAACGGAAAGCATCCAACATTTTTCACAGCGTCAGAAATTACCCACCAAAAAACACTTGAACGTTACAACTGTAGCAGACAAGACATATAACTGTGAAAGCCTCACTTTATTTCCTTTCTGCTAAACGGTCAGGAATCTTGCAACATCACCCATTTGGCTTAACTTTTGAATCAAAAGATAGCCTTTGAACCGTATTGCTTCTCCGCATCTAATTACTTTCCTCTTTGGAGATCTTGGCATCATTCACATCCCAAGATTTGCCTATCCAAATGCATCAGACTAGCAACCATTAAGCTTGGTCGGCTGTAGATTGTGCCGGGTGGAGCGTACTGAGCTTGGCGTGCGCTTGCTGCTACTGCTATTCAAACGTTGCTACGTGACGGCGGTGGCTCAAGGTTGTTTCTGCGGCGGAGATACTACATACCAGGTAGGTAGCCCTTTTACTTCCATTAGATCGAAAACCTTCATTGTTGTTGAAGAGGATTACAACACTGCTGCACAAAGTTAGGGTCAGTAATTGTGAAAATTGAATGGGCGTGTAATTTGGGGTTAGGTGTACGGAACCACCGAAATTGAAGGCCATGCTTACCTTGGTTGTTTGGCTGCAAAAATTGACGATCCGTTTAACCAATGCAATGAGATGAGATCTTTGTATTTGTGGGTAATGTGGAGTGCACATTGTACTGAATGCACCTACATTTATGCTATTTCCCTATTGGTTCGTGAAACAAAGCTCCCTACCCTGCTTAATCCCCCATAATTTTTGGTTAGTTTGTCGATTGGCTTGGGTGTACATATCAAACTTTGGGAGGGAAATTTGCTGGTTTGCTCTGTAGTAGCGCACGATAATACTGAACCTATGTTTTGTTGTGGCCATGGGCTCTGACATACGAGTACCCCTTACGCGAGTGTGGTTACGGGTTGCAATTTTGTCTATGCTTTTCAGTACGAATCTTTTTATTACAAAACACAGATATGAAGCTTGATACGTAGAGTAGATTTGATGCCTTTGTTTGCCATACTCTTGCTTCTGAACACTCCAGTTAATGAGGTAAATCATGTTTTGTGTATTATGTGTGCCATGGATGTCCATTATTACTATCAATGCTTGTTAGCAAGTGTAAAGTAATACAACATTTTCATATCCTGAAATGTCAAAAAAAAAAAAATTAGCAGGTTTGAACTGTGGATTCCGTTAGTGGATCCAGTTTAAGGTATTTTACAAAGTTTTTGGTTTATTTATCCAAACCACTGTGTAATGCATATCGAAACAGGCCAGATGGTTGGTTAATACTACCAATGACGTCTTTTGTTTTATGCCTTTCGGCAACAGAAAACTTTTTTGCAACGTCCTTGTTTTGGTTGCATTCCTTCCAGGCATTGGCATACCCTCTGATCTGTGCTGCATCTATTTCGATCGCCTGCACACCGTTTGATGTCTTCGAGTCCCCATAAAATAAAAGGTGAAATACTTACGTTTGCCTTGTATTCATGGGATGGGATAATTAGTTTGCTTGTATATAAGTCACTGCTTTGGGTCATATTTACACGTACTTAGCCTTATTTTTCCTAACAGTACCACCTATAATTTAGGAACCTCCCCTACGCCGTGTTCTAGTACGAGCATTTCTTGTCAATCAGAGAGTGGATCAAACGATCTTGACGGGTGCTTGAAGTACTATCACAATCGTACTTTAGTGCAGGTGTTTCAAAGACTGCCCTATTTGATTTGATTGATTTTTTAATGCCTTTGCATATTGCCACTAATGGTCGACTGATTCAGCTGTATTTGGAAATTACGTGTTAGATGGCCCGAGGCAAGACTAATGATAGCGGGGGTTCTAGTGCCATTGCCAAGTGGGAATACGAAATAGAGTGCTATTATGTTCAGCTGTTGCAGGAACACAAGGAAGTTGGCAACTTGTCCAAAAATAACATAAATGCCTATGTGTTTGAGGATGTCCGGAATAGACTGAACATGAGGTTTTGCCATAAGTCATACGACTGTGACCAAGTCAAAAGAAAGTACTACAGTTTCATGAGGGTTGCACGGCTATTCAAGGAAGTTGGTAACCAAACTGGCGTAGGGTGGAATGAAACATTAAAGTGCTTCTCTGCACCAGATTATGTTTGGAGATACTATGGCCAGGTTAGGGACTTGCACTTAGTCAATCCATTTTATCAAATTGGGCAATTCATCGTCTATGTCCTGTCCAGAAGTGTCTTAATTTGATTAATTACCATTTACGCCTAAGTTTCCACTTATATTTTGTTTAGGACAAAGATATAAGTCTTATCAAGAATCGGTCCAGCGACCATTACTGGAATTTGGTTGAACTTTTTGAAGATATTGGCGCCCTAGGAACTTACGGCCAGTCTTCCAATGACCCACCTGTAACTGGAGAAGAGGCGCGATCAAGGCAAATGAACTATGGTAGAAATGTCGGTGACTGCACAATAGGTACTGAGGGGTCTATGCCAGGGTTGGAAATTCCAATTGATGTAGACGCTGAGAACTGCGATGCAGTCTCTGACGAGGAGCCACAACGCCGGAGTGGCAAGAAGGGGAAGCAGAAGAATAGTCGAGGTACCTCTTCTGTGCAAGAGGGTTCAAGGTCTTTGTCTGACAAGAGAAAGCGTGATGAAATATATGATCGTGCTTACGAGGAGTTTGGCCTTGCAGCTAAGGCAAAGCGTGAATACTACTCCAGTAAGTCTGGATCATATAATTCTCCTGACCCCAATTCTCAGGACTCTGCCGCCAACTGTGTAAAAGAAGTGGACAAATTACAAACCTTCCTTCTTGAAGGCCAGGCCAATAAGGCATACGGTTTCTTTAAGGAAGATGTATGGAGGCAGATGTTTATAGCAATGTCCCCTGCCCAGAGGATTTCATGGATTAATAGCCTGTAACGTGATAGCCTGTAACGTGATCTTTGAAATCATGTTATTCTCCAGAAGGAACCGATGACCTTGTACTTGAGAGCACTTGGTCTAGTTTTTAAATAGTCTGTTGTACGCTTATGTAGAACCGTCCCACGTACTAATTGGTGGTTTAGTCCAAACTTAGATGTTGTCCGAAGTTGTTGTTCATTGCTTTGTATGTCAAAACAGAAGTTTTAGAATTGGCAATGAAAGAAACAGAAAGATGGTATCTTGTGGTTAACTTAATGGCATGGCATGTTACACAATAAGTACTTCTATTACTAATGCGCAGCTGGCCTAATGAACTGGAGATGTAATGAATTTTTTCTTTTTTTGGAGTTGAAAGTCCTTTCAACATTGTAACCAGAATATTATACAACAGTAGGACTTCCTACGTCTTCTCTCTTTTTCTGGTTTTAAAAAAATCAGATGACTTCTACCTCTCTTGCCTCTAGCTCTCTTGGCGCCGGTACTTTATGCTGTTAAATCACCCAAAACTTTGCTGAAGTTGAGGAATAGAAAGTAACTATTGTTACTATGAGCATGTGACGACCCCACCTCCCCCTGAGGCGTACCAAAGGGTTTGGCGGACTGCCTGCCCAACTCTCGCCAGTACTCACTCACTCGTATCACGTGCATTCATTCATGGACCATGAATAATATTGCAATTCAAGCTTAGAATTTACATTGATGAAAATCAAGGTACAAAGCCTCAGTATATAAAACATTCTATTCGAGGAATAGCGCGAGTACAAGTCAAAAGTCAAAAGTCAAAAACAACTAGACTACGCTAGTTTTTACACCTCTCACGCCTCGCTCGTACCCCCTGTAAGGAAAACAAATAGCGTTGTATGAGCTAAAAGCCCAGTGAGGTTCCAAATAGCAAATTGACCATTATTTATAAGTACAAGTTTTCGATATAGCAAAGTAACGAGCATGAAGAGTTCATAAAAGTGAGCAATAACACTTCAAGTAGCAATCTCAAAATGAGCGAGTGTAAAAATTTTCAGAAGAAACAATAATCCAATAAACAATAATCATTCCAAAGCACAAGGATACGGATGGCTCTCAGGAGCCAACTTCCCATTTCATCATCAGGAGCTTGATCACGTAATAGTTGACACTCCGTCAACTTTCAAGTAAAGGAACCAATCCAGTAGAGCACCACTTACACTACTCTCCGTCCACCATTCACACCCCCTACTGGGCCCAAAATTCTCAAGAAACACGGGTGGTAATACTCGAGTATACCGGATTGCCGAGAAGATAACACTCCACTCGACCTTACTAGTGACCCAGGATTTGTTATCTAATCGACCAGGCCCTTGCCGGCTCGATTCGATTAACTAGCCACAGGGTTTCTGGAATTCCAGACAAGACATATCTCAAGTACATGTAGAGCAAGTCAAGTATAATTACTAGCAAGAACAAGTCATATTAGGGCAAGTGCGGTAAAGTACACCCTCGCCCTATCATTCATTTTCATGTAATCATACAAGTCAAGTAAGGAACACATGTATCAAGTACAATCGGATATTTGGAAGCAATCACCAAAATATAGTGCTTCAAGTATTCACGTTCGATTATACTCCAGGCTTGGAGTCCAGATCTGCGATAAAAATTCAGTTTAGGAACTTTGAAACACGAGTAGGATTCGAAACTTAAACGTTTCGTTCATTAAGAATCGACCAATTGAAATTCATTTGAAAAACATTCGTGAAACACTTGCTCGCTTTTCAAATCGTAAGATTTTTGTAGCATAGATACTTGGAAATAACACTTGAGTTGAAAGTACAAGGAAATACAAGTTTACATTGGCCATTATGTCTTTTCCTCAAGGGTACAAGTTCGGCCAAGTCTTAACGTATAACCCTCGATAAACAAAGTAGCAAAGGTTCTCGCTAGTTCAAGTGATAATCACTTAACCTTTACTCAAGTTGCAAATATAATTTTCTAGTCCTCGAGCGTAAATTCGGGCAGCATGCCCTTTGTGTTTACCTAATTTTCCAGCCATTTAGGCTTCATTATTTTTCCTCAGTCAAATCCCAAAGTCACACATATCAGAAATTCAAGTCAAAAGCCGTTCCATAGGCTCATAATATCATAAGAATAAGAATCAAAGTAATAACAAGTGCTGAAATACAATCTAGCAAAAGACAGATTCGACGTGTGGTTGCGGAAATAACACATCCGAGGCTACGCTTATCGGATTGAGGCACAACTTATGCCGTTTCGAAGCTAAGACACAGGGCTACAATGTTCATGAAGATCACTTAGTCCAGTTTCTAATGCAACTTAGTCAAATCCTCAAATTATAGATTCAAAATCCAACTCGTCGGCTATTTAACCACACTGCACTGGAATGGTCATATCTCAGGTTACAAAGGTCCGATTAAGGTGTTCTTAGAGGCGTTTAAAAGCTAAGTCAGAATACTAAAACTTTTATGTTTTGGAAAAAAATTAAATCAGTACGGATCCCAGTGAATAAACGTGATAAACTGGATAAACTGACCAAACAGAGTACTGGGAAAAACCTTAAAACAGTAAGGGTATTTTGTTCTTTTCACGACTTACGTTACTCCCATTGAGCTGAAATTTTGTAGACACCTATAAAATATTATTCTCTACAACTTTTATGTTTTACCCTAAGGCCAATTCGGCCTCTAACATGCAGTAACAAAACCGGGCAGAAAGGAAGAAAAATTTTCCAGAAATCTGGAATTTTCAGTTTTCAATGCAACCTTCCTTGATTTCTTACTTCTAACACTACCAAAACCCCTTATATAACCTTAATTACAACATATATACATCACACATCAAATTGGCAGCAAGTCCTCAAACCCTAGTTCATAATATCAAAAGGGGAAAACCTCCAAAACATGATAGCATCCATGATTCCACCACAAATTTGAGTTACTAATCTAATTTAAACAAGATTGAAAGTAAGAATTAGAGAGATCATCTTCCTTACCTTGATTAGTGTCCACCAAGTGTATCCCTAGCTTCCCTTTCCAAAATCTCACCAATACTTCACTAACTAAACACTCAAAGGTGAGTTTAATTGGTTTATTTCCTTTGTTTTCTCACTTTGTAGCTAGAAATCAAGAGGTAGGATGGTGTTTCTTCTTGCTCTCTCTTTCACTCTTTGGGTCGGCCAAGCAGTAGAAATAAGGGGAAGAAGATGTAAAATTTGGAGTTAAATAGAAAGTCCTTGTCTTGGTCAAGAAACCTTTAGGTGGCGACACTTGTCGCCACCACCACCTTTCATTTTTTTCTCTTTCTTTCTTGCATTTCTAGCCTTAAAATTTGGTCAAACCTAGCTGAACATGAGAGGATATTTTGCTCAAGTTTCAATAAGCTTGTATGGTAAGAAAGTGGTGGTCAAGTGGTGCGTTCAATCGGTAGTGTGTGGGACCCACCGATTCGCGCCGTTTTTCTTAAAAGCACACGTATTAGGATTTTTACTTCCCATTCACTAACCTTACATCATTGCTACTAATCACATATTATTTCTCACTTAAAAGTCACTTTTAATCTCCAAATTTAATCCTTACTCTGTACCGAAAATTCATCCGGCGAAAAATCGCGAAAACCCTAATTTTGCTCCGATCTTGAAACCCAAAAGTAAAACCCTATTTTCTAGGTTTATTTGCACTTATTGTGGAAAGATTGGGTGGTAGGGCTTTAATAAATAATAATTTCCAAATAAAAGGGTATTTTTAAGAAAAACGTGAGGGTTTTACAATTTCAGTGATTAAAATTAGGGTTTCTAGTCTTTTAAAACAAAATAAGGTTTTAAATCAAACCCAAAGAAATACACTTTAGTATCTTCTTTACAAATAACCTCCCAATATTCGGGGTGTCACAGAGCATGCTAGTGCTTAAGTAAAGCTCAGAGAGTTAGTAAGGATATATCCCCTGTCGTACAAGACAAACAAGAAAAACTGGTCCTACCATATGAAGTCTGGGCAAATGCTGATATAGATCCAGTGATTTTAAGGCCCAGCATTACAAGCTTAATATAATTTTCAGACTCTGTATACAAACAATTTTAAGGGATATAAAATAGTACTAGTTTACATGAGCTTGGTTGGTACCTCAATTTGCTCGCTTCCATGATTTCCAGGTTAGATTCAGTAGTCAAAACATTGTTAGATTTAGTTGGAATTAGGGACCCTGCATAGTTTATTTGGGTACTTAGGTAAAGACTATCAATATGACCAAAAAGAATAAACTTAGGATGCAAAATCTGTGTTCACAAATGGGTCGAGGCAATAGGACAAAACAAACTGAATAAAGGACTATATAACCGACTAAGGGTTGCAAGTTAACCACAAAATGTGAAGGACCACAGATAGTACATTTCACAGTCAGTGGGGAACTGATTTTGATCCGAGCTACAACTATATAACTAAATGTGCAAGCTGTTTTCACATGTTGTTGCCTCTAGCTCTCATGGATTGCAATGTCCACATGTTGTAGGTTTAACTTACATATAAATAAATGTCCCACAAACTTGTTTTTATGGATTTCAGCATTGTCAGCTTGTACACTGGGTTTCCCTTTGTGCCTTATTTGTCCACCCAAATACATATTTTCATCTCTCTCGGTTGGATATCCTTCATCTGTTGAACCTTCCAACGCGCTCTGTTTAACTTTGTAGATGATAACCGGAGACCATATTGTTTGCAGATAAAAGCCACAATGCAGAATATAGTTGGAGAACAACATAGTGATTCATCGTCCGATGATGAAGAACTTGAGTTCTTAGCTTTGTTTGGTGTGAATGCACCTTTGAATGCACGCTACAATGTGGCGCCTGTGGGTGGCGAAAAACGTCATTTTTATGACGGGAAAAAAAGTGGACAGGACTGGATCGATGACCTTAAAGCAGGACATCATGACAGAATGCTAAATGCCATGAGGATGGATGTTCCTTCTTTCTTAAAGCTATGTGAAATTTTAGTCAACGGAAATTTCATTAAACAAGATTATCGGAAAAGGGTTCAGGCTGAAGAGGCTGTAGGCATGGCTCTACATTGTGTGAGCCATGATGAACGGCATCGAAATATTGCCGAGAGGTTTCTCCACTCCACTGAAACGATCCACAGGAATATTAAGGAGGCATTGCAAGCTATTGTGCGTTTAGCCCCGATTCTAATACGGCCGAGGAATGAGACTGGTGTGCATCCCAAGATATACAACAGCAATGCCTTTTATCCATGGTTTAAGGTTAACAGCTTCTATTGTCCTTCCAATACCTTTTGTCCGTAGTCTTGCAAGCAATTGAACAGGATACTAGATTGTGTGGTTGTTCCCCGCTTCTAATACTAATATACACTCTTTCACTTGTTTTCACATGGTAGGACTGTGTTGGCGCTATAGACGGAACTTTGATTCCCGCCAGTGCGCCACTAACTCGGCAACGTGCTTTTCGTAGTAGAAAAGGTGAAATTTCACAGAACGTGCTAGCTGCTTGTGACCACGACATGCGATTCACTTATATTTATGCTGGTGTTGAAGGGAGTGCTCATGATACTAGAGTTTTTCAGCATGCTGTGTTGTCCCCTGATTCTTCATTTCCAATGCCGCCTGCAGGTTAAGTTATCCTTCCTAATGTTTGTCTTTTCACAATTGTGAAACTGGTTTAAGTTCAACTGATTGTGTAAGCTCTCCGGGCCTAAGCAACATGGTTTCCCTTCATCTATGTCTTCAACTAGGTAAATACTATCTTGTTGACTCGGCTTACAAGAATATGCCTGGTTTTTTGGCCCCGCATAAAGGCCACAGATACCAACGAGACCAGTTTGGCGGGGTATCTGGTGGACCAAGAGGCAAGTATGAGCTTTTCAATCACCGTCACTCGCAACTCCGCAATGTCATTGAGCGGACCTTCGGCGTGCTAAAGGCTAGATTCCCAATCTTGAAAGGGCCAATGTCGAACTACTTGATGAATAGACAAGTAGAATTGGTAATTGCCTGTTGTGTATTACATAACTTTATCAGGGATGAGCATCCACATGATGAGTTGTTTGCAAGGGAGTCCGGGGAAGATGAAGAAGATTATGCCGATCCGGGTGCACAACCCCAGCAAATTGACTTATCTGCTGCGGCACAGCGCAATTGGAATAGTTTCCGGATGGCCATAACCGATCACATGTTCGACCACTGGAATGGGAGATATGTTCCACACTAGTATGCCTGTGGTGTGCCAGTTTGATGCTCAAACTTAGCTTCAAGTGTTTCTGTACTATATGAAATATTTGTACGTAATGGCTAAAACTGTAACGGGGAACTGATGTGCCTTTTGCATTCCAATTTGCCTTTATTTTGGATATTCTGGACTGATCGCTATGTAGCCTTGTGCTAAGATATGTGTTTTCTTTGTTTACACAAGCCAAGTGGGGCGAAATGAACACGAAAATTAGTCACAGGCTATAATCTTTGTTTTTAGATTATTCTTTTGTAGCTAATGTGCTAGGCATATGTTACAAGTCTAACACAGTTGACATGTCAATATATTGATTTCCTATATGACATTAGCGAGTAAAGGAATGTTGGTTATGAGCTGCTGCATATCCTTGCTTTCATTTGCAGCCTTATAAATAGAGTTGCAATTTTACTCCGTACTATGGCCAGGTGTAGAATGTCATGATGCAATGGCTGAACCTGAGGTATGAATAGCAGACATTGTTATTTCAATGTAGGACTTATTTTTATATCTGTTGCATTTATCAATGGATTCCTGTCAATTTTTGTATGCCCCCGTTCATAATGGCCACTCATGTTAATTGACTGGGGCCTCTGTTTAGCTGTGCAACCAGCAATCTGCCACTTTTTCGCCAATCCTTTGTTGCACTTCGTAACATTGGGCCTGTTTAGCAACATTACCCAGGCAAAACTGCACCTTTTAGTTCCACGTTTATAGCAAATGCGAGGAATGTTCATAGCAAGCTTTGAAATGATCATTGCAATCTCAGGTCAGGAAACTACCCTATTCGCTTGGCGTGCCATTGTTTTATGTTCTGGTTTTCATAAAAGGCTCAAGCAGGAGAATTTGGATGCTGATTTTAATTTACTACCCTCGTAGCCTTCACCTTTGCATATTATGGATCCGGATCATATTCCCAATTCTCCTGACCGTTACAGCCTTTTATGTCTATTTTAAATCGCTTGCCGAGACTATGTTTCAGATAAGGCAGTTGATTGCCTAACCAACAATCAAAAGGTTGGCGCCATATTTTTCAGTGAAATTTGCAGCAATCCAAACAACATACTTGAACAAGTGCAATCCAAACAAGTTTCCATGTTTTCCGTCGGAAAACAACAGTGATTTTCCATCGAAAAATCGCAATCCAAACGCCACCTAAGAATTTCTCGAAGATGAAGATGGTAACAAAAAAGAAGATTTCGTTTAGCTCCTCTTGACCCTCAAGAAAATGCCACCGAAAGATTCATCCAAAATATCCCACAAAATTTCACTCCTAAACTCGCTTCACTCTCTAGCTGACGACAACCTTAGCCTTTGCCTGATTATAGACGACCGGGCCATCAAATCCCCGTATAAAATTATTGCAGAATTCGGTCAAAAGAAGGTGAAGTTCGAGGATATTCTCATTGATATGGTTGTCAAGCTATCCACATTGAAATCAGATTGCAAGACTCTGGAGGGAAGGTGAAAGCTGTATCAATCATACGACATGTTTTTTTGCGGATAAAAGGGTTCTTTCGTTGCTTCCAGGTGTTTTAGGGAAGCATTTTTATAAGAAGAAGAGGAAAATTCTGGTGCCGTTGGATTTGAGGAGTAGGGATAATTGGAAAGAGCAAATTGAAAGGGGTAAATTCGGCATTTTTATGCTTTGGGAATCGCACGGGCACTTAGATCTGGCATACTTAACGAGTAAATCTAACAGAATAGCCTCGAGTTTTAACTTTGGACATGTCAGTAGCCAAAATCAAACTTTTAATAGTTTAGTGACCAAAACTCGACGATTACAAAAGTTTGGTTACCGTCTGTATAATTTGCTCTTCTTTTTATTACTTTTAATTCTAAGAAAATTTATTGAGGCGAGACCTATTCTCGTTTATAGTTTTTAATTAACATGAATGAGTTCACCTTAAAAAAAAGACTGAAAATCAATATTTTTAAACAATAGATACAAATATAATAATTTCTAAAATTAGAGTTCTGTCTTTAAGTCATATGTCACTTGATTTTCTAACATCAATACGCTCCTACCCTCTCCTGTATAGTATTTCTTCATGTGTTTTCGATAAAAGTGAGGTATGAAACTAAAAAACAATTATTAATGAGCAAATAAACCGTCTCAATGATAAATGTAACATGGTCAGCATGAGTTAGATTAGCTAAATCTAATAGTTTTTTTTTTTTTTGAAGAATTAACTAATTAGGTGCACGAGTCTTTCAAAAATGATGTGCACAATGAGGTCTCAAAAGAAAATTTCATTTTCAGTTTTTGAGATATCAAAAAGAAACAACGAACAATTTCTCAATCCCCCCAAAAAAAAAAAAAGAAGACACACACAACAGAGTGTGTTAAAAACGCAGATCATTGAAGAAATTCAGGATCCATTCCGTCTCTCCCTCTCTCTCTCACGCACTCACACCCGACACACACAGTGTCTTACACTCAATTGGAGAGAGCGGTTTTTTCCATTTAAATACCATTTACAAACACTCCGACTCCTCCCGATTTATCTCCCTAAAAAAACCAATCATTTCTTCCTTCTACAATTAATCAGAGAAAGCCCTCGTAAAATCGTTGTAGAATTCATTAAAAAAATCGATCTTTGATTGTGCTGAAAGAGGAAGGAGAGCAAGAAGGAAAAGGTTAACAGGAGAGGAAAATGAGCAGCGCGGATCTGGTGACCACGAGTTCCAATGGAAATCTTGATGACCAGATTTCTCAGCTCATGCAGTGTAAACCCTTGTCCGAGCCTGAGGTAATGATTTCAGTATTGTTTTTTATTTTTGCATTTGTGGCTTTTGTTTATAGACTCTTTGCGGATCTGAGATTAATTTTTTTCTTGAAGTTGAGCTGGAGGTTGCATGAACAATTAGATTCATGTTTTAAGATTTGTAGCATATTTGGAACAGGTTTGATGGATTGCATGTAATTAATTCGAATTTTTTAACTTTGTTTGAGAAAAATATTTGGGAATTAGGGTTTTTTGAATTGTAGTATATAATTGGGAGATTTGTAATGAAGTAGAATAGCATTGCAGTTTAGGTTTTTTATTTGGTTTCTTGATAGTGTTAAATGTTAGCTGTTGTTGTTTGTGGAAATGGGGATTTTTTTTCATTGGTTGACAGAATTCATAATGGTGTTTAAAGGAATGAAGGATGTGGAGAAGAAAGGAGAAATCTTTGGGGCTGTGTATTTTGGTTTAGTGAAGCTGGACTAGGGACAGATGTATCGAATAAATAAATAGCCAGCAGTGAAAGTCTCTGGTAATGAAGTTTTGAGTTTGAAGAATTTTGATTGCGAGTTTAGTGAAGATAAAACTTTTGCTGTAAAAAAACAGTCCTTTTTTTTTTCTGCCGCTGGGGGGAGGGTGGTGTGGGTATGTCAACCGTTGGAACGCTGGGTTGACTACTTGGATGCAGTAGCATCAATTGACTGGATGCACTCTATTTCTGATTGTTAGTTGGACTTTTTCCGGAAATGTTAATGGTCAAAGCAATTGAAAGAAGCCAAAGAGGCTATATCAGATTGTATAAACATTATAGAGGAAAGAAAAACTGAGGTCAGCAGAGCTGGAGATTTTTGTGAGTGGCAAGAGGGAGAGGGACAGAGGTGCATGTAGAAATTGTAATTGGCTTATGGTGATTATAGTCTATATGGTTGAGGCTACTAGTCTTGCAATGTAAGAAGAGATAGTTGAAAGAAGTTATTGTTACCATATTATGGCTAGAGTTACATTATTTCTTGGTTAGTTTTCTTCAAAAATAACCATTTTGAACTTTCCAGAAGGACCAATGCTGGAGTACTTTTAGGCAGGAACTTATGTTCAAAGCTTGTAGTGTATTAAGATCAGTATTGGCTGTATTTGGGTGTACGTCACTCGAACAAATTGAAGATTGTCAGACTAGTTCATTGACATGCTTGGCTTTTAGTAGCTCTGATTTGGTTGTCAGTCTAGCATGTCTGTTTCTTTTTCCATCCGTAAATAACTCTACCATATTTTCCCTCTTAGCCATTTCAGATGTATGAATCGCTTTTTCATGCTTTTTTTTCGTAAATTATATGTACTTTATCTAATCACATTGGAGAACAGCAATGTTTAGGAGAATTTAAGATACCATATAATGTGCCTTTATGATAAGATCCTCTCTCTCTCTCTCTCTCTCCGTGTATGTGTGTATGTGTGGCCTTGGTGCAAGTGTTTTAATGCTAATTAGGAAGAGGGATCAGTAATATCTTTGTCCCCTTTTTGAGAAGGTGGATTATTTGTTTTACTCTTTAAAGCCATTTTGTGTTCTTTTTGGGTTCTCTAGTATTGTTGCTGAAAGGATAACCTGGACTTCAGTATACTCTTCTTTTACTGGACGCAGGTTAGGAGTTTATGTGAAAAGGCGAAAGAAATCCTAATGGAAGAAAGTAACGTCCAGGTATTGTTGCTTTTGCTTATTGTTTTGCAGTGCTGTGCTTCACTGTGCATGGTTGAGATCTACTGCTCAATTAGTATCTACACGTTGTTTTCAAAGGCTTATGGGGTTGAGAAGTATTATGGGATGCACAACATGAATTCACTCAATATTAAATTTGTGGATGTGTAACTATATTTAATGTAAGGTATCTATTTAACAACAAAGAGACCAAGTTCTGGAAGTTAGTTATCTTTCCCATCATCCCTTTTTTGGAAAATACTAAATATGTCAAAGATGTTTTTCCTAATAAAAAAAATGTGGCAAAGTGCAGTTTCAATTGATGTTCTACTTGCTTTGACTTGGGCATGAAAATTGTATGACAAATTGGAGAATGACCATTTTGCGATAAGTTTGAGCAGAATAGTGGTGTTTATATATCTTTTGCCTTGATTGGAAGTAGATGTTATATCTCATGTTTGTAAATTTTTCCAGTAAACCTTTGACGTGCTAAATTATAAATACTTGTCAACTTATGATGTCGTTTGATATTTCCTTTAGTTTTTTAACCTTGATACACAGGTAATTACAAAATTCTCTAATCATTGGTTTTATTAGCATGTTATTTGAAGCTTGTTTTGTTCTTTGTGCTAGTATGATCCCTGATGTATGTTGTAGTTGCATCGAATATCGTGTTCGCTAGTGGGCCTCATATTGGGTTGTATATATTTCTGAATAGTTTCAAATTAGTGTTGTATTCTCTTTTTTTCAAGTAATATTTATTTTGTCAAAAAGCAAAAAAAGGAGAAAGATAAGTGAGGGATCTTGGATAATTTATGATTTTATTGACATGTTTTCTGCTTGGTAATGATTCTAGCATATAAGTGCATGTCAGGGATCATGCTCATGTCACTGATTATATTGAAATATTGTAGCATATAATTTCATTTTGAAAGTATTTGGCATGATGATGCTGCAGTTCAGTGAACTTGAAGATGTAATGCATTTTCTTTTTCTATTCACGATTAGTTCTGTTATTTCTTTCATGCAGCCTGTAAAAAGCCCAGTGACCATATGTGGTGACATCCATGGGCAATTCCATGATTTGGCTGAACTTTTTCGCATTGGAGGGAAGGTACTTTTCATCAGCTGTGACAGTTGTATTGTCTTTTTGTTTTTGTCTTTGAGCTAGCAGAAGTAAAATTTGAGCCCAGCCAAAGGAATGTCACTGGGATCGAAGTGGTCTTCTGATTTTATAACAGGTTGAAATGTTATATATGGTAACTTTATTTTTTGTGATTTGTTGTCTCACTTTGAAATTTCTGTGTATGCCTTGGTACTTGCTTGTATGGTTTGTGATGTACTGTATTTCATTCAATGTGTATGCACTTGTGTATGAGAACTAAGAATTTAGGTTTGTGACTCTTTAGGTACTGCTTTGGTTGCATATTAAGCCCTTTGGTAGGTGTTTGGTGTTTTTAATGTTATTAGAATTGCAGTTAAGCATGGCTAATTCTGCTTAATATCTTTTTTAGTCATATCCATTATTCTCTGTGCACTCACTGAATTTGATTTTTGATTTTTGTGTATAACGGATTTTGCTGTGACATGTTTGCTTGTAATGTTATTTTATTTTCAATGATCAAGCTGAAATAGAAAATTCAATGTAAATGAATCCAAATTCCCAGGGATTTTTTCCAATAACCTTTAATTGTGAAGATGATTTTGTTACTATGAGCAATGTAGTTAATATATCCTTGCTGCAAACTTAATTATGAATTTACACATGCTATGACTATTAAACTTCCAGAATTCCCATGGATGTTTTCCTCCTATCCCATGTTTTCTTATACATCTTATTCTAACTGTACTAGAATTTGAATACATGGCAAAATGGAAACTTTGACTAGTCAATTTTTTTCATATTTTTAGAAAGGATGAAGCAAATGGTGACTATTGGTTGTTACCAATGCTCAGGATTTGTTGCCATGGTTTACAGGATTGGAATGAAGCAATCTGCCATTTAATATTGGTTTCTAGATGCCACTTTTCTGGAAAATTTCAATTTTGTCGATGGTGTTGTCTCAGATGTCTTCTATGCAACAAAGAAAGAAATGTTTTATTTCCTTCATTTGCTTGTTTGGCGTATGTGCATATTTATGTCGGTGGAATCTTGTATGGATTATGTAGGTCATTTACAGGATACAGCTGGTACAATGGATGTTTATTTGTTATGCTGAAAAAGTTTGTTCTTGATTGTTTCCTGTGACTTTCGCACATTTAAAATGGAATTGGCTTATTGCTTCATTGTTGTTGCCAGTGTCCAGATACAAATTATCTGTTTATGGGAGACTATGTTGATCGTGGGTATTATTCTGTCGAAACTGTAACAGTAAGTACCAGCTAAACCTATGCTATATGTGCTTTAAATTTATCTTATATCTATGCTTTGAGAAATCTGTTTAATAATCGCAAATCTTTTTTATGTGGTTCTATAGGATCTGCTATCTACACTTTTGAGTAGTCTGTCTTGTGATAACAAATCTACGTTTGTTATTTTAGACCTGTTTTGCTTCTTGTTACAATTTTATTCTCAAATGTAGTCATAGATGTATCTGAATCAAGGTAAATGTCTTTGCAAAGTGTAAGTAAATCCAGAGAGAGAACAGAACATTGTTATTTCTTGAATAATAATTAATTAGAGCATAGATATATCTTGTGCATATTGTTCACTGTTTGTGCTATAAAGCTGTATAGTATTTGTGGCACAAGTTCTTTAGATGTGCCTGGAAATAATAATATACATTTGGATAAAGCTGAGCTGCTTTATAGCATATTTCATGCATTTAGTTTTTGTGGCTAGTTGTGAGATAGTTCTTAGCAGGGATCTGGTATAGATGTTAAAGTATGTTGCTCAACAAGATTAACTCATGGACCAAAAGTATAAGCAAGTTGGATGAAAAAATTGGTCTCTTTGCTCCAGTACCTGTCAAAATTCTGAATTATTGACTCATTTGTTCTAGATCTCTAAAATTTTGATTTACAGGGAATTGGGCCAATTAATTAGGTTAGTCTGATCTGGATCCTTAATATTTTCCATTTTGCAGCCTTTATGAAGCTGTTCCTAGTGATTTTAGAGTGATGAGATTGCACTTTGATGGATTATATCAATGAAACGCAAAAGCACCAATTGCTGGGCTAATACAATAAAAGGAAGCTCATTTAAAATGGTTGCTTAAAGTCTTTGCTTTCCCGATTTCAAATCAAATTTTTGTGTGTTGATAACTGTCTATGAAGGGCATGGCTTTAGTGTAAAGCACTGAGATTCTATTATCTGGTAGAGCTTGAATTTTGTTGAACTTGTTTGCTCTTGTTTTGATCAGCTTTTAGTGGCTCTTAAAGTGCGCTATCCACAACGAATCACTATTCTTCGAGGGAATCATGAGAGTCGGCAGGTATTGGTTTACTCCTCTTACTGTCTTTTAGCAAAGACTGATTAAATATTTTGCCATGTTTTGCTGATAATCTGGACCCATCTTTATGAATTTTTCATTTTTTCTGTTGAAACATAGATACTAAAGCATATCTTCCTCAGATGTTGTTTGTCATTTGCAACTTACAATTTTTCCCCTCTTATGTCATTGCCTTCTGTTCTGAAGGTCAGGATCAGGGTGAGGATGGTATAGTAATGTCGTTTCTGGACAGCTGACTTTCTTGAGACACCAGGTTGAGCTGGAAATTTATTCTAATGTCTAATAACCTTGCCCTTGTATGGCAATACAAGCAATTAAAAAACTGAGATGTTGGATGCTTAACAGCTCAAGGAGTTTTTTTTTTTTTTTTTAAGTTCTTGATGAATTTGAGATTGCGAACCTATGGCGATTATTGGGTGGCTTTTATCTTAACAAATGGTTGTGACAGAGCTCAATTTTTGGAGTTATCATGTTTGGAGGGGAACGATGCTATGTTTTCTTTATTTAGATAAGTGTGAAATAACCTTGCTCATTTGTGGTGAGAAGGATGTGGGGAAGGTGATGTTTTATATTTAAATTGTATTTATGTTGATTCATCATGTTTCGTGAATTATGACTGACCAACTTGTGCTTAAAAAACTTGTTTTTCCCAACAAAACCTACAGACCAGCGCTCCATTATCACCTTTCTCCACGGCCATCCCCCGCCACTCAACCTACCCTCCCCCTCCTCAACCCCCACTGCTGCACCCTCCGACCCCTGCCTCCTTCCTCCTCTACCTGGCCGTCTTCCCTCTTTTCTCCCCCACTCACCCAGTCCTCCACGGCCCCCATCAAGGTGGCAACTAGATCTGGTCACAATCTGGTCTGGATCCTGTCACAACCAGGTCTATTTGTGGAAGGGGGTGGAGGACCGGTTGGATGGGGAAGAAAAGAAGGGAGAGAGAGGACGGACGGGAAAGGAGGAAAGAGGGAGGAGGGGCAGCTTTGGGGTTGGGTGAAGGGTTGACGGTGGGGTGGGGAGGAGGAAGGAGGGAGGGAGTGATGGTGGGAATGAGCATCTGTGATGGATGAGTCGTGGGTGGGGCTGAAAGGGGGGGGGGGACGTGGTGGGGAGAGGTGGAGAGGAGGTTGAGGAACAACCCAAAAAATGCCCAGACCTAACAGTTTTCTAATAACTTTTTCTTCAGTAAAATTTCTTTTTGAAAACACCCAATCTGGATGAGCTCGTATGCATTAATGCTGTTTAAATGAAAAGTATGCTTTCACTCCTTTCCAATTTAGTTACTTGGTTTCTATTCTCTACTGGATATTTTGTATGGCAGACCACTTTCGTTATCGTCCAAGCTAAAATGTATGCCTATGTTGCATATTGTTTTCAGTGGATTCTTCCTGCTGTTGTCAATGGTGTCTGTTTGCTTTTGAGTGGAGCTGTGTACTGTAGTTTGCTATGCATGGTCTTTTTTATTTGACATTCTATGATTTTGTGGTTTGGATGCAGATTTTTCGTGATTTTTTTCATTTATTTGTTTTATTGCTTTGCCTTGTTTAGGTATGATCTTTTAAATCCTTTTACTGCCATATTGTTTTCAAGTTTCAAGACAAGTATGTGTGCTTAGTAATAGGGGCTAAACATGTCTTTTGGTTTTTGCTTGCAGATTACACAAGTCTATGGATTTTATGATGAGTGCCTGCGGAAGTAAGTTCTATTTCTTTCTAACACTCATACCACCTCCTCTTCGAGCCATTTGATTTATATTGATTTGGAAACTGTATTTTCCTTTTCTCTTCTGAGGAAACTAGATAGATCACTTGACTTATATTCAGTTTTCCCTGAATTTGGTGGCAGGAAGTCTGCAAGTGTAAAAGGATTATTAGATGTGAAAGTACCAGTTACGATTGTACATATTGAAACTAACATGACACGTGACACAAAGGAACATGCCGGCAATGCTAACAAATTATTGTAGAGTTTTTTTTTTTCCAGTTGCCAGTTGTGCAATATGAGTGGTTTCAAGATGAATGCTATGTTTAATGATTTTGTGAAATTTAGATTCATTCTGAAGTACCATGGGTAGGTTTTCTTTCAGAGGAATTATGGGTTTCAGGATATTGCCCCAAAAGGATATCTAACGAAAATATTTGCAAGTTCATGAGAACATGAGTTCCCTAATCATGATGTCTTGCTCAAATAATACGATAATATCTTTTACTTTATCTTTTCCGCTGATGGGGCATGAAATTTGTTTTTTATTTTAATTTGTTATATTTGTTTGTTAATTTTTAACAGGTATGGAAATGCTAATGTTTGGAAGATATTCACTGATCTTTTTGATTATTTTCCATTGACTGCGCTGGTTAGTATGGTTTCTACTCTTGGGGTTTTCCTCCTCTTCTTCCCATCCTCTTCCTCTTCTCCTCCAATTGAAACTTTTCTCCTTTTGTTTATTGTGTCTTCATAGTCTCGTTTAAAAACATTGATAGATTAATTTACACGTTCTCTTAAAAAATTGATAGATTAAGTTACATGTTCTAATATTACAAAATTATGCTGATTTTATTTCATAATTTGTCTAACTCAGGAAAATTTGGATTTTGTAGTGAGCTTAACTTTAAATAAGGTGCCATGCGCTATAGCCCCAGACAGACCTTTGCACCATGATGCACTATGGGTGACTAATAATTGTGCAAGTGGCATTTTGATTGTGTATATTCTACTCACACAAATAGTTGGAAAATTGAAATTTTAACTTTCTTGGATGCTTTAATTTTCTTCATCGTGACCGTCCTAAATGACTTCCTCCATTATAACTTTCCCTACCTTCTTTTTTAACAAACTTTGGACATGTAAAACATAATTAACCAAGCTGATATTGGAGATTACTGTATATGTATGTCCATTCATATATACTCAGCCAAGTAAAGCAAATGTGTTTAACCAAGTGGCATTTTGATATGTATGTCCATTCATATATACTTGGCCAAGTAAAGCAAATGAGTGTTTAACCAAGTGTCATTTTGATTCTATATATTCTACTCAGGAAAATTGAAATTTTAACTTTCTTGGACATTTAAATTTTCTAAATTATGATATGACTGTCTAAAAGACTTGCTACATTATAACTTTCCCTACCTGTTTTTTTTGTAAAGTTTGAACATGTAACTTTTAGTTCATAATTTCCTATGGTATTATTGATGCACTATTAACCAACCAAATAAAACAAATGTGTATTTATATGTGGGCTTTTATTGACAATTTTTGGTAACGTAAAGTGCCAGCACTGGACTCTCCTTTAATGGACCAAAAGTTCCCTTGTGATGTCATTTAATGAGTGTGTTCTCCTATTCTAAGAAAAACTCCATCAAATAAAAATCAGGGACGAAATTCAATTTTTTTTCTGTCAAGTCAAAACCTTTGATTGGTCTTCTACTTTAAAAAGACTTTCTATCGCCCACCCTTAGGTTCTCAAATGTGGTGTCAAGTAATACTCTCTTGTTGCTGCCTCACTCCGAAGCTTAATATTAATTTGTTAAAATTACAAACAGTCCATGTTATGTTGCGAGAACAAAATGTTTGGTCCGTATTTTATCAAGGACATCTTTTGCAGTTGGTGATAATTAGGATTCCAAGTTATTTTGAGAATTCAATAATGGTTTTCAGCCAATATTCCATTATTTATGACTTTAACCTTTGAACTCATCAACACATCACTGGCAATCAGTTATTGTGCATGAAAATTTTCTCACTTTTCTAGGATTTAGTTTGATGTATTGACAAATTATGCCTCATGAACTTTAATAACTGGACTTTTTTTTTTATTTTGAGATTCTTATTTCTTGTGCTTTTGCTCTGCATGTTCTGACAGATTTTTTTTTTTATTTCTTTGCTAGGTTGAGTCAGAAATATTTTGTTTGCATGGTGGATTGTCCCCATCTATTGAAACCCTTGATAACATAAGAAATTTTGACCGTGTTCAAGAAGTTCCGCATGAAGGCCCTATGTGTGATCTTTTGTGGTCTGACCCAGACGATCGTTGTGGTTGGGGGATTTCTCCTCGAGGTGCTGGATACACATTCGGGCAGGTATCTTTTGTGGTAATTTCTGGTCTGTTCTTGTTTAGGTATGGTTTTCTCATGATATTGTATTGTCTACTTTTTAGGACATATCGGAGCAATTCAACCATAATAACAACTTAAAGCTCATTGCGAGAGCTCACCAGCTGGTTATGGAGGGTTATAATTGGAGCCATGTAATTAGCCAACCTCAGCCTGTATCCTATGTTTATTAGAAACTTTTGCTTCTGGTCAGTTGATTGAAATGTATGTTGCAGGAACAAAAAGTAGTTACTATATTTAGTGCGCCGAATTACTGTTATCGCTGTGGAAACATGGCATCTATATTGGAAGTGGACGACTGCAGAGGCCACACATTCATCCAGGTTTCTCTCTCCGTCTCTTGCCTTTGTCCATCCCCTTCTTGGGTTTTTTTACCATGCTTGTTAAAATTCGTTGTTATTTCTTCACTTACCTTTTGGGGTTTATTGAGACTTATCTTCAGTAATGATTGTAATGAAATGGTCTGATTGCTGGGAAAATTTTATATAGTTTGAGCCAGCTCCAAGGAGGGGAGAACCTGACGTGACCCGGAGAACACCTGATTATTTCCTGTAAATCCTTTTGATAGTTGCTGACTGCATACATGGTGGTGGTTGATTCTGGTCATCATATATGTTCGAGGTTAGTCATGTTTAGCCGCCTGCCAGAGTTCAGTCAGTGGTTGAAGGCCAAAGAGGCGGCGGCTTTGTAGAATGATTGATAGCTGAGGTCCGAACATCCAATTGATTTAAATTCTACTCTAACCTAGGAGGGTGGAGGAGGAGGCAAGGCTGTGCTGATGCTGTGTATTGTATCGTTTATTTTTGTTTTTTCTTTCTCTGTTAATTCCCATAATTATGTGTTTTACTATATCTATATTTATGTTGCTCTGATAAAATATTTCAGCAAAATTGGGATTGACTTTGATATAGATGAAGAGATTCATGCATGATTCAGCGGCTTGCTCTTTTTGGGATCCTTTGCGGCATAAAACTCTCTTTTAAGTCTTCGAAGTTTTGAACCCTCGTAGGACACTGCATGTACTGTTTAAATTGTAATTAGGCATGTGTTAGTAGTTAGGGTCCTTTGATTCAGATTTAGATCAATCGAATTTAATTAGATTTAGATTCAAATCTAGACCTAAACCCTTAGGGGTGGTATGAGAAGGTATGTCTTATGAGTATCATCTGTGATATTGTTTTGAATGTATGGTAAAGAATTAAAGTAAAAAATAGTTTGGAAATATATAGAGTTACAAGAATAGCATAAATGACATGCAATTTTTATTTTTGAATAATAAAATTAACATTCAAGATGTTGAATATAATATTATGAATTCAAAGAAAGTACTATTATCAACTAAAACTGTTTGTTTTCTAAGGTTCATCTGCATTTCACATTCAATTTTGCATTTGTTTGTTTTTATTTTTTCTACTTTTCCGAAATATATAAATGTTTGTACCAATTATAATGATATAGAATATTAGATTATTTCATTTATATATGTATTTTTCTAAGATTTGATTTGAATTATATAAAATTAAAATCTAACCAAACTATAACTCATTTATAGGGTTTGGATTTGATAAATTAAATTCAAATCCTATCGAAATATATTAGGTCTAAATTAGATCGGGATAAAATTTCATCCATTGACATTCCTAATCATAATTCAGAGTTAAAATTAAAGACTGAAAGCAAAACCCTGCTCGGGCTCGGATTCTTCGTTCCAGCACTTTTCTAAGTTTGAGCGTGAGGTGAGGTTGAAGCAGACCCTTGAACAGCTAGGCAGCTAGCTACAGAGACATTGGGTATACAATACGTCATCTTACGTTTGCTCATCATCGAGGTTGAAGTTATCTTCTTAATTTGGGATTAAAATTTATTGGCTATTCAAAATGGAAAAGAAAAAAAAAAGCTCTCTTTGGATTTGTCTTTAATTTTTGAAAGCATATTACTATAGTTCTATTTAAAAGTTGAAAGACGGATCAAATTATTTGATATCCGAACTAGATTCGACTCGATAATAGCTTGTTTATGCTCAACTTGCTAGAATTTGGTTTGCTAACTAAGCTAATATTTTGTATATTTCATAAATCTGCAAATGCAACCTGAATTAAGCTTAATTCTAATTCACGTCCAAAAAGTTTAAATTACTCGAATTTGATTCAATAATAGCCGTTAGTTTAGCAGCACTAGTTTAGAAAAGGTACCATGAGCTTTACTTCCATCATTATCATTATCATTACTATATAAAAGATACCATGAGTCATGGTACTTTAGAGTGCGAGGGTAAGCAGCTTCTGATCTTACTTTTTGGTATTCCAATTATGTCCTTTTAAATTTATTGTTAAAGCTTTATATAATCGTAATTGTGGGTTAAAGTGTTATTATTGCATCATCTGGCCACCTCACTCCATTTAGGCAAAAGAACCACAAAACTAATAGCACATACCGTATTGCATCCAAGGGAAGACAAAAGGTCATAAGTGACTAGAACTCCAAAACTAAAAACATCAGATTTAATAGAGAAAATGTCATCCATTGCATATTCTGGGGACATGTTACCACTCCAAAAAAAAAAAACATCCAGGATATAGTTGTAAGTGGTAGTGCATTAATGTTAAGCTGAATGCTACCAAGGATTTGCATTTGCGGCTTACTATGTTCCAACTACTCTTCTCGTGTTTGCTTCTGTCTCATCCCCTCCAAAAATTCTTGCCATGCCAAAATCTGAAAGTTTCGGGTTCATTTCTTTGTCAAGGAGAATATTGCTTGCTTTGAGATCTCTATGAATAATTATGAACCGCGAGTCTTGGTGTTGGTAAAGAAGCCCCCGAGCAATCCCACAAATGATGTTGAAACGCCTTTGCCAATGGAGCAATGAGCTTCTCTCTTTGTCTCAACAAATTAGCACAGAACTAATAGCACATACCGTATTGCATCCAAGGGTTGCATCATACCTCATTGCTAATATTTCATGTTGCATCAAATGGATTTTTTATGTACAAAAATTTATGACACCTTTCTAATTGAAATAGAAGTACTCAAGTGGAAAAAATACAATTCAAAATAGCAACCCATCATTATCATTAATAGCAACCCTCAAAATAACAAAAACTAAAAAAAAAACTAAAAACTACTCATACATAAAGTGAATAGCAAATGAATCAAGAACATGAGAATAACATTCCAATGAAATTGTAGTGGAAGACAAACATTTTTACGAGCAGCGATAGAGTAGTGCTTCATTTGTATTGTTTTTAGCAAACCAAGTTTATCTAGCAAGTCATGTAGAAGCCATCTCCAATTGGCGAGGAAAAGGAGAGAAAGAAAAGGTCAGCATATATAATACTCTAATTTGTTAACCACCTATCCTATCTTGTGCATAGAAACTAATTGTACTCAAATTATGTTTAATTTAGCATCTAAGATATATCTGCAGTATTATTATTGGTGCCTGCAAAATTCTATCAAAAGGCATTTCGCTGCAATTCAAAGAGAAAAAGAATCTACTAGTATAACCAAAAGTCTAAAACGCACTTACTTTAGTACACCCTTAGGGTATGTTTGATAACATAAAAAAGTGCTGAATCTGAATTTTTTCAGACATTCAGATGTTTTACGTGTTTGATAAATGAAAATCTATTTGCTGAACTTGTTAAGCAGTGCTGAACCTGTGTGTATTTTTTTGAGCACAAGAATCCTAACTGAATGCTTAATTCTGATCAGAATCAATAGAATTACTTCAACTACATTGTCTTATCTACCAAATCTACCCTTATTTGTTAATTATGTTCAAAATTCTTATCTAATTGAACAATCTAATATTTTCTATCTAATGATTTTTAGTTTCTCTTTTCTCCCTTTTTAATGACTTTTACATCTTCTCCGTACTTCTCATATAATATATTTCATCTTTTATATTAATTTGATTTAAAAATAAATATTGTCATTTTCATACCTAACAATTTTAAACTAATTAAATCATAGATTCTATTTGTTTTTTGAATGAAAGGAAATAAGGACAAAATTGTCAAATTAAACTTATTAAGCATTCAGCTATAAATATTTATCAAACAGTATAAATAGGTTTAGCATTAAAATTCAGACATTCATATATTTTTTTCAGTGCTTAAAATTCAACAAATTAATTGTTTCAGTATTCAGAATTCAGATTCAGTTTTATCAAACGGAACCTTAGTTTTTTCACAAGGTTCTTCTGTTTCCCCCTAAAATTACGCGCGCCTCAAGCCAAAACTTCTCCATATTCTTAATTGATTTACTAGTTAGCGTTTTAGATTAGTATTCAAAATCTATGAGCTAATGTTCTTGTGGTAAAGTAAAACTATAGCATTCCCAACATATTTTCTGCTTTTGGGAGCTTAGCCTTTGGTTTTGAAGTAGAAATCCACGAGAAGTCCATCTTGTTTTCTGTGCATTCCACCAAGCTGCTTGGCCTCCTGACGTGGGAGATTCCTGGTTTAACGCACGCAGTTGAGAAGCTGCGACAAATATATATTTTTCCCGATTAATCTATTCAGTCGTGTTAACGCTTGCCTGCTAAGGTATTTGGCATTGAATATTTAGAAAAATAAGAAAACAATCCTTTGATTGGACTAAGCTAGCAGTCCAATGGACCAAATGCTATGGAGTTCAAGTAAGGCTCTCTTTCTTCTTTTTTTCTTTTTTTTTTTTGTTTATAAAAAGTAAAAGTCATTAACAAATTGTTGAAAATCATCCAACACGATATGATTTACATTACTACTGCTCTAATGGAAGGTTAAACATACAATAGAAATTACAGACTTACAATTTAATAGATACAATAGATTTGAAAAAATTATGAACATATCTAAAAATACAAGAAATTTCAAAATTATTTTCTAATAGATAAATCGTTGTAGATCCCTTATGTGTATGTTGCTGCAATCACCATATTTACTGATCAATGGTTTTAAACTCCAATAATGATGATGACATCGATCGAAATAAGTCAATAGTTCCAAAAAAAATTTAGATCCGATAGCTAGATCTAAAATAAGTTAACATTTAACAACAAAAAAACACAAAAATTTCCAAAGGAATCCCTAGGGGAATTGAAAATTCTCACTAGGAATTCCAGGAAAAACAAAAAACTCCTGCTAAGAAAAAACTTAGGAAAGACTTTATTAGAAAAACAAAACGAACATAATTAATTAAATTGATGACACAAAGGATTAAGAAAAAGGAGTTTACACGTTAATTAGCAGCAAATTGTATTTGAAGCTATGTTGACAATCTTGGATTTGAAACAGTTAATCAGTAGATTTATTGATCGAAAGCATCTCCACAAATTAAACTTTTAGCTTGCCCAAATTTTGATTTCATGAATATGAGCTAATGTAAGAGAGGACTAACAGTCTTTCTATTCATTCCTAATTGGCTGTTTTATCAACACACCAGTTTGCGATTCGGGTTATGGTACACCAGCTAGCAACGCTTCGTCCAAATGTAATTTGGTACTGACTGGACATACAAATGCTGCTAATCAATTAATATAAGCTCAGTGTTTTAGTAGACTTTTATATAGCTCAATATGAGCCGGTACTCACAGTGTAATTTTAATCTTATTATCAATAGAACTTTTTATCGATTCTGGGAAAAAAAAAAAGTAGAATTGAAGCAAATTCAAAGATTTAAAACATGCACATGGTGAAGATAAGAAGGTAAAACTCAATAGCTGGGATGAGAAAATTATAAAGTATTAATAGTATATCATAAATTTATAGTTGCAAAAAAGTAATATTACAAGCCAAACAATAAATAAAACAAGATGGCAGCAGAATTAATTTGTGGGCTGCAAATCAAAGCAGGACGCAGATTCAGCTGCAGCCAAGACTATTAAGCATATAATTTCTGCTTAGTTTCTACAGATTTCAACTTAATTGGTCAATGGAAGAACTGGTTTCTTGTAAAGCCCCATTTGTTGTTTTCGCTTAAGCTTGATCAAATGGCTTAAAGCTTTTGCATAACGACTCACCATCCTTGTGAACTTCAATCCATTCAGTCCTTCTTGATCATGCTGTTTAACAACCAATTGAAGCTGTGGCTCTTCCTGTGAGAAATGTTGGCTAAGGCTCCTTCCACCGATCAGCTGCTTCAAGCTCTTCTTTTGGTCGTTTTCCGATGCTTCACTCAAACTAATGCTGCCCTTTTCTTCATCCCCAATGGCAAATTCCAGGGCACATTCTTCTTCTCCATGCCATGCTTGAAATGAGCCTTGATCATGATCATCTTCAACGAGATTCAATGATCTTCGAGTCCTCTTTGACATGGATAAATCATAGTGGAATTTATTTGGCTTGGACTCACTTCCCATTTCCTAGAGCAAATTAATGTAATGGAGCTGTTTCTTGAACAAAGTAATATAGGATTTCGAATCCACAAGGGTTTGCCTAATAAATAAAACTCATGGCTAGTGCCTAGTATATAATGATGAATGGTGGTTTGATCAGCAAGGGTCTTTTATCTGCCAAAATGTGCAGGCCATTCATTCATCACTGTTCAAAAGGTGGCATGTCAGTTTTCTTGGAAGGTCTATTGATCCGGGCCATTCCTACTCCTTTGGTGTCATCAGACTCATTAGACTAAACTCTGGACTGGAGTTGACATTTTGTACCGTTTGGAAGTGAGAAAATTTTGGTGGCAAATGTATGATATATGTTCCTCATTTGGTTTAGTTTTGGTTGAAATTCATCTCTACCATTGATGAAGTTAACCCCAAAAACAAGATTGGTATTAAGCTGGCCACCCTTCGTTGTCCTACTTACTGATGCAATTATCATTGATGTAGCCCTTCTGCCACCTCCCTATGAGGTAGGTAACCGCAACTAATAGGACCAGTGCACCGTGCGATTAGTAAAGTTGAAGCAAATATTCTTTTTCTGTTGCAATTTTTTACCATTTAAAGGGTGATTGGCGAAGGGAATGGGAAAGACTTCAAAAGACAATAAATTAACCTGGTTTTTAAACTAACCGAAGCTACTTGAAAAGAGAATTAATAGACCTGGTTTTTTAATGGGTTAAAAACAAAAAAGTCTCATGTGGTATACCTAATACACAAATAAGTCCCCCGTGGTTTCAAAACATATAAAATGACACCTCATGTTTTGAACTATATTATAAACTAATAGAAACTTAATGAAAATGACAATTTCGGTTGTTAAACTTACTGGATTCCGTTAAATTTATCATTAAGTTTACCGGATTCCGTTAAGTTTAACGAATTCTGTAAGTTTACAATTTAGTTCAAAACATGAGGTGTCATTTTATATGTTTTGAAACCACGGGGAGACTTTTCTATGTATTAAGTATACCACAAGGAGCTTTTTTGTTTATAACCCTTTTTTAATTAACGGAAGCTAGTGCACTTGTGCTTGTTGAATCCTATGTTTTCAGAACCGGACCGGATAGTGACTCGGCCGAGGTCAGGGGTCAATGGGTTCGACCGGGGGTCGATAGGGGTCGAACCGGATGACGTCATAAATAAAAATTATTTAAAAATTAAAATATTATATATATAATATCTAATAATATATTGATATTAATAAAGGTATATTTATAGATATTTGATGTTTCAAATATATTTAACAAGAAAATATAAAAAAATTAGAACAATCAAGTAGCAATTTATATTATTTAATAAATATTAACAAGTTTAGAATTAAAATTATGAATTTAATTAAAAAATAACATCAAATTTTAGGACAATATTTATAAAGTATCAAATATTTGAGGTATATCAATAAGTTTTAATAATTTAGGGGGTCAAAACATAATATTAAAAAGTTTGAATTTTTTTTAAAAAAATTACTGTTGAACCGGAAAACCGGTTTTTTCCCGATCAAACCCGGTTTTTGACCGGGTTTTAAATTTCCGGTTTTTTAATGTGACTCGGACCGGCTACCTGGCCGGTTCCCGGTTCAACCGGCCGGTCCGGTCCGAGTTTTAAAACAGAGGTTGAATCTATTTTGTGTAGATGATACTTACACTCCATAACAATTATGTCAGAAGCTAATCTTGGAGGACAAATATCAGTTGCTTATTGAAGATAAAATTGACGCTTTAGTGATTAATTGAGTTTAGAATGTATGGGTTACAAAGTGGTGTTGTTAAACTTGGATTGCACTGTACTTAAGCCCAGGAACAGGTCCAAAAGGCCGTTCTTTTTTGTGTTACAGATATGAAAGTCGAAATCTAAATCATCATAAAGTTTCTTCGTCTTGCTTGAGAGAGCATCAAATTTTGATGTTTTTATCCAATAGTTTGTCTTTGTGCATTGTTAATCACTTATTGCACATCTCAAGCATGCCCTTTAACTGCAATTTCAGAAAAGGAATTGGGTATAAGAAGATGTTATTAGTACTCTTAACTTTTTTAATCATACAACAGGAAAAAATGCAGCCATGCATTTCATCCTAAAGTACAACATGAGAAAAGATGGAGTGGTTGTAGTAATAATAGATAGAGGAATACTTTTGCAATGTTAAAGAACCAAAGAGAATGTAAAAACTACTTTTAATCCGTGAAGTTTCAACCGTTATCACTGGATCAAAACCTTCTCGACAAAGAAATTTTATCATTATAATAGTACGCAGAAAAGAAATATGGGTGAAAAAAATATTACAAGATCACTGATTAACTTGGGAATGCATAGATATATGTGACTTACCATATTTTTCCTTTAACTTGGGAAATGCTCTGATTTCTGAGCACAAGACCTAAATTTCATGTAATTAGCATGAAGAATAGGAGACAAAAGTTGGTCGTTTTTTAGTCTCAAGTCCAAAGCTCAAGGTAATTATACAATTTCAAAAGAATGCAAAGATTATACAAGGATGCAGGGCTTGGGTTATTCATTGCTGTAACTGGGAAAGCTATTGAGTATGTTTGGTTATCAAGATTTGTCAAAAAAAAAAAATTTCAAATTTTGTCTGTTTACATTATAAACACAATTTTCAATTATCTTTTTATCTCACATACATTATATCACAAAAAAGTGTTATAATAGTAATTATTTCAAATAACCTTCTATCCTTGTTGGGCTTTGGATAAAGAGCTGTATCAAGAGAAGGCTGAGTTGAAGAACGAACTTAATTGCCCAGAGAAGAACTCTATTTTTTAAATTGAAAATATTTTTTAAAAAAATTAATAATTTAAACTTTTGCCTCCACAAAAAACTTTAAAATATTTTATATTATACATATTGGTTTAAATATGTTAATATTCGCTCCTTCAACTTAAATTTTCTACTTCTGTCTATGTTAATATGAATAATCCAATGGGCTCTTTACCCTTTTCTTTGCAATATCTACAACCACCGTATCTTCAAATGGATGGTGAGTCTTCAAAATGCCCCATAGAATGGTCTAAACTAAGGTGCTCAAATCTATTCCCATCCGTTCTATTAAAAGTGTTATATTTTTCATTTTGAGATATCTCGAAATGTTTGTTATCTTACCAAAGTCAAAAATATTACTTTTGATTTTTTTTCTAATGTTGTCTCCACTCTTATCTTACAAAGTCAAAAAGGTTAGTTTTGATTTTTTTTTAATGTTATCCCCACTTTTATCTATATTTCACACTAAATTCAAATTTAAAATTTGAATTTTCGATGATAATTTTGGAAACAAATCTATTAACATCATCATCATCAATCCACTATTTCTTAAAAAATTGGAATCCCAAAATGCAAAAAGTAATTTAAGATGCAGCAAGTATCCTTTTTAGAATAAATTAAAATTAATGACTCAAATTGAACCACGTCAATTACAATTCACGACCCACCATATCATTTCTATCTATTAAATCTCTTCATGGTTCACGCTTAGGATGATTTGTTAGTTTTCTCGCCTTTAAGCCCAAGGAATCAAGAAGCTGAATAATAATATGTATTAATCTTTTCTACACTGACAGTATGTACACTATTAGCGTTGGATAAATTATAATTATGTAAAATATGAATTTAAAATTCAACTTTTACACATATATCATGAATTATAAAAATACAATATATACACTATTAGTGTAAATAAAATTTACTCTAAAAATATTAGTAGTGAGAGACTTTTAAGTGATATAAATTTGGTGGGTTCTACCCCTAATTTTTAGTAGAAATGGAAGAGCCCCTATCAATGACAAAAGCGACAATTAAACATAGTGATTGCTGTCTGAAAGAAATGTGGTAACTTCAAACTTGACTCAATCCATCGGGTAGATGAGATTGAAATAGATATAGGTTTTCATAATTATATATTAAAAAAAAAAGCATTTGTCCACCTTCATCTACCCTTATGATAAACAAAAACGAAAAAGATATTTAACTGTAGTTCTACCTGTACATAAATTATTTATTTCCATAATAAAATCAATAATATCTGGTCTGGTAATGAAAGATATGCGACATTGATGACCAAAATGCAAACAAAGCTGGGTCACCAGGGCTAGAACAGCAAGGCCACTGAAATCATCAAGTAAAAAAAAACCAGGAGCAACATGGGCCATGGAGTGTCAACGGGCTTTCTGTACAGAACAACCAAGCCATTATTTGCTTGATATGAAGTGGTTCTTAGCTGAAAAAAACTCATTTTCATAGATATCAATAGGGAAAATAGTTTAATCGCTAAATGAAATTTTTTGTCATTCACTTTAAAATATTAATTTTATGTCCTTTATAAATTCAAGTAAGTAAATTTTGGTCTTAACTTAGGTTTTCAACTACTTTTTAATGTAAAATCACCATGTGACTCATATGCTATCATTTTTTAGGCACAAAAAGATCGAATCCCATTTGTTTAGAGACAAAAAAAAAAAAAATGAACATGGATCGGGTCAGATTTTGTTTTTCAGAGAAAAAATAATTTTTGGGTCAAATTTTACTTTTTAAGAGACAAAAATGAATATGTATCAAGTCATTTGTTTAACTACAAATGATATCTAATCTCTTTGTCCCTGAAAAATGACCACGTCTGAATTATGCAATGGATTCAAGGTAAAAAGTGATCGAGAACTTAGATTTGGACCATTTTTTGCTTACTTGAATTTGTAAATGACATAAAATTAATATTTTAAAAGTGAATGATGAAAAATTTTACTTAATAAATAAAGGAGACGTTTTGAACAAATTTTCCATGCCACTGTCGAAATGAGTTGTTCTGTATTGTATATGAAAATTATGATGAAAGTGGTTGTAATTTATTAGGATATGCTCCTTTAGCTTGGTTTCTTTTTCTTCTTTTTTTTAAAAAAATTTTTGATTCCAATGTGTTTACTTAAGTGATTCAACTTTCCAAATTGTTGAATTTGTCCTAAAAAGATAAGCAACACAAGAATTGGAAAAAAAAAAAAAAAAAGAGCTACCTGTTGGATTTCTCAAAATACAGCTATATATTTAGTAGATTTAATTAATTAGTTGTGTCGGTTGCTTGCGATGTGGTGGGCTTTCCTTTTTGCAATCTCTTCTTTTTAATGCAAATGTCATAATCTAATAAATAATCTTTGATGAATTTAATAATCTATTGGAACTTTTTTTTTAAAAAAAAAGGTGAATAGGCAAAGTCAATATAATCTTACCGGCCAACCACTAACATATAGTGTTACAACTTACAACCAGAAGTTATTATTTATTAAGATTTCTGAACAAATAAATATATTGATATTTGATTCCTTTTTTTTTTATTCATTTAACACTTCATCCTCCTTATATAGAGCAAGTAGAGTCCAACAATAAAAATTGGGGTACCAATATCCCTTCTTGTGTTTAAAAATGATATGATAGTATCATTCAGGAACATTTCACATTGAAGATTGAATGGAAAAATGGTACATATGTACAAAATTGTCTTCTCCTTGGCTACAACCCTTTTCTCTTTCTGTTTTTTTTTTCAACAATTGAAAAAGAGGAAATACTAGTCTGTTTCAAGTGTTGTAATTTCCTTTTCAACAAAACTTGGAAATTCAAGTTGAAAGAAATTTACAAACTATCATATGTTTGATTTCCATGTCCATTACTGTGGCAGATTCTATGAAGATTGATAATCCGATAACCTTTTTAGTTGGTGAAACGAGAAAAAAAAGTTAAGGCCAAGAATGTTGTGATGTACTTGGACCAATTTTGGGAATTCGAAATCTCACCACAAACTTGTTGACAGCTAGCTATTATATTTTAATAGATTTTATATTAAGTGGTTCGGTTTGAATAAATTATTATTTGAAATAATTATTATAACGCTTTTTATAATATAACGTAATATGATTTACGTAAAATGAAAAGATAATTAAAAAATATGATAATAAGAACAAAATGTTTGTGATACAAATATAAATTTTTTTAAAAATAATCGCATATTCAATGACTCGGTTAGTGAAAATGAACAAAAGATTGTTTCCTTCTATCACCCAAGATCAACCGCAGACCATGGCAACTATTCTTTTCTTGGGTATTAAATTCCACAGGCCAGATAATTATTTGTATAATTTATTGTACTTGTTAAATAGAAAATTAGACATATTGTGAAAAGTAGAGCAAATATATTGAGGTAGAAATGGCAACAAGCCTGCAACAAAGTCTTGATTATTATTATTATTATGACATTTTAGCTAAAGTATATAAGAGTTAGCGAGACTCCAAAACGCACATAGCATATAAATGGGTGTGTTTGGATAGGTGATTATTTAGAATAATTATTGAAACATTTTTTGTGATATTATGTATGTAAAATAAAAAAGTGATTAGAAAAATAAAAATGTGTTTCTAATGCAAGCAAACAATTTTCTGGCAGAAAATTCCTATACAAATACACTTGTGAGAATAAGGATAACCAAACATGCTTACCGGTGTCATTTGTTTAGGTCTTCTTAACAAATTGTCGAAAAGAACTTTTAAAAATGTTTTATTATCTAATTTTATTTTTTATTAAGAAATTGCTATTATGATTATTGATTAAGGAGGAAATAGAAATTCCTCTCAATTTTTCAAAGGGTCAATTTTAGAAATCTCCCTTGGGGTTTATTCTAATATCACTCAACTCCCCTGAAGTTTCAAAAATCTCATATAGCTCCCCTTAAATGACAATTTGTGTTATATAATCATTCCTTATGTGTAAAAGTAATATTCAGAAATGCATTGGATGAGAGAGATTATATTATCTTTTCACTTTTACCCTCATGCAATTTGATTTATGAACGATGAAATATGAAAAAAAATCACAAATAAGGTGGAATATTAAATTTAGAATATAAGAAAATGTAAGTGCAATAAATAACAAAATTATTTGCTTCATGACTAGAGAATTTGTTACGTGTAAGGGAAACTTTTGAAACTACTTCAACATTATAAAAAGAAAAAAGGTTCAAGAGATTGATTACAAGAAGAAGGAAGTTAAGAGCAAGATTTAACAGCAAAGGGACACAAAAATTTCGCCGCAAACAGGAAAATTAAAAGGAAAATTCTTGGAGATTGATTGTGGCAAAAACGAACACTAAAAAAAAAAAAGATTTTTGCAACAAATAGGGAGAAAAATATTTAAGTTATTATTTTTTTATATATTTTAGCTTGTCGGATTTTTTAATCTTTTCCCAACCTTTTGCTACTTTAAAATGGTAGAGAGTAACTTTTGTCATTTCAATGCTTCTAGTTGAAATATCTAATCACATCATATGACAGGGGAGGTAAATACAATTTTTAAAACTTTAGGAGCATGGGAGATGTTTCTAAAATTAACCCTTTCTCAAGAGAAAACACCTCAAATTGCAGGGGTAAGATACAGAATTCATGAAGAGTTGGAAGCGGGGCACCGAAAAGCCGATTTTTATCTAAACATGGCGTCGCTGTCCGAAGTCTGAACCCCCCCCTCCTGACATTTTCAGCTCCAAGCAAAATATACATCGGACCAAGTATCAACCCATCACTCATTTTCTTGACTTGGTCGTGACTTGCGTTTTCATCAACATAGTACTACAGGACTCGCAGCATGAAGCTGGTGAAAGTGGCAGGTATTTAGCCAACTTACCATTTTATCCCCGGAATGGAATTTCCTACTGGCCTCTGTGTTGGTTTTGAGTTTTGATATATATACTACTTAAGAATTTTTTTTTTATAATTTGTGAAATACATTTTTTCAATCATTTTATTTTATATACATTGTATTACAAAAATATTACAATGAGTGATAAAAAATCAACTTTTTCTAGATAATTTTTATACCCAATAAACTCATTCATATATGGATTAATCTTTTTTATACTGATAGTGTATACACTGTCAGGATTAGATTACTGACAACAATGCAAAATTTGAATTTAAAATTCAATTTTTGTGTATGTGTCATAAATCTAACTAACGGTGATAGTGTATACACTGTCAGTATATATAAAATTTATCCTTCATATATTGCATCAAAATTTTCATGTGTTTCAACCAAATTGATTGTTCCCTTTTCCAATCATTTCTATTTTGCTAATAATTTTGAACTCATCCCAAGAGAGAGATGGTAAATAGTTACACGTCTTAAAATTATATACTTATATGAAGTTTTTTTTAAAAAAAAAAATTGAGATGAAGAATGATTCAAAACTTATTAATAGTATTAAGATTGGTAGGAATAGTGGTTGTCTAGTCACTAAACATCACAAGTTCAAACAGGTAGAGGTTCATGTTCACTTCTAAGAATTGCAAAAGAAAGAGATCTTGCATCCCTTTCTCATTAATCTCCCTTGCAACTTTAAGTAGATGGACCTAAAAAAAAAGGGAGAGAATACATAGCAAACATTAAATCCGTGAACTAATTAATCATGATTTTTAGCACATGTGGTTTCAAAATTTCTTGAGTAAAAAATCTCAGCGGCCATTAAACTATTGATCGGATTATATTTTGACCATCAAACTATTTTTCATCAATAAGTAGCCACTAAACAACATTATCAGTAAACACGTAACTATTTAATCGATAATTCCTTTTAATCTGTGAAATTAGCAGTTAATCTATGAAATATGGTCACATAATTGTTGAATAAAATTGCCTCTGCACTTTGTCATGTGTACTGCTAATTTCACAGATTAAGAGCAATTATCGACTAAATGGTCACGTGTTTACTAATTAAATTATTTAGTAGTCAATTACTGATGAAAGATAGTTTGATGATCAAAATATGATCCGACCAATAATTTAATGGCCGCTGAGATTTTTTGTCCAAATTTCTTCCACGTCCGAGATACTGTAGGTGTAAAGGATCATTTTCCCTTACTATTTAGAATCATTATACTTTTGCATGCTCCACCGTCAAGTACTATTTCAAGACATTCATGGGTTATGTAACGTGGCAACAAAAAGGAGATGTGTGAGCTTAATTAATAATACTCAATTATCACTCATTTATTCTCTTGGGCCCTTCATCTTTTGAATCAGCACTATTTTTTTGCATACATAAATTTTGAATCAATACTTGGCTTGCTAATGTGGATTAACACTTAGTTGAATCAATACTTGGCATACATAAATTTCAAGTGTACTATTTATCTTTTTGCTACATAGTCTTCTTTAATTTTTTTTTTAATTTTATTTCTTTTTGCTTTTTTTTTGGTAACAATTAATTCCTTTTCTTTTTCACTTCCTTATTTCTACTAACTTTCAATCAATTTATTAATTTTCGCCTTATATATATATATATATTCGTATCAATTGGGTCTTACTAAATATTCTTATCAATCATTTATAGTTTTCTTTTTCTAAAGTCTTTCAAAAAATTATGTGTAGTCCCATTAAGCAACGGGTTAAGAACTAGTAATATATAAAATTTATGTTTTGTACAATGGTAATGTAATAACTAGCTTCAACATCAACTGATATCCGATTATTGACCTGCAAATTGCACATTAAACATTGGGTTAGTGGCATAGAAAATTTTGAATTAAAAAATTTTCCTGTCTAAGGGTTGACCCGTTCAAGTACTTATGACCCGTTCAAGTACTCATGTAAATGTTGACAATCTGCGATGTTCGAGTCCTCACAACCCCTAAGTTGAGTGCTAACATTAGCTTGCCAAGGTGATTTTTGTCCTTAGCTAATGACTTCTTATGTAATTGGTCAATGAGATGCATTAAATTCAAATGATTTTACTTCCGAAACAACTAATATTTTAATCTTTTTGGAAATGACAAATTAAATGACCAAGGACACCAAACAACGGAACACAAGTTTCCCAAAAATGGTTCACCTTTACTTGCACGGCTCTTTTCCTAAAAAAAAAAAAAAGAGTTTTGAAAACAAGTTTAAATTGGAGTTCAACAATTATTTCATCGTATATTCACGTTTTTACAAAGTAATTGAAATGAAGATTACAAAAAAAAGTACCATAATAATTAATCAAAATTTTTTTTCAAATAACCTTCATTTTTTATAAAGTAACGTATAAAAAACATCCTTTTATATCTGTATAGTAGTAGATTAGAATTACACGAGTGTGTTTGGATGGACTATTTATTACTTGCAAAAAATTATTTGTTTTATATTAAAAAATATTTTTTATTTTTATAATTATAAATTATTTTTTTATTTCACATACGTTACCCCACAAAAAAACAATATAATAATCATTCTAAAAAATTCTTTTATTACCAGAGAAGTTTGGAAAAAAAAAAAAGGAAAAAAGAAAATAATTGGGAAGAGGGCATTTCGGGTATATAAATGGACAGGGACTCACGTTCTCTTTTAAATTCTATCATATCCTCTGAATCTTGTCTGCAGATTCATCAAATAAAACGACAAAGCTAAAAAAATGAACACTCCAAAGTACTACTACCACCCTGTAGCCTCCCCTATATATCTATAGCCCTGTTTTCGTCATCAGCTTTGTTGGCTTCCCCATACTTTTGGTTATAGTATAAACCTCGTAACCTGAGCCCATCTTTCTCTTTCTCCTCAGTCGGTTACAGTCTCTCTGCAATTTTGATGTGTCCTGGTACCCTGTAGCACTCGTCATATAATATACGGCCTTTCTTCTGTTTCCTCTGCCAGCAAAAACCACTTCCCAATTCGACACTTGTCCCAAAACTCAAAAAAGAAAACAAATATGACTCCTCCAGAGCCATTATCAATTCACCGGGCCAAAATGTTCAGTCTTGAATCAAAAAGTCTTGTACTTTTGTCTTTTATCTTTGTCACTATCATAAATTGACTAAATAGGGAGTATTTTGCTAAGAGTTTTTTTTTTTTTAAAACTTTTAAACTCGCGAGTCACCATGTAAAATTAATTGTACATACGAGATTAATCATTAATTGTGTAATTATATACAGGTAGCTGCAGCTATCCGAGACTAAGCATGAATTTGTTGGTGAATTATGACATGGGCAACCCTTTATGTTAAATCTTGTACTTTTGCTGGTACCACATTGTTTAAAGAACACTTTCTTTTTAGTGCTTGTGTTTCACCCAAGAAGGGCAGAAGGCCCAAAAGGGTCCTCTTTGGGGTCATGATCTCGAGTCTTGAGTAAATTAACGGTGTCTGTTTTCACTGTAGTGGTGTGAATTTGGTTGGGTATTGAGTGGGGGAAAGAAGAATAAAAATGGCTTCTTTAAAGCCTGGTATATTACTAAAGCTTTTGCAGAATGTGGATAACAAAGAGGCCAAAGTTGTTGGTGAACACCGCTCTGCTCTTCTTCAGGTGTGCCTACTGAAAACCATCATATGCTTGTTTTATTGCATAATAATTTGCATTTGAAGATTTTGAGGACTGATCTTTAATGGGATTTTACAAATTTATTTATGGGTAGTTTTAAAAATGAGGGATAAATTAACTTTTTGTTAATGATTTTGAGTGATAGTTTTATCGTGTCAGTGATAGGAAACATACATTCATTTTCTTGTGATACTTTTGTTTGCATTTCAGGACTTTCAGGAATACTTTTTAATGGGATTTCGTTATTTATTAGGAAAGCTTTTTCTTTTCTGTAATTTCAGATATGTTGTATTTTTCTTTCCTTTTTTTTGGATAATCTGGGGACCTTTTTTTTTTGGATAAAATGGGGATGATTATATCAAGTATAGGTCGTTGTAAGTTTGTACCTTCACATCACATGCTACGCTGATGGGCTTTTGTTATTTCTTTGTGATAATTTTATAAATGTGTGTACTTTTTTCTTCTTTTTTCTTAATATTTTGACGATTTGGGTGATGACATTTTGTTTATGTATGTTTATTTACTTTGTGGGTAAATTTTTGGGTGGTTTTTGATTTTTATCATATTTTGTTTGATGATTTGGGTGCCGATATCTTTTTAGGTGATTGGAATAGTACCTTCATTGGATGATGATCCATGGAAGAGTAGGGGGTTTTATTTAAGAGTATCGGATTCAGTGCACTCAGCCTATTTATCTGTCTTAGATGAAGATGTAGAGTTGATATTGAGTGACAAGATTCAACTGGGTCAATTCATCCATGTGACCAGACTTGACTCTGGCTCCCCTGTTCCAGTGCTTTGCGGCTTAAAACCGGTGCCAAAAAGGCGTCCTTGCATAGGGGAGCCAAAGGATTTGATTTCGAGCGATGTTTTGACAGTTAGGAAAAATGTGGACTCAAAAAGGGTGAAAAAGAAGGTGGGGCTTGATAAGAAATCCTTGGCAAAGGAGAATCTAAAGGGGAAACTGAATGGAGTTTTGGATAATGAAGGTGTGAAATCAAGAAGGCTTTCATTGAGCTATGGGAATGTTGGTGGGCTGGAGGTTAGAAGGTTGAGCTTGGATTCGATCAGGAAAGGATGGGATCGGAGCCCTGGTGGTAATGGTAGTGTTGTATCAGTATCAAAGTCAAAGTTCAAAGAGGGTTCTTTGGGTTTGGATTCTTCAAGGAGCCCTGCAGGCAATAATGGTGTTGCATCGGTGTCAAAGCTGAAACCCAAAAACGTTTCTTTGGTTTCAGATTCTGTAAATAGCACTGCATGTAATAGGGGCGTTACATCAGTTTCAAAGTCAAAATCCAAAGATGGCTCGGAATCTGTGAGTTATACCTCTAAATGAGAATTACTTGTATTAGTGGTTAAATGCTATTACTGTTGTCTTGTGTCTGTTCTACTTTGCTGCTTCTGTTTTGTCTCCCCTCCTACTGCCTCGTCCCTTAACATGTGTAATTGGCGTTTATGAATCCAGAAGGTCTTTGTTCTACAAAATTATTGTCAAATATTGAGGACCCTATCGATTTGCCATTTTTTGATACTCTGCTAATTGAGTTGGGAGGTCATTGGTTGGATAATTCCCTGCTTTGAGGCTAATGTAGGTTGCTCTATCCCTTCTCCATTCTAATTGTTGTTGGTTCCTTGGATGGAGTTTGACTGTGTAAACAATGTGGGCCTGTATAGAATAGGAAATGCATGGCAGAGTATAGCTATTTCCCGTAGTATCTAAAATTGGCAGTTAATCTTCCCAAAATACTTGTATTAAATTTCCACCTCTGTTGCAGTCGAACTTATTATGTCCATTAGAAACAGTATTATGCTATAAACTGCAATTGATAGGCTGGAGGCTATGGAGACTACTGCCTAGAGGAGAAATATCTATGCAAAGTCTAAGATGATCCATCTTTTTTCATCCATATTCTGCCATTAATAGATAAAACAGTGAAACGTCTTTTTCTCTGGATGGTAATGCTATTGATCTTATACACTCGGGCCAAATCCTTTTGGATGACTCTTGTACTTTAGTAGGAGCAGAGTATTAGTGGTACTGTTGCTTCAGATGAGATATGGCAAAGTTAACGGTTGAATTCCAATATTCCTAAGGAGCGGTGAGCAACATAAAATTTATTCCGGTCAGGAGGAAAAGTATATATGCATGTCCTCTTTGATTTTGGGTTACACCCACTCACGAATATCCTGGGTGACTCACTATTGTACACCTATTGGTTATCTATCCTTAAAGGACAAGTGATAGATTCAGTTTCCCTGCGAAAATATGCAGACCTCAGATGTATCAAATATGCAGACCTCGGATGTATCTGTTTTTTCTGTTACTGGTTTTAATTTGTAGTTCTGCAAGACAGAGGCAAAGCAAAGTTTTAGTTACTATCTGGAACCAATCTCTAAATAAAGTAATGGCGAACAAATGCTACATGTTTAACCACTGTGCCTGAGATAATTTTTGAATTTTCCTAAATCTTTATTGTCCCATGGTAGGTTCTTCCTGGCAAGAAAAGTTCTTCTGAGGATTCCACATCAAAAAATTCAAGCATTTCACCTCTTAAATCCAAAAATGGGACAGTGTCACCAAAACTTATAACCAAACCTACTAGGAAAGATCTGAAGTCTTCAAACAATGAAACTCTACCAGCTCAACTTAAGAAGGTGGATCTCCGTTTTGGAAATTGGTCTGACTCAAAGATCTCAAGCAAGTCAGTTCCTCTGACCATCCATAATCTTGGAAAGGTATGCATATTGATGAACATATAGGCTTTGAACTGTATACCATGGAAGCTTGTTGTACTCAATGCATTCATGATGTGTTCAGGAGGTAAGAATTTATAGGAACATTTCCTTCCTGTCTGCTGCACATGCCATGGAAGATGCAGCCGCTGCGGATGGTGTCATTCGCTGCATGAGGTACTAGTATTTGTTATAGCTGTTTCTCTAACTGTAGCTGCGGATGGTCTCATTCACTGCATGAGGTACTAATATTTGTTATAGCTGTCTGCTGCAATGCATCTGTTAGTGTTATTATTTGCTATTACTAGAAATTTGACCTTCTAATTTGCAAATGCCTGATTAATGCAGGAGTGTCTATTTTATATCATCTTCATATGTCGGCACAAAATTATCTCTCTCGTTCACTGAAGAAAAAGAGAAAAGGCACATAAGTTCTCACTTACAACTGAAAAGGAACTTTGTCTTGCAGATGCAAGAGTATTTGGTCTTCTTCTATGCTTATGATTCCTTCGTTGTTTTGTATTACTTCCTCCATGTTAGATTGAAAGTCCATGTTAAACTTGGCACAATTTTTAACTAAGGATTGGAGTTTCTTGCTTCAATCCTAACTAAGCATTCATGTCCTCAAGCTGCTCTGCAAATTTCTTCTTGTATGAATATTAGTTGGTCCAATGTGGGCATCCATTCAGTTGAAAGCAATATATAAATTGTAACTAATTTTTCAAATCACCGGATATTTAGATTGAATTGAAATTCCATTGTACGCTGCACCAAAGTGTGAAGAACTGGCTTAATATTGGGATGTGTCAACAAATCCAAATAGATCATCAGTCTTTCATAAAAACCATATGTTGCTGTGTGGAATGAGTAGGATATAAAAGGTGGCTTTGATTTTCTTATCCTATGATTTGGTGAAGTGTTTCGTGCAAAACAAGAAACCTTGGCTTCAAGTAGCTGGAATTCCTGGGTTATCCTGTTCATCCATTCAGCTAATTGAAATGTTCTCAAGTTGAGCTCAGCATATATGTTCTTCTCAAATTTTAGCTGCATAACAGTTTTCTTAGGACTCTTAAGAGCTTTTTGATACCTTTTAACGTGATTGATGCAAGATATCTTTTCTCTCGATTTTTGTTAAGTTTAATTTTGTCTAGTGAAGATCATTTTCCATGTTTCCTTTTTTTGGCAGCACGTTTGCACAACTGTGCGAGTCATCTGAAAAAGATTCTGCTGGACAATTGGTGGAGCAATTTTTGCACCTTCAGGGGAATATGCAGAATGCAGCAGCCATGATTGAGGCGTTGGTTGAAACCAGGACTCTTGAGGGCAAAAGCAGCAATTCTTGCAGCAGTCAGCCCCCATCACCAGAAATGTGCTCTAAATTTGCAAGCAAGAATGCCTTATCATGGGTACAAGCTGCAGTTGAGACTGATCTTGCAAAATTCTCTTTGCTCAGAAAGGACGAAAAGAAAGGCATTCAGAGTGGTCAGAATTGCTTCTATGTTATGTTAGAAAATGCTCCAAAGAAAATTGAAGCCGAGAACTCCCCATCAAAAAATAAGAGAAGCCCTAGAAACCATGATAAAGTTGTATCAGATTCAAATGCAAAAAATCCGCCTCCAAGTTCAAGGCGGCTTCCATCAGTGACAAAACGGGCAGCTGTTGAAACTGAAGAGTGGTGCAAGGGAAATGGGTTGAAGGATGCTGCAAGTTTAGCAGAAAAGTTGCTCTTAGTATCTCGTGGATGGTTCCTAAATTATTTGGAAAATTTCTTAGACAAGGACTGTGGACTCATGAATGGCGAGGCAGATTCTAAAACAGCAAGTCTCCTTGGACAGCTTAAGAGGGTTAATCAGTGGTTGGATGATTCATTTCCGCAAGGTCATGGAGTTGATGAGAGGATAGATGGCTTAAAAAAGAAGCTGTACGGGTTTATGTTAGATCATGTTGATTCAGCAATCCTCTCAAAGAGGTAGGTTACAGTGGAAACAATTGACTTTTTGCTAACTTAACTGATTCAACTTGCTTTCACTAACAATCTGCTATAAAAGGGTGTTCTTGTTTTGCTTGCAAAAAATTTGTCATGGATGCAAATGCAATGCATTCAAAAGCTTCTAAAAGCGTCAAAGTCCATTGATTGAATATGGAAGGGTATACTTCATTATTGAGATGTACAGATGAACTTGACAGCTTTTTTTTTTTCATTAAGATTGGAAATGTATGTGAATTCTTCTGCTATGTTATGATTATTGGTTGATTATTAGGTCTCGCACAGGAATTTTGGGGAGGGAAAGGGGCCTAGGGGAGGAGGTGGTGGGGTTTAGTAATCATGATTTTCTCCTCTTGATAAATCTAAAGTGATAATGTCCAGAAGTGAGTTTACCGAACTCACGATGTGAATTTATGAACTATATTTGAAATCTGCAAAATCTTGTATAGTTGCTAAATGCTAGAAACAGTACTGATATGAACCTCTCATATGGATGGAGATGTAGAATTTTTGACAGGAGTAATCTGAACTTGTCATGACATTGACAGTTCACAGCTGTATTTTATTCATGTCAGTCTGGAATTGCAACAATTTGTTTATAGCACCAAAAGCTCATAAAAAAGTCATTCTCACCATCGTTATAGGTTAAAGAGTTTTAATGCTTTTGGCTGAATTCCTTCCATAATTTGCCAACCAATTAGCACGGCGCCAAATTGCTTCATTCCATCCAAAGCTAAAACATTAGTACCCTATTGCTCAGAAAACCTCTCCTTTGAACTAATATGATGTTTTGCAACAGAGTTCATGGAATTCTAACAATATATTGCCAGTTCTTTGTGACTTGTGATACGGGCACACTCCCGAGTGTCCTTGGCAGTAGTTAAATTCATAAATCTGCAATTGAAAATTTTGTTCCTAATCTGTGGTTTGTTTGTAAACAAATACTCTTATCATTTTGTATAAAGGGTAGTTGATTGGGTACCCTATTCGTATATAGACCGTTGGACCTGCATATTGTACTAATTGATGTGAAGAAGAACACCTCATACAGGTTCAGTCATAACTTATATGTACTTTGATTGGCAGTCAGCCTCCATTTATGTGACGAACTGGAATGTAAATGCTCATGTAGTTTGTGTTTCATAAACATCTGCCTGCGCTCTGCTCATTTGCATTTACATGCAAAGCTTTCAAGAGATGAGTGCTAAAATTTCCGATCAAAATGAACCAGATTCTTGAAGAATTGAAGATTATCTACTCTTAAAAAGTCTTGTATCAGTGAGTCAAATAATAGCCAGAGACCAAATTCTCCTGCGGGGATTCTGCTGGCTTATCAGCAGCAGCAGCAGAAATTGCAGGGCCACTATATTTCGCCCAGGCCTTCATCCCCCTGCAGGATTTCATATGTGCATGCAGTTTCTCTGGCTTAAATGGCTTCCCGCATTGCCTGCAAAATCAAATCGATCAATACAAGGCTTGCTCATGGTCCAGGCTATCCAAATTGTGGAAATTAGACCATGTGAAACGAACTGTCCAAGGAGAATTTGTCAGTTTCAACCATTGATCTTTTGGCTGCAAATTCTGGTTCGTGGGTTCTTAAATTGAAGGATTGAACAAGTAAATAAACTACACAAAATGATTAATGTATTTTGATTAACTGACTTAAGCATGTTATATACTACTTCTAAAGTCGACAAGTTAAAAGGTCAAATTTCAGGGGCCTTGCAATTGATCTTCGAGGCAATTACCAATGGTAACTAAATGATGTCGACCTGAGTTGAATAAGCTTTAGGATGTCCATTTTAAATTATGCAATGTCAACTCTGTATCAGGTGTTCGGCATGCATGATGCAGTAATATATGCTGATCATATAACTTCTTCTTAATACTGTCATATTTAGAAATGTAAAAGAGTAATTTATGCAGTCAAGGATAATAGTAGTTTAACTGTACAAGTCAACTATACAGTATTAGCAAACCATTTGTGAAGGATCTGCAGTTTGTCCAATTAATTTTTCTGCACCTAGTCATTTAGTTTATATTCCTCATAATGTGTAGAATAATGCTTAATTTGGCTCTTTCTCAGTCATTAAAGAATAAGGAAGTGCCCTTTAAGCAGGCCAAACTACTGACTAATTCCAAATTCTGCATTAGAAAATAAGTCATTTTAAGTTGATTAGACCAAGTTACAGAGAGTAAGATTAAGTAGGTTTAGTAGAATGTTCCCCTGCATTAATCACATAGTAATCTCTTCAGATTCCTACGCAAAAGTGCAGAGATAAAATGATCTAACATTCATTGACAAAAACTTGAGGAAATAAAATGCTTTAGTTACATAAACTTACGAGCAGGGCGGTCCATAAATAGGCTTGTGCGCAGCATTTGTCTTCTGGTTATTGAATTCGCTATTATTCTTCTGTGAAGCCCTCACCCCATCAAAGCTTTTCCTGTACCAAAATGTACTCAAGGTTTCATGAACCAAAACCATCTAATCTTCAGCATTAATTTTATTTCAGAACTTATACCAATTGCTTATATCTTCGTAGACAACTTAATTCTTATGCTTTGCATATGTTAAGTTAATTTATCATTTCTCACCAGGCAGCAGGACAAAAAAAAAAAGAAGAAAGGATTGAAGTCAATCAGATTACCTTCCACTGCTTTGTCCTTGTTGATTCCAATTAGTCCCAAAGATCCTTTGAGACCCTCCCAACTTGTCCCCTTTCTGTAGTAGCTCCTTGGTACCGTTAGAAACATGATTCTGCTTATCCAAAGATGACAAATTTGCATTCGCGGGTGGTTTATTGCGACGACTGATTGTAAGCATGACTGAATCATTTGTCTCCACAGCTCCACAAGTGATCAAATTTCGGAACAGATGAGATGCATTTGAATAACTCCTGCTCTTAGAAAATGAAGGTTGTGCTGTTGATGAGGTTGATGCTGATGAAGATGGTGCTGCACTTATTTTTTCTTCAGACATAACGTTGTTGGCCTTCTTGTTCCTTTTACTGGAAAGAGGTGAATAGTATGAAGAACCCTCACTTTTGTCACTTTCTTCATGCATTTCTTCTTTGGGAGTCTGGAAACTAGAATTCTTTTCTTGATCCTGATCCTGATCTTTGGTCTTCATCGAATCATCAGTCAATGTCGATGACTGTTCAGAGCCAAAAGTTGGTGATTCTTCCTCAATTTCTGGAGAAAAGATTTTTGTAGGTTGGTCCATTTTTGTTTCTTGATGATGATGATCATCATCTGGATTTTCTTCAGTGGAGGAGGGAATACGATCACTACTGTCTTCTTCCTCTTTGTGCATTGAATATCTCTTTTCGCTAGGTGAATCCTCTGTGAAAAAATTCAGCAAGGAAAGTAGTTGATCATAAAAGGTACAATATCCTTGGCATACCATAGTTGGAAAAAGTCCACCACTCAAGTAATGTCATGATTCTCTCCTAAGGTGGATTCTCTTTATGTTGATTCACCTTTCTAAGAAAAATGAATCTGAAATAGTGGTTGACCATACAGCAGTGAAAATTATTGGAGAGTACAATAAACATAATTGGATTTCCTTCCCAACTTTTTTTTAATATGTATAAATTATCAACTATACATGTTATTACTACATAACCACCTATATTGAATTGATAGACAAATTATGTTGACTTTAAAGATGCACAGCTCAAAGTTGTATAAATAATGGTTGTTTTTGGCGTTAAACAAAGAAAAACAACATTTTGGACGGAACTTAAATTGATTGAAAATCTGACCACATTCATATGTTATTTTTACTAATTCAACCTAGAATAGGTCTAATTCAAGAGATTTACCTATTGTGGCTGTGGAAGAAATTTCCGATCCTTTGAGGACATATTCGTTATCTGAGATAGGGGTAATGAGATCCTCATCCAGCAGGTCTTGCCATACATATCCACTTTTGTATCTCCTGCACGCAAGAATCTTTTAAAACTTTGAATATACCAACCATATAAATATATATATATATATATATATATCCAAATTTTAAATATGTAGAAAGGCTACCACTTTTTTTTTTTTGCCATATAAAACTACTATATCAATCAACAATTGCAGCATTTTTCAATCCCATTTGATCTTTAACTAAACTATGGCTCCCATATTATTGGCAGCAGTGAAGAAATTATCAAATTGATGAACAAGTATACTTTCACAAACCTCTTGTATGACCAAGAAAATGATTCAGGCATGTCCTTTCCTCGCAATTCTCCCAACCATCTCTTGACATCTATTATAGCATGAGCAAAACCGAAAAGGAAAAAGGTTTTATTTGAACCCAAAACCGAAAAGGAAAACCAATGGAAGCAACTGCACAAAAAGTCACAAATAGAGGATACATACATATAGCCACAAAAACCATATACACAAATCTATGTATCGTGCTTTGTATGCCTGTTGATGTTTCTGTTTGTTGGTTGAAGAAAGAAAAAGTGTGGGGAATATTTGATGATGATGCCTTGAAGAAAATGAACTTACCTCGCAAATGTACACCATTTCTTGAGAGGTGATGAACTCGAATGAGATGAGGCTGCTCAATCCTACCTTTTCGACTAAGGAAGTAAATGACATGAATTCTTCTAACTTCTGCACCAACTTGATTACTCTCCATTAATCTTCTGTGAACGTGCCAGGAGCATAAGCAAGAAACAGAGAAAAATAAATGGGTTCTTCTTTTTAGGCGAATTTAAGGAAACTTTTATTCAAAAATAAAGTTAAAAAAAGCACTTATATGAATATGAATCAACAAATGGAACCCCAAGACATGATCTTTGTCTTTGCCGGCCTGCATGCTCCAGAAAAAGACATGAAGAATAAACATATGTAGCTAGCTAATTCATCGTGCCTAACCAAAGTCTTAATAAAATAATCCAAGGTATAACAATCTCTATATATATGTGTGTGCAGGCCTAAAGTATGGTACTATATTTCTTACTAGAAAGGCATAGAAACTGATAAAATTCCCTTAGTAATCTAAAGAAAATGATCATTGGATTTGGAGATTACCTTATTGTTTTGTTTTATCTGTCATAAACACACAGTAAGAGTGTGAGAAAAGTGTTGCTTGATGCTTAATAGTAGGACAGCATTGAACAATTCTTTAGCTACCATTATAGAGAGGACTTGGCCCCCTTTTAAGAATTTATTTCTGATTTCCCGCGATATTCTTGGCGCATATGGTTAAAGGAAGCTATGCAGCTTTTGACCATCTTTTTAATCTCCCGAAAGAAACTTTCTTTTGCATGATTTTACAATGATTTACTGCCAATGCTTTTCTAAACTCTCATATGCATGACAGTACTGAAACTTCTGGGATGCAGTCTTTTTTCTGTTGGCCTGCAGTTTTTGTTTGTACTTTTATTTTTTAAGGTGAGGCCATTGTGAAAATCAAGGTATATCCCTGCCACAAAGGGACATCATTGAGAATAAGGTTCGCAAGAATGTCCAATTGTGCTTTTCATATACATTAAGATTCTAACTAGATTTGTGATTCTTCCGGGAAAAAAAAAGGGAAAAGCACTTGGGAATTATTTTTTTGGGGAGGTAGAATGAGTCACGTACCATCAAGTGATGACTAATTGACTGTATAATGCCTGAGTTAGACCAACAATTTGGTTGTATTCAATGTGTTACAAGCCAGATATGTTTGACATGATTAATTTTCTTTAGCCATAACCAGTTCAACAACATTTTTCTTCTTCTTCTTCTTCTTTTGATAAGAAACCTTTCTTTCAATTAGAGTTGTTTGCTTGCTTAATCCGTGAAATTAGGCTTTTATATATGATAAAATTTGAAGGTAAAATTTTGTAAGTTCCATTTATGAGACGTATCAAGATCGAGTATCTGACAAATTATCTAATAATCTTTTTTTTTTTGTATTATTTCTCAAAGAAAAAAATCTTTTTTTGTATTAGGCTATTTGTTGTAGGTAATTTTTGATGAGTTTTAAAATTACCTAGCAACAAGAACAATAGAAAGTGAAGAGGATTCTAATTAAGATTAAAACGGAGATGGCGGGGAAATTTCACAAGAAAGTTACTCCCTATCACCATCCATGAGAAAGGTCAATGTAATTGTGAAAGCTTAAAACTCTCTAGGCATAATCCTTAGTTTAATTAACATATTATTTGATGATGATATTTAAACAACGAAGTAAGTGGAGTTTAAAAATACAGTAAAACCACAAAACACATAAACAAGTCACATACGTCAATGCTAATATGAAAAAGTAGAGATGTCAATTGGGTCTTCTGAATCGGATTTTGGCAAGCCGAGGCTTGGTATTGGATCACCTAATTGACTTTTCCCACTTCCCTTAGATTCATGTGTGACAATATAAATATCTTAGTTGTTCGCTGTTCCAAATAAACATTTACACTTGCCAGCTATGTATAGTTTTATGGTTGAAAACATAATAATGATGCATTTTGTCCCTCCTTATTGTCATTAATTCGGCATCCAACTAAAGGAAAAAGAGCCAAGAACAAATGCTAAGAGGTTGGATATTGAATACTCAGTCGACTAACATTAAAACAGAAATTAAATCATGAAGACAAAATAATAGTAATGAAAAGACAAGGGGAAAAGGAAAAGAAGATTGACCTTTTCATGTTGCGTTTTTGTTCTAGATATATTGCTTCCATTGTTGATCATATATTCCTCTGCAGAAATCGGCAGCCTATCCTATGGTTAGTGGGCAGACTGCTTCTTGAATATTCTCCTATTCTTCATTGTCTGCAAATCCAAAAGGAAAGAAAGATCGTAAAAATGGATTATGGGTTCACCAAAAAGAGTTGTGCTTTCTTATATATTGTTGCCCTGGAGAACTTTCTTGCAAGACTAGAGATGTGTAGTTCAGGCTATAGACTTGAGTAAGGTAAAGCAAGATTGTCATAGCCACAAAATGTAACTACTTATTTATACTCCTCTAAAGAAGCAGTATACTCATTATAGAACCTCGTAGCGATGGCCAATTCATCCCAATCCAACACAATCAGCATCTTAGTGTTGATGTTAAATTGTAATCAAAGCAAAAAAGAGATGATAATTACAACTTTCTGTGTAGTATTCCAACCACCTACTGTAGCAAAAAGCAACAGAAAAGAAGGGAGAAAAGCAAACTTTGTCTAGTAACTTATCCTTAATGAAGCAAAATGACCCCTCAAACTAGGGAACGGGAAGAAAAGAAAACTCAATATTCTCTTAATTATGCCATGGTTGAATAAAAGAAAAGATACAAATACATAGCATCAGTAAGATTCTTACATGTTTTCAATCATGTTGATCGATCGGAGCCCAGAAATTCAAATTGATGCGGACAGAAGATGTTATGCAGTAGCCTTCATATAAGGAGATTGATATAAGAGCAAAGAAATACTGCAGAAGTTTGTTTTGTCCTGTACTTGATGTTGATGCTGAATTGAGAGTATATTACATCAAACAGCGAAGCGTGCGTGCCGTTTCAGCTGAGACTTGAGCATTAGAAAGTAGAAGCTAAACACTATAACAATATACAAATGGAGATGGCCAACCAATCCATCCATCTTTATCTATCATGCAAGTAATAGTCATTTAATTACTTGAGAGTTTATGGCACGAATCCGTGAAAATGCCATCAAGGCCGACTGATGTTGATGTTGGGGAGGGGGGGGGGGGAGAATATTATGGTTGATGACTATTTCTTGTACCTTCAACACCATTTGGTTTATTTTAGGTTTGTAAGTTGTTCAGGTATAGTTTAATAATACAGGATAATAACAGGATAACAGATGACAGGAACAAGCAGGTTATAGGGAGGTTTGCAATTAAGGAAGATGATCAGCCATTATTAAGCAGATTTGCAAATCATTTTAGCTTATCATTTGGCTAATATTTTAGTATTTGGCTGAGGAGTTTATAGGATCTTCTTGGTGTTATGTTCATTTATGCAATTTATTAGTTCAAAATAATGCTAACAAGAATGTATATACATTCTTCAATTTGAAATTAATGAAGATTATGCTATACAATGCGTACTCTTTCTTGAAACCTTGAAATGTTTGGTGTGAATCCATTACAAAAGAAAGTTGGTTGTAGGGTTGTAATAGAGAAATTAATTAAGACTATTGCTGTAAAAGTTTGCTCAATTTAAGAGAAAGTAAGTTACTATTCAACTATGTATCGCAAACAAATACTTAGGGGCTGCTTGATTAAAGAGTTTGGGAATCAAAGAATGAAATAAACCCCTTATTTGTTGCTTGGGTTAAGTCTAGTGGAATGCAATTTTTGGAATATTTCTGAAAAATCATTCCCGAGCAAATTGGGAGGTTTTGGACAAAACCCTCAACTTATTCCCTCGGACAACATTTTATGACTTCTCTACCCTCTCTTTCTCTCCATCACCATGACTTCACCATATTCAAATCCAATTCCACTTTTCCGTTTCTTTCCCAGGAAGCTTAACTCGCCGAACCACCTCCGCCAATATCTCCGTCGCAAACCACCACCACCACTACCTCCACTGCGATGTCGTTGCCTCCTAACCTGGCCTCCGGCAGTCCGCTTTACAATTAGAACTAGCAGAACCCTTACCCGCCATCCCTCAGTGAGAATTCCTCCTCCCTAATGCAGCTGGGGATTTTCAACCAACGGGCGGGTTCTCGATTGCAAGCGCTATCGCAGACCCTAGATGTTCAAGCATTGATGGATCTTTTCGCTGATTGGATGACGTCACATAGTTGGAATAACATGAAGCAGTCGTTTGAGCTGTGGGTTATGTCATTAGATAAGAATGGGAAACCCAAATCTGCAATTACAGATTGGAAACCCAAATCCAAGACTTTGTAGGCTTTGTGATTTAACATTATTTTGATTTTATCAAACTAATAAATTAGCTTATGAAAAAATGGGAAAATGGATAATTTATGGAAGAAAGCCATAAAGAGCTGGTGTTTTATTGGAGAACGGGTTTATTTTTATTTTATTCGATAAATAAATTTATTTATGGAAAAATGGGTACTCTGTTCTTATAATAGAGGAAAGCCATAAAGAGCTGGTGTTTTATTAGAAAACGGGTTTATTTTTATTTTATCCGATAAATAAATTTGTTTATGGGAAAATGGGTACTCTGTTCTTATAAGGGAGGTTCCTGCAATTATCCCTTTGTTTTATAAGAATTGTTATATCAGGGGTAAATTTGGAATTTAATTGCATTTAATTCCGAAACAGTTATCAAACCAAGTATCAGGAATTGGAATGATGCTAATTCCAATATGTGAACCAAGCTAGATATTGGAATGAAAAGTTTAATTCCAAAACCAGAGAGTTTATGATTCCATTTCTATTTCCGATTCCAATATGTGAAACAAGCATTCCTTTAGTTTCTGATTGCACTATCAATAAGATCATTATTTTATTGTTTCTCGTGATGACTGAGGAACTATTTCAAAATTGAAAATGCAAATTATTACATAAATTTTCATTTGTCCTTTGTTTGGTTGGACATGTATAGTTGCTTACCCTAATCAAGCCATGAATTGGTTAATCAAAAGTTGGATGTGAATATGCCTAAGACCCATACTTTAACCCTTTTATGGTGTTTACAAAATTTTCCAAACTCCTCCACTCTTATCCCTTTTTTCCAACTTATGATGGGGGAGACTTGAGAAGTGCATATTAGCTGATTGACTAGTACTAATGAAAAAGTTTTTGTCCCAATCATGTTTACTTATTTTGCGTTGCTTTATGGCATACAAAAGCTGTATATGACAATTTCTTTCCATCTCCTGGTTACAAAGTGTCCTTAACTTCATTGGTAGATGTCTTTGCTGGTTGGCTCATAATTGAATATGAGCATGGTTTTATGATCCATCCTTAACTAGATAAAGCAAGGCTCTTTTATGTACTACCATTTTTCCTGCTTTTATAACAGAAACTACGACCAGAAAGAGTAATAAAAACATATGTTTTTCTTTTCTACGCATTTATTTATTATTATCTAACAAACATCTCATTTTTCTTCATCTACCACTACCAGCTGTCGAGCTCTAGCAGGTGACCATGAATTTTTATATGCACAGCAAGTTTACCAATGAAGTGGGCATTCACTCTATAGAGCAAAAACCAATTCAGAGGTTAGGATGCCTGGTGTACTAATGTGTCTAATAAACTTGTACCTAAATTCTGTTGGAGATCACACGGTGAAATTATTAATGAAGTTCAATCAACGGTTGTTGCAACATCAAATTTGTGAGCATCATTGAATTCCCTGTACTACAAAATTTGGTTGCATTCTTCTTTTTTTTTTTTCCTTCCTTTTTTGGTGTGGCCGCGGGGGATGGGGAGGGGGGTGTGGGTGTTGGGTGTTGTGAATGCTGACCTCAATGGGATTTCGACACAATTAAGAAGTCCAGTTCTCTTCTGGTCATTTTCTAGTGAAATTGCGTGGAAGTTTTTCACTTGTTGTGTTTACTAAATTGATGCATGTGGTACATGTTAATTATGTTATCAGTGTCTTACTAATAAAAAAGATGGAGCCCAAGGGTTGTCTGCGATCTTGTGAAGTTAAACGGGCCCAGAGGAACCAACTACCTTTAGAGTAGTTGGACACCAGGGAGCTCTCATTGAGCGCAGGTCAAGGGTTCGAATCCTTTAATTTGTATTCATCTCTAGAATTTTCTGAAAGTTTCATCAGTGGGTGCAAATGCTTCCGTTTGATTCGGTAGTGGTTCAGTTTCTTCCAGGTTCTCCCTTGGGCCACCGGAATCTCCCTTGGCTCATTTGAGTCCACCCCCTCCCTTTAATATAGAGTAGGAATAGGAGTAGAATAGAAAAACTATCGTGTCGACCAAAAAAAAAAAAAAAGAAGACCAAAGGAAAATGTTAAGGAAACTTCGATCATTTTTGTGTATTATGCTACAATACTGCTTAAGATTGGAAATCGTATTTTCACACATACACACATGTATATATTGTAAGTAGGAGGTTTTGAATTCAGAATCTCCTATTTATAATCCTTCCCAACTCTTGCCTTTTCTTCATAAGACTTGATTAGTCTTTCTGACATTTAGATTATAGCAATCATTTCTTATTTTTATCCATATTTTATCCAACATACTATGAGAAAAACATTAGTCTGTTCATTCTTGCTACTGATGCAAATTTGGAAATTCTTGTCTTAACAATTACTAAATCCACAAACATAATTTGTGGTGGAAACTCGCTAATTTATAGTCAGAAATTGAAATTTACCTAGACACAATATTATATTTTAAGCTACATTAAAATTGTTTTACAATTCTAGTTTTTGGAATGTTATATTTATATTGCTCCTATAATCCAGATCATTTAATTTAACATGAATCTAAATTTTATTCTTTACAAAATATTTCCAATCAACTAAAAATCGAATTAAAAGGGAATTTGGAGTCGTTTTTACTCACCATGGTTTCACAAAGGAGGACCTTGGATTACTTAACAGCTGCGAAAACGAAGACCAAGCATGGAAACAAGACTTTGGTAATTTATGTATCATCCTCCAATTTAATTTTTCTTAAACTCTGCATAAAATGATGACAAATAAAATAGAATTAATGAAATATATCCGGTCATTTAATGAATTTTTCACACGAGACAAATAGAAAATTCATTTCAAAGAATTGTTTGGACATTTAGGCCCAAAGTTGAACTGATGGATCCTTGTTTGGGAGTCCTAAAACTTAGGTAGTTGGTCATTTACTTTAGATTGTCTGTGTATTGAACAGAGCGGACAAGTGCAATGTAGGAAGCTATTTCCCCTTATAGCCCAAGTTGATTTTCCAGGCCTCCTAGTGGACCATCTGACCATGGATCAATTCCTATTTTATCATGTCATCTTTGTAACCGGTTCGTTTAGCCCGACAAATTTCAGTGCATAACCCAGCAGCTTTAGTCAGGATTCGGGCCGTCACAATTTGCGTTTCGTACAATTTTGCACAAGTTGATCTCTGGTGTAAATCAATTGAATTTCAGTATAAATTAGGTCTGATTTGCTGTAAATTAGGTGCAGTTCAGTGTATGTTGATTTTTTATTATTTGGTATAAATCAAGTATAGTTTGGTATAAGTTAATTATTATCACTTAGTATAAGCTGAGAACAAATTAGTGTAAGTTGAAAGTAAATTGTTAATTTACACTAACTTGAGCGAAATGGAACTTGTGAGGCCCTGTTTCCTTTCAGTTAAGAAGGGAAAGATTAAAAAAAAAGCAATGTAAGCATAAGACTAGGGATTAAAAGTTTACATGCAGAAAATTTGTAGAAGCACAAATGGCAAAAGGAAGTGTAATCCCATCTTAGTCAACATTCAACTCTATGAGCTTTTTACTAACATAGTAACTTTTAAAAAAAAAAAAAAAATTTAGCAGGAAAATGGTCGAAATTAAGAAGTAGGAAAAGAGAATGGAGAATTTCAATCCAGAACGTCTAAATCTTGAAACCTCAACTTTAGCTACCAGACAACACAGGAGTCTTGGACTAACATTAGCCACTTTTGAAGCATATGATGGTAAGCAGATGACAAGCAAAAGAGCAAGCATCAAGAAAAGCATTTATTTCAGATGACCACAAATAAAGTTCAATGAAATAGCAGATGCACCAAAAGCACATCCAATAATTGAACTTAAGAACCTTAAAATTCCTAATACAACTCCAAAAAGTGTGGAGAGAGAGAGAGAGAGAGAGAGAGAGAGAGAGAGAGAGAGAGTTGTTCAACTATTCCTTCCAGCTTTATATCACAGCAAAAGAAAGGATTTAATTGAGTCACGAAAATAGAGAAATAAAGTGCATAGTTCAAGAGAAATAGTTACAGATACGTTTAGAACATGACCATAATTAGAAGTTCTGGACAAAATTATTGTGAGGCCACCTTTGGCCGTATGCTTTATGGGCACTAGCTTCTTTCTTTTGTGTGAAGATGTTATGCCTCTGCAGTTTGCCTTTAATAATGTCATTTTCTTCATCGTTATATTGCCATCAGATGGCAACTGGCCAACTACCAACCACAACATGTTATGGCATCTACATTCTTGATTTTTTTTTTCACCCAAACTATATTGTGTGAACGCAAATTCATCAAAAATTGAAATACCATGAACATGAATGAATAAGACAACTGAGCAGTCAAAAGAAATATCAAGGCAAAAAGATTGTAGTAAAAGAACAGGAACCAAGAAGATAAGAATGAATGCGTTCCCATTTACTTTCATGTCCTAACACAAAGATCAAAGCGTTTGTACAAACTCAATAATCTAAGTCCTTTCATCTCCACTCCAATTATCCTTGGATATGGGACCAGTGGGGCCTTCCTCACCCAACACTTCACTAGGAAGGTCACTTACTGCTTTGTCTAAAGCTCTTTTTAATTTCCCAGGCAAAAATTTCTCAACCTTCTTGATCTCATCATTGATATTATAGCTGATTTTTGGACCCCATTCTCTGGTATAATTCAACCATGGTGGTTCAACAATTGTTGACCCTAAATAATCAGCAGAAACCACTGAGAAATTTGCCCCAGCATCCATAAAAAACTGCCCTTTGCCAGTATCATTTCTTATTCCAACATTTGAGTTAGACCCTTGCAAAAAATCTCCTGTCTTTGGATAAGCAGCATGGCCATGCAATGAGGAATATACCACTGGTTTGTTACCATTTTGGAACTCAAGCCCTGAAGCACTGACCCATGTCCCTCCACTATGTTCTGAAAAATAAACACTTTTTAATTCTCCATTGAAGTTACTAATCCTCAGTGTCACATGCTCCCAGTCTCCAACATGTTCCCCAATTTTTCCTAGCTTAATTGTAACAAACTCAACTTTTGCTCTAGCTGCACCGTTAAAAGGGTAAAAAACCCATACAGCCAAGTCAGTAAAAGTTGCACCTAACATAGGTTTAACATGTATATATACACTTGCATCTTGTAGCTTTCCTTGCTTGACCCTATCTTTAGCAGCATTATCACGAGGTAAATCTATCCAATATGCACCATCATTTGTACCACCTTGGGGCAAATTTGACCCTGTTGGGGTAATAGCAACAGGATTGGATTCCTGCCCTCTTGTGTACAGTAATGCACCATTTTGGAAAAACCAATTTACTGAAGAAGGAAAGAACTCTTCATCAGGGTGAAAGTAAATCACTGGAGAATATTCAGCAAGTAATGCTCGAATCTGATTCAGAGTAGGCATAGCATGAAAGTTGCCTTGCAGATTCTTCAAACAAGCCAGTGATGTTGCAGCCCCACTGTTTTGTGCTAATATAAATGTACCTGTGGAAACCCCTAAAACTTGAATCCCTCTAACTTTTGGCCTTGAACCATATATGTTAATGCCATTAGAACTACCCCAAATCCAAGAATCTAGATCAGTAGCATCAGTGTAATCAGAGCGGACGCATCGAACTTTTTCCACTGAAGGCTTATCAGGGGAGCTTGTGACTACATGACCAATGGCCTTGTAGCCATCAGGAGGTGTTGGCAGCCATATATAGCCCACGCCATCTTGCTTGATATTCAAAGATTCACTACTCCAAAGAAGTGTATAATCAGTGGGCTTGCTCAGAATTCCTTGACCTGACGAGGCATCTTTTGCAGCAAGAACCCATCCAAACAGGGGACTATTGTTTGGTTGGCTATAGTAACCAAGTGTAAAGAATCCATCTGGGATTGAAGATGGTTCAAAAAAGGTTGCACCAAGATTATCTGGTCCACCTTCATGAGTAGCCCAAACTTTATTAAAAGTTGATACTTGACATACCTGTAATCCTCCCAAATCAATTGTTCCATTAGCAAATCCCGCACCTATAATCCACAGATGAACAGAAAGTTAGCAAATTTCCACAACTCTAACCAAGAAAACAGAGGAAAATTCCGATGGGTTAGCATTTTTACCTTGAGGCCAGGCGGGTAATGGGGAAGGAAGCTTGAACATGGTTTCAATAGGAGGTGGCTGGTTGTCTTTCTTGGACAGATATGCCACAGAAGGAGAAATTGCATTTATGCTATTTCCCATGCTTGCATGGTCCAACTGATTCTGAGGTCTTGAGCAACAGAATTGAACATGGAGTGCAAGGAACATGAAGTAGATAAACCCCATTTTCTGCAAGAGAAATTGCTTTAGAAAGTGTAAAGACAAAGCAAGAAATCTAGTCAAGCGACTGTGGCGTGAAAGCTATTCATCTATTGGTTTTCTGTACTTGAAGAATGAAGCATAATGTTTGAGATTTGAGGATTGGATGTTCTTGTCTTCTACACTAAAGCTTTCTGCTTTGGCTTTGTTACACCAGTCCTTATTATACCTCTCCTATTTTCACGGGACTGATTCTGTGTATCAGTGTATGCGCCAGCTCTAGCTGTTATCATAATATTTTTAATGTCATAGTTAAAATGAAAAATAAGGGAAAAAAAAACATAATCCAGTGTATGCAATTGTCTTAGATACCTGATCTGAATGCTGACAACGACATCATGAGTCTGCAGATTGTTGATTCAAGGAACTATACAAAGGAATCTTTTTATTCTTTAGGGATAATATCATAAACCTCTCCTGAGGTTTCTTATAATATCATTTGGCACCCTAAAGTTTTAAAAACATCACTTACTCTCCTTACTTTTATTATTTGTGTATCAAAACTTTTAAAAATCTTAAACTACTTTTTCATTTGTTAAATAACAATATTCCTAAACCATTTTATTCACTTCAAAAAACTATCACCTACAAAACGATTTCTTGTAGTACTACCACATCATAATACTGTACCTCATAAAAATATAAATTTGAAAAATAAAAAAATATTTGAAAAAAGTACATTTGCACCAATTTAACTCTATATACTTAAAACTGATTTCTTATGAACTTTATAATTTTTTTTAACATCTTCTCAACTCTTGTCCAAACCGTTAAATTGTATTAATCATTATAAAAATCAACTCAAAATACGCAAATAAATCACATTTCACTTTATCACAATTACAAAAAATAAAAGATAAATAAAATTCAATTTATTATAATTTACTGATAAAATATTGCATAGTCATCCAAAAAATAAGTAAGAGAGAATGACGGATAAAAAGGAGAGAGAAAAAAGTCACTTTTGTTTCTTTTTTTTTAAAAAAAAAATTTGAGTTTCATTTATTTGATATATAAATTATGTTTCAAGTAAGAGTTAATATAGTCTTTTTACAATTATTAGAGGAGGTAAGTGATATTTCAAAAATCTTAGGAGGCCATGTGATATTAAGAGAAACCTCAAGGGAGGTTTCTGATATTTTCCCTATTCTTTATGAGCAAAGTAATATTCTATTCGATACTAGCAAAAAGGCAGTTGTAATGACCAAGTGTGTTTTATACTTATGTATAGTAAGAGTACACAATAATGATTCAAGATTTTCTGATTAGTTCTTGTGCAAATATGACATCACTTTACTCAGTAGATAGAGCTTGTGGCATTGAGTACAACCGATTTTGCGATATGGCAGACAGGATATTTGCATGGAAACTTTTTAATTATTGGCACAACTGTCATCACTAGTTTAAAAGGAAAAACCTTTTTTCCTTTTACATATGACAAGACACAAGCATTATTGTTATCTTCTTTGGTGATTTACGGAGTAGAATCTTTCTCAAAGTGTAAAGCAAAGGCTCAGCCAATTCACTTTTTGTTTGGATTGCTTTTTTTTTTGAGCGAAAATAATTTTTTTATCTATTTTTTTACTTATTTTTAGATATATTTTAAAGGGTAAAAAACAAAAAAGCCCCCTGTGGTAAGTCTAATACACAGAAAAGCCCCCTATGGTTTCAAAATATACAACACGATACCTCATGCTTTGAACTAAATTGTAAACTAAATTGTAAAGGTGACGGAATCCGTTAAATTTAACGGAAATGACTTATTGGAACCTAAAAAAAAATTTTATACTTAATTTTTATCAAATATATCTATTCTACCCCTTAACCCTCAATTCTCTCTATTTAGAGAATAAAATAAATGATTTTTTTGAGCTGTCTTTTGCTTAATTATATCAGGGTATTTTGGTCATTTTGTCCATTTCCGTTAATTTTAACGGATTCCGTCACCTTTACAATTTAGTTCAAAGCATGAGGGGTCGTGTTGTATATTTTGAAACCATGGAGGGCTTTTCTGTGTATTAGGTTTACCACAAGGGGCTTTTTTATTTTTTACCCTATTTTAAATTATGCGTGAGATGTTACTGCAAACTCCACAAACAAAAATAAATTTTTTTAAAAAAAACAGGTAATCCATATGGAGCTTTAAGGTTTCGGTTGTGCATTTCAAGTTCACATGCATCCATGCATTAAAAGCTTGTATTACTATCATTAAGAGATATGCAAGAATTCAGGCTTGGATTAGTTAATTAACGATAAGACTGTGGATGTGACTGCAGAACTTTATATAGGCTATTAACAAAGAAAGCATAAGATGATAAGACAGCAATAAGGCTAATGCATGTGAGTTTGAGACGCTAACGCGTTCTTGAAGCAAGATAGTCAAGGATGACCTGTGTGCTATAATGTTTTGTACTGCGTCTTCAAAAACACAAACCCCAAACTTCCCCTGTGGTTATTACTTGTCAACTAGTTACACTGGCCCTTCGGATTGGCTCGGCTGGTGGTGGGGTAGCCTTATTAGGTTTCGGTACTGTGTGATCACGGTTCGACTCCTTTTACCGTCTTGTATATTTTGGGAGGCGGGTGCACAGGATCAGGGAGATTAGTCCGAAAGGGATACTCCCTGTGATGACAAAAAAAAAAAAAAAAAAAAACTAGCTACACTGCAAAAATACAGCCACAATATTGTGCAAAGCATCATGTAATAGAACAGAAAGCTAACAACTAAAAGGTGCAAAATATCAAACGTTTTATGAATATCAAGCTAACGGGAATGTCAAGGAATTGGGTAGAATTAATTAGATCTTACAATTATGCAAATTAGGATTTGGACAGGTTTGTCTTGTAGGACTGCCTTTTAGTTTAGCCAAACTCTCTATTAAGTGGGATGTGTTGCTTTTGCATTTAGAGTTTTTCCATAATGGACCCTAAACATCATTTCAGGGACCATTTGATAAAGTTAATTGACAACGAGTTTCATTTCATCTGCTATGAAATCACTATATACAGGTTGTAATCTCTTCGAGGATAAGAACAAGAAGCTTTTGCACATTTTTGTAAGACATGCTAGGAGGAGGCTTTATATCCAAGAATCTTCTCATGAATGAAGTATGGAACCAGTGAGGGGAAAGATGAAAGAAAAGAATGGAAAAATAAAACTAGAGCTAAATGATGAATGGAGAAATGAATGAAGGAGAGCTTACTTGAATTGGAAAATGAGTGACAGCATCCATCTTCCTTCCCATATCGATAACAACAACAAAAAATTGCCTTAAAATATACAAGAAAAGATTGTTATTGATAGTGGAAGGTGAGGGGGTGAAATTCTGTGCAATTTTAGCTTTTCAATTGCTTGAAAAAACTTCGCTCTGTATATTCTTGGCAAATTAAGCAGATGACTTGCTGTAACAAACTCTTCCGAGTCCTCGGAGATGGATGGCAGCATATCCCGTACGAAATTCCGAAGCATATTTCTGCTTTATGCTTTGGAAATTTGAATTGAAATTCGTCTTCGGATAAAATTCTAACATGGTAGCAACAATATTATTTGAAATAATCATGCAAAATTTTAAACCCACCAAAGTTATAAATCCCTGGATTCTGTGTTAAATTGCCACCAGCCTTGTCGGCCTAAAGAAATGGATACGAGATGAGAATGTGCATGGCAAAACATCTTTTAACGGGTCCAACCTAGCTCGACTCCGGATTAATCGGGCCAAAATGACTACAACACACTGAAGATTATTTGAAAAAAAAAAAAAGAAAAAGAAAACATTCTTGATCCTTTTTTTTTTTTTTTTTTCAAATCTAGCAAGGAAGGGTGGAACTTAAGAAACAGGGAGGAAGTAGGGAGATTTGAACTTAAAATCTCTAATATCTAGAATCTCAATTTCAACCATTAGATCAATACCTCATCGATCTTGAGAAATGCAATAATGGAGATACTGTACAATGTTAAATTGCAAATTAAAATATAATGGTGCAAGATTAAGTGCAACTCCAGCTCTCAGGTGACACAATATATATATATATATAAAAGAAAGAATTAATTTTTCCTATGCACAGTAAGTGTTAGATAAATGATAATTATCCAAAATTTAAATTTAAACTCCAACTTTTGCACACGTGTCAATGTAAATTTACTCTAAAAGTGGTTGCAGCACATTTCAGAATGCCCATTTGCTCAGTAATTAATCACTGATCGGCCCATGCTTCATTACGTTATTGCTTCTGCATTCATCCATCTAGGGAATATTGGTGCTACCGCACTAATGACATTAGTGGGATATTAATTGCCCCATTATGGGAGTGCTAAATTATTTTATTCTACAGTGGGGAACACCAATTTGTACCCAAAACAGGCCGTGTTTGGTTTTTATATGGAAGGTTAAGTTCATAACCAGAAATTTTATGTGTATTGGTTAATTCAATTCAAGTGACATAATAAGTTTTGCTGTTTTAATTGAGAATGGGAATTAGGTTAGAATTTCGCAGAATTCCAGGCTAATACGTTCCCAGTTTGAATACAAACTTAAAGTTAATTTAAATGTTAGAGAAGTAAATTCTGAATTCAGTTCCAATTCTGAAATTAGATCAGTTTGAATACAATTTTTAAGTTAATTTAAATGTTTGAGCAATAAATTCTAAAATTAAAGCAAGTTAAATTGGCAGGAAAAACTTCGGAATGTTTCGGGAATTCGTGCTGGATGTTCTCCAATAAGGTTCAATAACCCTACTAACTCGGACTGAATTAATCACAAATTGGACCCAGCTGAATACTCGGTCAAGGAATGTGCCCTCTCACTTGGCCCAGTTTGTTGCAGTCAGAAGACTACTCTCTCCCTTCAGGTAAGCTGTCTACATGTCTTTTTTTTTTTATATATATATATATACTCTACTTTTACCCCTACTCCTATTTTAACTTATTTTAGGGGGGGAGGACGACGAAGACTGAATCACTGTCGGATCAGACAGATATATTATGCACCTGTATGGATTTAAGAGAAGCCACATATAGTGGAACAGTGATAGGAGGTAAGATTTGAACTATTGACCTTTCACCCTACCAAGACTTAAAGTGTTTGATGATGGCCAAAAACTTTCTACATGTCTAACATGGAATTTTCTTGACATGGAGTAGAGTAGACGGTGACGATTGACCAAAAAAGAAGCGGAATTTCCTCAACCCACAAAAAAATTAAAAAAAAAAAGAAAGGAAGGTGAAAGTTACCTCAAGAACTGAAATTTTCAAGAATGCTTACTAGCTTAGGTGCTAGAGCCTCATCTTTGCCCCCTGCAACAACAATTCAACAAACAAGCAATGTTGTTAGGTTGAAATTTAAAATTTTGTTTTCAATAATTGTTTTTGTTTTATTAGACCTGCCCATGGCCCTTAGACAAATAAAATCGTTTGGAATAACGGGATTAGAACTGCTTTTAATGCAGGGCTCGTCTAAGTTGTGGTTGGAACTTGGAAGCTTGCAGCTAGGAATATTAAAAAAGAAGCATGTTAATTCTGGCACTAATTAACAGTTACTATTTGTTCGAAGGCTTGGGACAAGCAGGATCGCACATCATGATAAAGCTAGCTATATATGAGAACTTGTCTAACAGTAATTAATCCCAGTTAATTAATGATGATCAAGATTAGATGGGCTTTCTCTTCCTGTTAGAGTAGGGCAATATTAGTGGTATTGTTTGTTTAACTTTTTTTTTTAATTTTTAAAAGGTAGTTTACAATGTAAGTAAAAATTGTATGATGCTCTTTGTTTTATGTTTAATCGAATTCAGTCAATTTTCTTGCAGAATTTTAACTCTTAGCGTTGATTTTGCTTAGATTAAATCACAAACTGGGTTCCTTTCCATGGTTTGGGTAGAATTTCTTTCCATTATACCCTAATAAATTTAGTTTGATGATTGTTTTTGAAAATCAATACCATTTATAATATATTTCATCATTTGTGTTAGTTATAATTTTTATGAATTGACTAAGAATTGCCATCTGATTAATCATTATATATTTTATCACAATTTTAGTCTATTTTTTTACCATTCAAATGTTTCGTAATTGAATGCCAAGATATTCTCAAAAGAAATATCATTTTTTTGGTATATTGATCTAGAGATTAAAAAAAATAATGACATAATCGGATAATATTATAGAATTATACTAATTTAGATATAAATAAATGGAGAGACCAATGAAGAGAAATTCAATGGAAGGATACTAACCTGGTTAAATGGATTTAGAATGCTACTCTTAACATTTTACTATTACTATTTAATCAGACAATATGAGTTACTTTAGAGAATATAAGTGTGGTTTTTATTGAATTGTTCTCCTTCTTACTAGTGAACTTCAACAAAACCTTATCAAGGAGAATTTTAGTTCCTTATTGACAAGGCATTGGATCTCTTGGACAGGCGCAGGTTTTCTTTTCTGTCTTTTTTTCCTCTATTGTTTTAAGTTTAACATATTTCGACCTTTTTACCCCCTAACATAATCTTGTTTAACCTTCTCACATTTTTCTACTGCAAGGCATGATTATAAATGAACAAACATGAACTACGGACAAGCTTTCCGACTGCAGTTGGATCTTTTGTATCACCGTCCAATGCAAAATTCAGCGTCAATCCCACTTATCACGTAAGAATAAAAGGAACTTAAATAAATAACATATAATAAGTTAAATAAATAGGACACTTGACATTAATATAAAAGTAGCATTGAGTTGTCATCGAAAAAATAGCACTGAAGATCCCATGTGTTCTGATCCGACTGACTGCTTTTGATATTTAAGTCAATTACGCAGGCCAGCTAAAGCCATGATTTCTTCGAGCAGGTGATCGAATTAATTTCGTAATGTCAAACAATCCCATCCCAACTCCCAAGTAGCATATAGCATCATAGCTAATTTCCATGCACACAATTGGCAGCAAAACATTATGCTTGCGGCCTTTGGTCATGAGACCGCAAGAGGTTAAAATGCCCCTTGGAGCTTTTTTACAACCTTAGCCTGCAAAATAATCAAATGGGACAGATCCTTTCCGGGATTATCATACATATATATATATATATATATATCGGCAGTTAAGCTTCGCCTGCAGCTTATTCTTAATTTTCCAATCTGCTAACGATGATCTAGAGCTTCCATAGTTGACTGCCTACCACAGTTGTGTCGAAGAAAAGAAAAGTGCCTCTAAACAGTTAATACATAAGCTGCCGCCGAGGCAACAATGTGATCAATGACATAAATACAATAAGCAAATCGAAAGTGAAGCACGAAAGCTCATGTGCTGTCCAAATGGAAGCAATCAAGAAAGTCCTATCATTAACTAGGAAAAGGCATAAAAGCCAAATCTTGTAGCAGTACTTTCTTTTCTCATTCATTCTTGTATTCAAATCAAGTGCAAGATTCTTGTGATAGATTTGGTGAACTTGTCAAAGCATTAAAAGTGCTGATTCAGGACAGATTGAACACAAGAATACTATATAATATGACAATTCTTAATCTCATTCGATTGTTCATATCAATATCAAAGTTTAGAAGACGTCATAGAACTAGAGCATGTCGTTTTAACTTTTTAACTTTTCCCTTCTGCCTTTCTCTCTTGTGTAATCTTTACGGGCTTCTTCCTAGAAAAGATCTCAAAAATATAGTAGCAAGAAAAAGTCATTACCCCAGTGGGAACTGGGAAGAGGAATAAAAACGTAAAAAACAATACATGAGGCTGAAACTGAAGAGAAGAGGACACCATACATCATTAAAAACCAACCCCAACCTATCAAAGAAAACATATAAATAGATGACTCCTCTTAGTCACTATTGCCATAATTAATCGCTTATCCAAAGTTCCATTCCCTCCCAAATCCAAATTCACAAGAGTCGATACAACGCCCAAAAAAATGGGGAATGGAACTAAAATTCCACTCTCATTTCTCTTGATTCTTGCTCTATTTTTCCCCTCAGCACCACAGATCACTGCAGCTAGTTACCCAATTAACGTCTGGCCTAAACCCACAACTTTCTCCTGGCGACAACCTCAACTAACCTTACTTTCTCCGAACTTCAGCATCCTATTCCCCGCAAATCCCTATCTCAAGCCAGCTGTCAGTCGTTATTTTAACCAAATCTTCAGTGAACACTACACTCCATTGGTGGTTCCACATCTCAATGTGACGACATCAGCCCCTCTTGCATGCCTCAGCATCGGAGTCACTGACCTCTCCGCGCAGTTAGCTCACGGCGTCAACGAGTCCTACGCACTTACAGTTCCCTCTCCTTCTGAATCCACAACAGCCACCTTAACTGCCGAAACCGTATGGGGAGCGATGCGCGGGCTGGAAACATTTTCTCAGCTGGTTTTTGGGAACCCACCCAGAGTGGCTTCTGGGCTGTACATCTCCGACCAACCATTGTATACTTATAGAGGGGTGATGTTGGATACTTCGAGGAATTACTTTACTGTTGGGGATTTGAAGAGGTTGATCAAGACAATGAGCATGAATAAGCTGAACGTCTTTCATTGGCATATAACGGATTCGCATTCGTTTCCCTTGGTTTTGCCGTCCGAGTCGGTGCTGGCTGAGAAAGGAGCCTATGGAGAGAAAATGAAGTACACACCAGAGGACGTGAAGGCCCTGGTGGAGTTCGGAATGCAATATGGAGTTCGAGTTGTGCCTGAGATTGACATGCCTGGTTAGTCAACTTGTCTTTATTTGAAGTCTTCCTTTGAGTATACCTTTGCAAACAAGTTGTTTGATCCAACGTTAATTGTTTATTGGAGTACTACCTCGAGTACATCAGGGTATACGTAAATTGTTTTCCTTATCTTTTTGGGTTTAGGAAAGTTGATTATGTACGTGAGAGTCCATATTCCAATGTGATGAATTTGAATACTATTGCACTATATTGCTTTAAATGCCCTGCCAGGCTGCCACACCAGCTAACATGTGTCCTTGAACGTTGAAGTATCTAATATTTAGGGTAAAAAACAAAAAAACTCCGTGGTAAATCTAATACACAAAAAAATCTCCCATGATTTTAAAATATACAACACGACATTTCATACTTTGAACTAAATTGTAAAGGTGATGGAATCCGTTAAACTTAACGGAAATGGATGAAATGACCAAAATGCCCGGATATAATTAAGCAAAAGACAGCTTAAAAAAATCATTTGTTTTATTCTCTAAAGAGAGAGAATTGAGGGTTAAGGGGTAGAATAGATATATTTGATAAAAATTAGGCATACAAATTTTTTTTTAGGTTCCAATAAGTCATTTCCGTTAAGTTTAACAGATTCCATCACTTTTACAATTTAGTTCAAAGCATAAGGTGTTGTGTTGTATATTTTAAAATCATAGGGGGCTTTTCTATGTATTAGGCTTACCATAAGGGTTTTTTTTTTGTTTTTTACCCTAATATTTATCATCCTTACATGATGTAACACAGATTGTAATGAATATTCAGCAATGGTTATTTAACGATTCGTTACAACTTTGGGATTAGGGGAGGTATCTATTACTCCTCTGCTAATGCTATAGATTCAAAGGTACTACGATAGCTAATTTTTTTTTTTTTTTTTAATAAAAGGCAGAACTAGAGACAGAGGGTGAGATTCGACTCCAAACTCTGCCGAGCCCGATCCTTGCTCTGAATAGTTATTGAGTATTAGATTACAGATTACGTAAATAACATAGTAGTAAGTGAATTGACCATTAGGGATCATCGAGGTTTTTGTTTGTGCGTAAAATAACAAAAGAAAGAGAAGGATGAGGTTGCATGCTTGAGGTTTGTGTAACTTGGGATTTTGCCTTTGGACTATGTCATATTACTGGCATGAAAAGAACATAGAAAATGTTGCTGGCATTCTGCATTATACTCTTTTCTGCATCTTTTACCGAGTGTTCTTTCTCCAAATGTAATACACGGAGCTTGATAGAGCCAATTTTCATCACAATTTTGTCCTAGTTATATCCCGACCAGTTTAGAGAAGCTCATTCAACCAATCATCGCCACCGCACCCCATATTTTTGCATGTAGTGCCACCTGTACTTGAACATTGTTTCCAAACAAGTTCCTCTAGATAGAAGAACACATTTTTTCCCATGGAGTTTTTGACCATGTTAGAAATAGCAAGCCTATCGTGGTTACTGGTATCAGATGATCAGAATTTGTGGCTTACATAGCCGCATACGATTAATATTATGGATTTAGCTACTTAAGTAGCTCATTATCCGTATTGAGTTTGGCTTGAATCTAATGGTCTCCGGTGACATTGCAGGCAAGAAGTAATATGACTAGAGTTGCCCAGTTTCTAGTGAGCTTTTCATTTTCTAAGCTTTGAGCATGATTACTTCTTATCTATATTATGTGAATCACTCAAATCACTGTAAATATGCTAGAATAACGTTAAAAATTTAATTGATTAACAAAAGATCCTCGAGCCGAGTTTCAGTTTTCACGATTAAAGCTTATGCAATAAAGCCACATTTTGTCCAACATGACAATTATCAATGTATATTTTGCAGCACATACTGGATCATGGGCAGAAGCATACCCTGAGATTGTAACATGCGCAAACATGTTTTGGTCGCCAGCTGGATCTAATCCGTTAGCTGCTGAACCAGGAACCGGTCAACTGAATCCCTTAAACCCCAACACCTATGAAATAGCAAAAAATGTCATAGATGATGCGATAAATATATTTCCAGATTCATTCTATCATGGAGGAGCTGATGAGGTCAATGCTAACTGTTGGAAAACAGACAAAGACATTCAAGCTTTCCTTGCTAAGAATGGGACACTCAGCCTGCTTCTTGAATTGTTTGTTAATTCTACCTTGCCTTACATCTTATCCAAGAACCGTACTGTGGTTTATTGGGAGGATGTTTTGTTGAGCTCCGACATCAATGTTTCTGCTTCATTGCTTCCAAAAGAGAATATCATTTTACAGACATGGAACAACGGACCAAACAACACTAAAAGGCTTGTTGAAGCTGGTTATCGGGTAATTGTTTCATCTGCAGACTATTACTACTTGGATTGTGGGCATGGCGATTTTACGGGAAACAACAGTCTATATAACCAACCACCAGGTACTGTTCTTGGTAATGGAGGTTCATGGTGCGGGCCATTCAAAACATGGCAGTCTATCTACAACTATGATATAACATATGGCCTGAACGAAGAGGAGGCCAAGTTGGTATTAGGAGGAGAGGTAGCACTGTGGACTGAACAAGCAGATTCGACAGTTATGGACCCTCGGTTCTGGCCTAGAACTTCAGCAATGGCTGAAACATTGTGGTCTGGAAACCGCGATGAAACAGGAATGAAGAGGTATGCAGAAGCTACCGATAGGTTGAATGAATGGAGGAACAGAATGGTGGCCAGAGGAATAGCTGCTGAACCAATTCAGCCTCTTTGGTGCATCAGAAACCCGGGGATGTGCAACACAGTTCAGTGATTTATAATTAGTTGATTTTTGTTTTGTGTGTCCAGCTTCATGTTTCATTTTAAGAGTGTTTGCAATTAGTCATTTCTGTCGTGCACATCTGCAACTTTTTCCACCCATATTGTTTACTTGAAATTCTGGAACACTCGTTAACTCAAGCTGAGATACTTGAGCAGTGCTTGCATTTTCTACACAATGAATTCTGTTTTCGCCACAATCACTAATCAATTGGAGTATTATCTAATGAAAAGATTGTTACTTATGCTGTCTCACCATATTGACGCCAATGCAACTGCCAACATAATTGTTTTGAATGAAAATAGTGAAAATATAATGCCAATGTAGAAGCTTCAGGAGTATTCTTGTGGAAATATCCTAGCTTTAAGTTTGTCCAAAATCAATTTTGAAATGAACTTGCTCCCAAATCCAATGTCACAAGATGGTAAAGATTCAATATGAACTGATATTTTCTTGGTTAAAACTAGAGTACTAATATATACGCTGTCATTGTATATAAAATTGACCCTTAAAATTAGGTTCCTATTAATGCCAGAGCAAATTTGTTTTACATGACAAAATTAGCTTCCCAAGACGAATAGTTCATCCCACTAGTTTTCCACGGTTCTCAACCTCTCCCTCCAAATAGTCTCGTGCTCATCTGATCATCCTTAACCTGCTCTGATCCCCCGCTGCCGGTCTTCTAAGTTTCATCTCCAGCCCACAAACTCCATGGCAACACTCCGACAAATAAAAATTATTCTCTCTTACTCCTGCTGCCACTTCTCCTCTTCAACCAATGTATGTAATTTTCTAGATGGATATATATGAGTTTGGCTATGTTGTTCAAGCTTCTCATATGAGTCAGGTTTTGGTAGTCACTTTCTTTTTCTAGTTTCAAGACTTTGTTAAATCCATCAACTCAATTTTTTCGCCACCAATTTTCTTTATCTGCATAAGCAACCGTTGCTACAGCAGTGGTAATGTCATTGATCATTATTGCTGCAATTTTTTGTTGGATCACAATAACGACCTCAACACATTTTTCCCTTGGTTTTCTAGCGTTTAACAACTCCTATTATGGATTTTGATAATGAATTCACTAGTGAGACAACTAAAGCGGCAGTTTTGGAGCAAATGATATTTGTGGGCTCTACTGAAATGATTTTTTTTAAGCTTACTTTTTTCTCCTAGGCGTGAACATAGAGGTTAGTAAGACTTTGAAAAAATTCAGAGGTATTAAGCAATATTGACAGAATCTTAAGAAGCTTTTTGGGAAATTTGCCAATTTGGTCCTTAAACTCTTACACTTAAATTAATTTCGTCCTTAATGGTTTTTTTAAACCAATTTAGTCCTTGAACTAATTTTTCAGTTCCAATGTAGGACTTTGCAGCGGAATCGCCACTTTTTGTATCTTTCTCATGATCAAGCGGGGTATACTTCTCACTCAAGGTCAAATTTTGTAACTTAGGAATTAGAATAATTTAAATACAGCCATCCTTTGAACCATTTTTAGCATGAATAAAAAGCTTTTGACAGCTTCATAGTTAGACCAGCAGATTCTGGCGGCAGGTGCATGGAACAGCATTCTGGGGATCAAACCCCACATAAGCGATAAGCCCCCATATCCCTCTCTTTTCACAGCTTGTACGTAGAGAAATAGATACCTCCATTAGATACCTAATTGTAGCCTCAGGCAAACCAAGGCGGCCAAGATACATTCTGCAAAGAAAGAGGCTGAACATGTATACCTCTCTGCTCTCAAATCGAGTATGGTAATTCTTTTTTTTTTTTTAAAGTGAAAAATTAGTTTGAGAACTAAATTGGTTAAACAAGAAAAAAAAACCTTTAAGGACAAAATTGTTGAAGTGTAAAAGTTCAGGGACCAAATTGACGAATTTTTCAACGCTTTTTTTTTTTTTTTTTTTTTTTTATATTATCCCTAATTTTTACGAGGATTATAGAAGAGTCCACTTAGAAGACGGCAGGAGTTGTTGCAGAATTAGATGCAACGTCTACAATTGTATTAGTTTATAGCTTGAAAGGAAAAAAAATCCGGCATTAACTTAATTTTCATGTATTAGATTTAGAAAGTATTTGACAATGTCAAAATTAGGAATTAGTTTCATTAGTACCATCTAAGCAATCTAGTTGAGGAAGAACACTAAAATAAGAGGTCTTAAGCTCCCAGGTTTGAATTCTCTAATTTATTTTGTATAAGAAAACAAAAACTAAAAAAGCCGCAGTAATCAGTAAGAGTACATCTGGGGAAAGAGGCAACACATCTCATTCTGCTTTTTATTTTTATTTTTATTTTTTTAAAAGTTAATTTCTAGAATGTGTTCAAGATTTATCAAATGGTTCTGAGTATTAAAACGTTGAGTAATGCAGAATGAACACAAAAGTTTCTCATACTATATGTGAAAGTTTCTTAATTGTTTACAATCGTTCAAGATAATAGTATAAATCTTCAGAAAATATCCAAATAAACTAGTGGTCAACTTTGCTTATAACTAGACCATTTTTTGGACATTATCCCTCTCCTCTCTCCCATTCCCACATCTTGAATTTTGTTGAAAAGTTTCTTAATTGTTTACAATCGTTCAAACTAATAGTACATATCTTCACAAAATATCCAAATAAACTAGCAGTCAACTTTGCGTATTACTAGACCATTATTCAAACATTATCCCTCCCCTCTCTTCCCATTCCCATGTCCGAATTTTGTATAGTATGTGTCCTTTAAACAATGTTTTTCAGAGCCGGACCGGACCGGCCAGTTCGACCGGTTGGACCGTGAACCGGACATACCACCGGTCCGGTTTAGTATCAAATTCGAAAGTTAATGAAAAATCGCTAGAAACCAGTCGAACCGTATGAACCGCTAAAAATCGTACGAACCGTAACCCGACGGTTTTTAAATTTTCAAACAAAATGTCAAGCTCAAATTCAAACCTGGGTCTCCATGTTCACATAAGACAATCTTACCACTAGACCACAGTCATAGGACAAGTTCAATTTGTCCTGAGAATTCTACTTAACTTGACTAAAAAATAGATTAAAAAAATGAAACCCTAACATTAAGAAAAGAAACAGCATACGCACTTTTCTTTCAATCCATCACTTTCTCGGCTTCAGACTTCTAGGCCAACGACTCCTCTAGTTCTCCTCTTGAATTTTTTTTTTCAATTTTTTCTTCTTAACCCTTTCAAACCCAAATATCCACAACAAGATTTTCTCAAGCCTTCACCATTATTATCAAGCTATCATCTTTAGCAGATTGTAGACAAGTTGGAAATTTCAACTTTCATAAGATATTTGAGACTCGAGCTTTTCCTGTTTTCCATCATCTTGGTAAGTTTAATTTTTCTCTTTTCAAGGTTTTTATTTTCTATATTATTATCTTTAGCCGATTTTTTTGCATTTTCTTCTTTTTTTTCCCCAATTTTCATCCATTTCCCCTAATTTTTATTTGATTAATTAAGGATGAAATTATGAATCATTAATTATTTTGCAATCATATTTGGAGAAGCTATTTTTTGGATGAAGTATCAAATTAATAAAATTAGACATGGATGAAGTATCAAATTAATAAATTTTGTATCAATGATTGTTCTGTTTTTTCTATGCTGTTTATTGTGTTTTTATTGCTTTTTCTATGCTGAAGTAATTAGTCTACCAAATGCTCATTCATCTTGAATTTTATAGGTTTCATTGAAGCAACAAATTAAAGACATGTTAAAGTTGATTTGTGAAAGTTGTTCAAACAAAAGCTTTAAAAAAAAAGTGCCAAATCGGACCACATGTTTGTATGTCTTGGTAAATTCGTAAATGGTAACCTCAGGATCCCATCAATTGACCATTTATTTACACTTGCCGCTAGGGTCTTTAGAACCATTAAATTTATTGGCACAAAATCGACTGTATCTCAATTGATGTGTAGTAGCAATTTATTTTTTATGTGTTTAGTTGTATCTTTTTTTTTCAAAATTGTTTGGTTTTTTTTTTTTTTTGAGTTTGAGCAATTAGATTTATATATTTATAATAAAATTTTAACTTTTTCAGATTAAGTTGATGAAATTGTGAAGGTGGTGTTGTTGCTTATCATGCCACCGATGGAAGTTTGTTATTCAAATGGTTTGTCTTGAATATGAGTTGGACTCTTTTATGGACTTTTTTAAGGATTGTAAAAGAATTTCAATATTTATTTTTATTTATTTTTGTGTTTTTATTTGTGATAATTGGTGAACATTTGGATTGTATCTATTTATGTTTGTAATGAATTTATGAAAACTTGTGGTGAATTATGATATTTTAATTATGTTTATCATTCCAGATTTTATGTATAACTTTTAGGAAATTTGTTATTATCTCAACTTAAATTTAGTTATATTGGTGAATGCATTTTAGAAACTTAAGTTATCAATAATCATGTTAAATTGTACATTAGCCGTCAAGTTCAAGTGTAGAATGAAGACCTGTGAAGTACTTAACACTAAAGTTGCAAAAAAAAAAAAGCAGAAAATTGGTGAACCGGCCGGTCGGACCGCGAACCGGCCCCCTCTCCGGTTCACTGACCGGTCCGAGTTTAAAAACTTGCCTTTAAAAGGAAGGAAGCCAAAACAATCCGTAGCGAGCAAAAATTTTTTTCAACATCAATTAATTCAGTTGATAAGAACGCATTAGTTCATCACAAAAAATCATGTATCTCTCACTATCGATGTAAGAATTGTATCGATAGACGATTTATAAAAATTTCCATAAATAATCTCTGATTCTGAGGCATAACCTAACCTCTGTATATAATCTAGGGCAAATTATCCAATTGGCCCTTGAACTCTTTGTCTAAGTAAAAATAAGCCCATCATCTATTTTTTGCTGACTTTAAGCCCTCAAACTTGTAAAATTGGGCACCCATGACCCTTTTAGCCAGTTTCTCCGGTTTTGCAACCGGAAGGCCAATTCACACGAATGCCAGTGTGCTTCTTCAAAGGGCATTTTTGTCCGCATTTTCAAAGCAAAAAGGAACAACTTCTCCTTCTTCCCTCCATCTAACCTAACCCAACCGCTAACTTATTCAACAAACGAATTGCAGAGGGAAGAGAGAGAAGTCTGCAAAGAAACAAAAAAAAGGAAGAAGGAGAGGGAAGTAGAGCAGAATATCTGCAAATATCTATCATATATCAAAATGCAAATTATCCCGGTAAAATGCATAAAATGGTATGAATGTTGGAGGGCGAGATCAGGATCACACATGGTGGCTAACAAGAGAAGGTTGTTTTCCCTTGATGCGGTTACCACAATAGTCTCTGTCATGTCTAAGTCGTTGTAGTTGAGGCCAATAGGGAGTTTCCAGTCAAAATGGTAGAGCAGAAGAGCTAAAGGGAGCTCAACATTCGCTAAACCAAAAGAAATTCCAGGACAAATCATTTGGATAGAGAATAGTGAGATTACTAAATGGTGGCTCTCCGGCCACTTGACGGGAATTGCATTCAAAATCGAGTCCAGGAGTCTATAATTGATCAATTTTTGCCTCTGAAAACTAGCAGCCAGTGGTGGTGAGACAATGCGTTGCCTCGACCATCTCTTCCGAGCTCATGAGGCTTTTATAGAAAAACTAGTTTTTTTGGCCCTCGCGCTGTGCACAAGAGTGCCCAAGATCTACTTAAATGAACTTAAATCAAAAGTTAACGAAAACATGTAATATTTAGCAAAACAACGGTTATAAACTCATCCAAATGGTTATGTAGTAGAAGTGCCTGTGTCTGTCAAAATCTCAAATCCGGCTAGCTGTGAGGCGTCCAGGGTTGAATTAAAGCAGCCCACCAGTCCAACCCGACGAGCAATTTAGGTCCCATGCTACCGCCTGATCTACTTCTATAGAGACACAAAAACAGAGAGGATTGTCTGCGAAATCTGACTTGAGCTAGAGAGAATCCTAGAGCTGAATTAGCATGGACGACGTTCCTATTCACAAGATCCAAATTTCTGGTCCTGCACTGGCCTCCCTACTCCTCCGTTTCTCCTCTTCCCCCGGGGCTATTCACGGCCTTCTCTTCGGCCACGTCACTGTCTCCGCCACCTCCTCTCTCTCCGACGATCCCACCTCCAATCTAGACCCTTCTTCCGCTGATGTCGACGCTGGCACCGCCATTCCGCTTCTTACAGCCACCGTCACCTCCTTCCTCTCCCTCCCTTCGCACCTCCCTCGCCCACTCCAACCCTTCCCGAATCCTAACCCACCTTCCTCCTCCCTCCTCGGCTGGTTCTCCGCCCGCCGCAGAACCCCTCTCCGCCCCTCCCTTAACGACTCCACCACCACGCACGCTCTCTCCTCCTCTACTCCCCTCTCCCTCTTCCCTTTTTTAGTTTCTTTGCCGACTTCTCTCTCTTCCATCTGCAATTCGTTTGTTGAATAAGTTAGCGGTTGGTTTAGGTTAGATGGAGGGAAGAAGGAGAAGTTGTTCCTTTTTGCTTAGAAAATGCGGACAAAAATGCCCTTTGAAGAAGCACACTGGCATTCGTGTGAATTGGCCTTCCGGTTGCAAAACAGGAGAAACTGGCTAAAAGGGTCATGGGTGTCCAATTTTACAAGTTTGAGGGCTTAAAGTCAACAAAAAATAGATGAAAGACTTATTTTTATTTAGACAAAGAGTTCAAGGGCCAATTGGATAATTTGCCCTATAATCTATGATTTGGAGGCATATCTTGTGGTTGATTGACGTGGAATCCACCAAAGCTTTTCCTTGAAAAAAAAGGAAAAACCAAAAAGTCATCACTGTGGAAAGAACGACACAAGCAAAGCGACAAATAAAATGGTTGCAATTGGCAATCATATGTTACTCTTACTCGCTTACTGTAAGAGTTCCCAATTCCACTCCATTAAAGAGAACCTATAAATAGGAGAATCACTATTACTACTATTACTTATCATCCCTTATCAGCAGTTCCATTTTCCTTCTTAAATTCCAACCAAAAGGGGCTGCTGAATCGCCCAATAAATGGGTGCTGCAATTGGTATTCCCCTCACATTTCTCCTCATTCTTGCATTCTTCATCACCTTATCCCCTCAAATCTCAGCCGTCAGTTACCCCATTAACGTTTGGCCTAAGCCAACAGCCTTCTCATGGCCCCAACCTCAAATAACCTTACTTTCTCCGAACTTCAAAATCCATTTTCCTTTAAACCCATATCTTCATCAAGCTGCCAACCGATACCGTAACCAATTCATCAAAGAACACTACAACCCATTAGTGGTTCCACATCTCAATCTGACTTCATCACCCCCGTTAAAATCCCTCACCATCACAGTCACTGACGACTCTGCACCGTTAACTCACGGCGTCAATGAATCCTACACCCTCACTATTCCATCGCCCTACCAATCGACGACGGCCACCTTGACGGCAGAAACAGTATGGGGCGCGATGCGCGGGCTGGAGACGTTTTCTCAGCTGATTTTCGGCAACCCGTCAAGATTGGCTTGCGATTTGTATATCCACGATGAACCCTTGTTTCCTCATCGAGGGGTGATGTTGGATACTTCAAGAAACTTCTATGGTGTGTCGGATTTGCAGAGATTGATCAGGGCTTTGAGTATGAATAAGTTGAATGTTTTTCACTGGCACATAACGGACTCGCAGTCGTTTCCTCTGGTGCTGCCGTCGGAGCCGGAGCTGGCCGGAAAGGGAGCCTACGGAGAGGAGATGAAGTACTCGCCGGAGGATGTGAAGAGGGTGGTGGAATTTGGAATGAGATATGGAGTCAGAGTTGTGCCCGAGATTGATATGCCCGGTGAGTCAGTCAACTAGCTAGTGGTCTTTCTTGAAGTCTTCCTTCGACAGGGTATTTTTATATGAAAAATGATTAAAAATTTTTAATTTGATTTCTAGGTTCAAAAATAGAATACTTTAGTATTGAAAGTATAATATTCTTCTTACTTTTTTAGTTTCTAAAATATAAATATTTTTTTGGTCTCATTTTAGTCTCTAAAGGCATAAAATTTGTCTCAATTAAATATAATATCTGTCTCATCCCTATCAACGATTTTATTTAGGTGTGACATATTTTATATTTTAGGGAATAAAAGTCCTGTTTTTGAAGTTTAAAAACCAAAATGAGAATCTGAATATAATTGGAGGGTGCAAAGTGAAATTGAACCACTTTAGTTGCATAATCCTCTTTGGTTTTGTACGCTTAATCAGTTTTCTTTAATTGTTAAAGCAGTATAAAGTCCTGATACCGGTCATATGGCAGTGGCATAGTGCAAATGTTTTACTAGCTTTTTCGCTCAGTACTAAAAACGGCCTACGAATTCTCGCTTTATAACATTTGAGAGGTAGGTCGCTTTATATTGTACTTCTTCTTGTTGCAAGAACTTCCCTTTTAGATCAAGGGGCTAATATTGGAATGGGCTTGTAGGCGATCACTTTCCTGTTCTACCCCAACCTAACTTCACTTGCCATGGAAATTTGCCAATGATATTAGCAAAATTGTGCATATTCTGCAAACAGTGCACACGGGGTATCATAAAGTTGTCCTTTATGGGGTATTATAGAGCAATAGCACGGCTGTTTCTGCAATGACTGGAATGAAGTCTAGCAAGATGACAACTAGTGATGTAAATGAAGTTGATATCTGCAAAGCTTCACGTGTAAAACACATGAACTTCGATAACATTGATCTCCTTTCTGTTCTTTGATATAAGAATTTGGACAAGCAATCACGGAAAGAGGGATTCCTGAGTAATATAAGTTTAGAGAGGATACCAATACATAGATACTTATAATCAGCTAGCTACCAATTTAAAGATGTACCTATTCCTCTGTATGCTAGATTAGTATAGGATTCATAGTTTTTCCATCCTTCACTAATTAATTTTGACTTTTTTCATCCCAAAGTTAAAACTGCAATGATAGTCAAATCTTTTAGGTTCAATTCCAGCAGAAAGTGGCTTTTGAAATTGATATTGTTACTAGTCCATGACAGGGATAGTACACAGAAGTTTGGGGACTATAAGATGAATGAAACTTTTAGTATGTATGGACAAAATGAACTTAGTAGCTTAGAGGATGAAACTGTGTGAACATTGAAAGCTTGTTGATAAAAAGCTGCGTCAAGCTGAATATCAAGTTTGGCACTTAAAGACTAGGTAGTAAAACTGAATTTGCCCAACATGACTTTGATTTTTCGTATCTTGCAGCACACACTGGATCATGGGCTTTAGCATACCCTGATATTGTAACTTGTGCAAACATGATGTGGTGGCCTGCTGGAGTAGATTGGACTGATCACCTGGCAGTTGAACCAGGAACTGGCCAGCTAAATCCCCTAAGTCCCAACGCCTACAAAGTGGCCAAAAATGTCATCCATGATGTGGTCTGCATGTTTCCAGATTCATATTATCATGGAGGAGCTGATGAGATCGCACCAAATTGTTGGATAACTGACCCAGAAATTCAAGCTTTTGTTGCTAAGAATGGGACTCTCAGCCAGCTTCTGGAAATGTTTGTTGATTCAACCTTGCGTTATATCATCTCCCTAAATCGAACGGTGATCTACTGGGAGGACGTTCTGTTGGATGCCAGTGTCAATGTTTCTCCTTCATTGCTTCCCCCAGAGAATGTCATTTTCCAAACGTGGAACAACGGACCAAGCAACACTAAGAAGCTCACTGAAGCTGGTTACCGGGTTATTGTGTCATCCGCAGACTACTACTACTTGGATTGTGGGCACGGAGGGTGGGTCGGAAATGATACTCGATATGACCAGCCACCTGGTACTGACACGGGGAATGGAGGTTCCTGGTGTGCACCATTTAAAACATGGCAAACTATCTACAACTACGATATCACCTATGGACTAAATGAGTTAGCAGCTAATTTGGTATTAGGAGGAGAGGTAGCATTATGGTCCGAACAAGCAGATTCCACTGTTTTGGACTCTCGGATCTGGCCTAGAGCATCAGCAATGGCTGAAGCATTATGGTCCGGTAACCGGGATGCAACAGGAAGGAAGAGGTATGCAGAAGCTACAGATAGGTTGAACGAATGGAGGAACAGAATGGTGACTAGAGGAATAGCTGCTGAACCAATTCAGCCTCTTTGGTGCATCAGAAACCCGGGGATGTGCAATACAGTTCATCCATTTTTAGCTGGTTAATTGATTTGCCTCTTCAGCTTCATTGGTTCAATTGCTAATCTGTAAAGCTGTAAACACTTCTACTGATTAATTCAAAAAAGAAAATCCAAGGAAAATGCAATGATGTAACGAGCATCAACACAGTGTTAGCTGCTAAGCCCAAAATGAATTGTAAAAGTTGGCTACAATTCAACAAAAAAAAAAAAGAAGAAGTGTACTACAATTAAGCTTTAAGTCTGCAGCCTTTTTAATCTTTTATTCACTTTTAGACTTAGTAGAAAAAGAACTTGTGCTTTGTACAGAATAAATAAACTAAAGTAAATGATAAACCTTTATGTTCATATATTCATCATGAAAATATGTTAATAGCCGTATAAATATTTTAAACGCTTTTAAATTTCATATTTTGATGGTGCCCTAAAATAAAAATGGACTTATGAGGGTGTAAGTATCATTAAAATTGAACAATAGGTGCAGATATCAATAAATTTTTTTTTTTTTTTGGATCCAGTTCCTCCAGGGCAGTGTTGATGAGAAAAAGTAGTTTGATTTGCAAGAAACTACATTCTTTGTTTCCCGATCGAAATGCACTATGATCATAATTACAATTCTATTGTAAGGATATAACAAAGATAATCCTTTTTTGATTGCCTTATCTAAATCAAACCCATGTAGAAGTTTCTTTAGAGCAGGGTTTTAGAAATAAGCCAGGATCTTCCCTCGTTTATTCTACTACTTATAGCCCCACGCTGTTCTTCAATTTTCTGTGAAAAATCGATACCCTTGTTTTGTTGAGCTTTTCAGTAAAAGTAAGGAGAGGTAAATATTGTAATATCGTGTTTGTTTGTGCTTGTAACTTTTTTTCTATTTTCTTGGTGTCCAAGTTCTTCATCATTGTAGGTTAATTTTTCTACGTAATTTTTTCTATATTTCGTTTGTTAGATTTTCTAAAGAAGTGTGGTCGCACCCATGATTGAAAATCCATGGGCTTCTTGTTTCCTTTTTTATTGTCTTTTTGGCTGCTAATTTTGATTTTGCTCGTGCATTCTAGACCTGGTACTTGGTTCTTGAAAATACCAGGGAACAGAAGAAACATTATTGTGATGGTAGTAGTTTCCAGATTTCTTTTTTCTTTTCTGTAATTAATTGTGGCTTTTAAATCCCTAATCGTGATGAGAAAAGGATTTATCTAAGGTGGCCAGGTTTTGCTGTCGGCTGTCAATGTTCTATACCTTATTGATTTTGCATAAGCATTCAATCAGAAGAAGTATGCAGAGCTAAAACTTCTGTCCAGTTTGAAAGTTTTCAGGATATATAAAGGACCTACTTTGATTTTAGTCAGTCAGAAGATGACAGGAAAAGAAGATGCAAGAAATATCATTTGGCTGAGAAACAACATTGCATATTCGTATTTTCTCTATGATCATTTGGTTGTCTGATGATCTTTCGTATCTTCCCATGATGTGAAATTTTGATTGCCTAATCTGTTGATTTCTGATAAGTGTACTTCATTGCGTTGTATCTTTTAGTCAGTTCATTGATATCTTGAAGATATATATATGGTTCTCTCCTTGTCGGTCTTAGGATAGAACATCGCTGAAATCAAAATGTATCGAGTTGCACAAGCATCGGAGTTTCTAGTGATCACCGGAATTTTTGTCAATGACATAAAGATTACAAAGAAAGCGATTATCTGGCCATTCCAGAAATGTAGCGTCATTGATGTTGCCCCTGTAAACTACACCTTCAAAGTCAATGCAATGAGTGCCGAGAAGCTAGCCTTCTTTCTCCCTGCTGTTTTCACCATAGGTCCAAAAGTTGAGGATCATGAGAGCCTCGTTAAGTATGCCAAGCTTCTTTCTCATCAGCAGCGCGATTCCCATGATGTCAAGGAACTTGTTAAAGGTGTCATTGAGGGAGAAACTCGAGTTCTTGCTGCTTCGATGATTATGGGAGAAATCTTTCGAGGCACCAAAGATTTCAAGCGGGAGGTGTTTGAGAAGGTTCAGTTGGAACTGAACCAGTTTGGACTTCTGATTTACAATGCTAACATCCAGCAACTAGTTGATGTTCCAGGACATGAGTATTTCTCCTACTTGGGGCAGAAAACTCAAATGGAGGCTGCAAATCAGGCAAAGATTGATATTGCTGAAGCGAAGATGAAAGGTGAAATAGGAGCCAAGGAAAGGCAAGGACTGACGCTTCAAAATGCTGCCAAAATTGATGCCGAGACAAAGATAATATCTACGCAAAGGGAAGGTGAGAGGAGAAAGCAGGAGATCATGGTGAAGTTCCAATTGAAGATCTATGAGAATCAGAAGGAGGCTGATGTTGCTGAGGCAAATGCTCAGCTAGCAACCAAGAAGGCTGCGGCCTGCGTGGGCTCGTCAGGCAAAGTTGGCTGAGGTAGAGGCTGAAAAGAGTGTAGCCATACGGGAGGCAAAGTTGCAGAAGGAAGTTGAGAGGAAGAATGCATTGGCCAAGACTGAGCAGCTTAAGGCCCAATATCTCAGCAAAGCGAGCGTGGACTATGATATTAAGGTACTTTAATTACTATAGTTTCATTCCCTGCAATGACATTCATTCAATCATTAAGTCTGAACTTCTACTCCTTCCGTGCTGTTAAAATTTGGAAATCAGAAAACAGGACAATTCTTTGAGTTTCCAAATCTCCTTCTATTCTAAAGAGAAATAACTGCAGCCCATCAGTCGGTTTTCTGTCTTGCTTTTAACTCAAACAGATTCAAAATGAATCTCTTTTTGCTCATATGAATGAAAAAAACTCTCCATCCCTTGAACCTCATTTATTTCCTTACTCCCTTGATAACGTCAATCATGATTGCAATCTTTGTTCTTTGTCTCTATCTCATAATGATTGATCCCATGGAATTTAGGTAATTAAGGTACACATTTTGCAAGCATTACTGCAACAATTATCGTTTTGTACATGTCCTTACAACCAGATGATCATATTTCAAAGTAAATGGAGTTGAGTCCACTTTTTGAACCATGTGATGCTTTCAGATCATCTGAAGCTTTCCAGATTTAACACTCTTAATTTTTTTTGCATATGTCGTGTTGATGTCTCTATGCGGATCATTGATTGCCATTACCTATAAAAAATATAGGTTCAAGAGGCGAATTCAGATCTCTACATGAAACAAAAGGCAGCTGAAGCAGTCCTCTTACGAGAAAGAAAGAGCTGCTGAGGCTCAAAGAGTAGCAGCAGAAGCTCAACTTTACGCAAGGCAACAAGCCGCAGAAGCCGAACTTTATGCAAAAAGAAAAGAAGCTGAAGCGATGGTGGCACAGGCAGAAGCTCAAGGAGTTTATATCCGAACATCACTTGGTGGAAACTACAATGCGTTGAGAGATTTTTTGATGATTGATGGTGGTATGTTCAAGGACATTGCCAAAATCAATGCCGAAGCTATCCGTGGACTGCAACCAAAGATCAGCGTCTGGTCAAATGGTGGAGAACCCATAGATGGAGCAGGAACAGGAAATGCAGCCATGAAAGAGATAGCATCATTTTACCGGGCCTTGCCACCCTTGCTTAAGACCGTGCATGAACAAACTGGCATGTCTCCTCCAGCTTGGATGGGCAGTCTCCCCAGTTCTAGTGCCAGCCAGCCAGCAAATTAGTAATCAAAACAATATCTAGTATTAAGACTTCACCTACTAGTCTACTAAATTGCACTAATCTAACCTTGGTTTATATTTTCAGTAGACATTCTCTTAGCTCTATTCTTTTTCTCCTAAGGTAGACTGCTCTTTGATCTTGGCTTTTATAATAGCTTTTGTTTGTTGTGCGTTACCTTTTGCTTGTTTTCAAATCGCTCATCCCTGTTCTCTATTGATGCTGAATCTTTGTTCTCGTTTAGATTAAAAGAAATTAAAATGATTACATTCTGTCTGAGGCTTTCAATGGTCTATGCAAAAAGTATCTGGAACGTTATTTCGTGAGGGTATTAGATCAAAGAGCAAGGAGGTAAAACTTCAGGTATGGAGGCTGCAAATTCAGCTGGTAATAATCATTAGTTGATGTCTAATTATATATTCGATGCTTGATTTAGGGGTATACTATAGATTTCAGTTGTTTTCAATGTCATATTGTGAATAAGCGTTGTCTAATTTCTTCTCCATGGGAAGTTGGATAAAATTTTCAATCTCTGTGATTTGCAAGTTTTCGAAGACAGCAAGCACATTTGAACTACAGGTGAATAAGAGTGGTGAAACAAGGCCGGAGAATGCTTTGAATGACAGTGATTTTAGCTTACTGCTGTTGTTCCATGATATCTATTATCCCCTTTAGTAGTTCTTGAAAAAGGTTTATATCTCAAGTGAGCTTCAATTTGGACAAAAAGAAAGAAAGAAAGAAAGAAAAGTGATTTTTCACATAATTCTCTTTATGGTTTCAAAATTTATACATAAAAAGGTAATAGAAACGGTCCTCTACAACACAATTGAAATGTCAAGATTATCCACATTTAGAAACTAAAATGACTGAAATTGCTAAGATACATAAAGTTAATTTGTGTGGCATCTTAGTCCCTTGTGATTTTCGTGCTTTATCATATAACCTCCTTGTGGTTTTCAAAATCTATGCATAATCTCCATGTGATTAATAAATAAATTCTATCTTAATATAGGGGTAATTTTAACATTTTAATCGACTCCATTATAAAATACAAATTTTATCATTTGACACTTAAGTCTAAACTAAGATGAGGTTAAGTATAATTTTTAAAACTATAGAAGGGTTTTGTAGAAAGATACTAAATTACAAGGAGGTAAATTGTAATTTATCCAAAAAAAAAACATGGTTGGTCTATTGTAACATGTTCATGGTTACCAATGATCCAATCATTTACCCATTTATTCTTCTAAGAAATAAAATTATTCATCCTACTCCAGCCACAATTAGATAATTAGACTCAAGTCATGTGCTCAAGTACGGAATATCATTATACACACCACACGTGATTTCCATTTGCAGCCTCTCTTCTGGGTCTTGGATCAAGTTCGGAACTTCGGATCCAATTATTCAAATATTGGTATGTACTAATAAAAAGCATTCTTCAAATGGGTGACCCAATTCAAAGTCACCTCAATTTCGCCAAGTGACTATGCTGTGTAGGATGACAATTGGGTTGGGTACCTATGAGGGACAAATGGGGCGGCGGGGGGAATTTTTTCCCCCATTTAGAAACGGGGCAGGGGGTGGGACCCGCCACCCATTTAAAAAATTAATAAATATATAAATATATATGTATATAATATTTAACTTAATTAGTTACAAACTTATAATAATTATATAATTAGTTATATGTATTATATGTTATATATTGTATATGTAATATAATTGATTTTATCAATTGTACTAATAATTATACATGTCTACTAATATAAATTATTAATTAGTTATAATAATTTACTAATATATTTTTACTAAATTCTTAATTATACTTGACACAATAACACTTTTTTTTTTCAAAAAAAAAATAATGATTTAGTGATTGTATTTGTATCAAAAGTGAAAACTTAACTATTTTAGTTGTATTTGTTTCGTGATATTAGATTGCATTCAAATAGTTTTTGTTTGATTGTTTTTATGAGTTTCAATTATGAAATTACAATGAATAATAACTTTATGATGGATTAATATTTTAGTATTTGATTATTTGTTAAAATTTAATTATAATAAAATTATATAACAATTTTTTATTAGTTCGATGGGGCAGGACAGGGGGCAAGGCGGGGACGGGAGAAATTAATGGACAGCGAGACCCGGGGCGGGGGAACCCGTTGCCTGCGGTTCCGTGATGGTAATTGTTTTTTTTTTTAGTGTAAATGAGAGGATCGAATCCGGATTTTTCACTTACGCTGTCTCCCACCGAGTCATACAATCAATACATCCCTCGGTTACCATCATGGCGTGCAACATTATGTAACACAAAGAAAAAGAGATTAAAAAAATGTTAAACTGAGGTGATGTGAATTTGATATTAACTCGTAAACTTATAAAAAGCATTGCTTAGGGTCCATGTTTTAGGTATAATTCTGATCTTTTTAACTTTTTGAAACACCCATCTTTTCTACTAATATTTGTTAAACTCACAGCAGTTTTTAGATAGTTTTCTACCTGTCTCTTTATTTATGCATGGCAGGCGCAATTATTTGAATAATTTACTTTTCAAGAATAGCTAGTTAGAATTATCATTATTATTGTTACTACTACGGTACAGCGGTACTACCACTTGGGCACATAATTTAGACTTCAAAAACTGCTTGTAAATTTTTTTTTGACAAGGCAATTCTTTGTTTGAAAAGCTAATTTTTGTTTATATTTTCATGAACATATTTTTCAATCACCTTTTTATTTCACATACATCAAATCACTACAGTAAATTTTTTTTTAACAAAAACTTCAGAAACTAGCAAACAAATGAGATCTTATTTTTCGACCACACAATGATTATTTTTATCTTACACTTGAATTGGATGTTAGGTGTTGATTATTAGTATCCTTCATTTGACTTCATATCATACTTGTTTCGTAACACCACAAACGAGTATGGACAGATTTTTCCGACTTACTGCCATTGCTTTTTAATTTAAATATCTTATTCAGTATTGTCTATTGGGACCATTGCATGTCCTATTGTCAAACATCTCTATCATGGCTATACACATAGAAATTACATCACATATGTAATTTATAAGAAATTCGTATTGGTTCCATGTCTCTACTCTCTTGTTGTAAAACTGCCGTAATAGTTTCGAATGCTTCCTAAAACTTTTGGTCCTAAAATATGCCAAGTAAACAAATATTAATATATCAGACATAGCCTCTTTCTTCTTGGAACATTGGTAGTGGGCAGTGATAAAGTTAAACATTGGAGGCAGTTTATTTTAATCCAATTTAATTAACAACTTAATGAGATTATTAGTCTGAATTTTTCATACCTACTTTGAAAGAGACTAGTTCGTGTTCGGACTGCTAAAAGAACAGCACTAGATTAGATTTCTGAGTGTTAGATTATAAAAGGGTAAATTTCTTTTTATCTTCTGTGATTTTACATAACAATAGATGACCCCTCTAAGATTTTGAAATAGTCACATAATTTCTTTGTGATTTTACATAAAGTGAAAAATGGATAGAATACACAACCAGTTTTCGATCCACGTAACCCCCTTATGTTTTGTATAAATATCAACTTTACTCCCCTGTAATTTTTGCATTTATCCACTTAATCTCCTTATACTTTTATACAAGGTGGTTAAACCGTCGATTGATTTAGCATTTACGAAAGGGGGCACTATTGATATTTCAACTAACAACATTTCATAGGCTATTTTTCGTCAAATTTTCACTTTATATAAAATCATAGGGAAGTGAAGTGAATATTTTGAAACGTTTGGGGGTCACGTGACAATAGATAAAATCAGATGACTATCAGAAATGACGATTGAAGTGCTGATTGCTTATGGTTGTCCAAACAAATGCAGAATTTCAGAAGTTATATAAGTAATATGATCATGATTTTATGACATAGTGGGATGGTGGGAGTAGTGATAACAAAAAAAAAAAAAGAATGATGAAATGAAGTTTGCAGATTTATTTAAGGATACCTCAGGGTTTTCATTAAGTATGATAAAGATAGAACTTTTAAATTCAATACAAGGTACAAAATTAACTTTATTTGATTTTAGCCTATACTTTACAACCTTACACAATTAAAAGTCAAAAAATTTGTGCGTGAAAAGAGATTTGACATGCAAGGAAAAATCATGAAAACAAAAGACGAGCTTGCAGGCAAACGAAAATAAAAAGAAATGAAACATCAGATCACAATGTCTCAAATTTAAAGATCTAAATATTCGAGACTTGATTAAAAGGTGTGCAACGAGTAATACTTGGTATAACTAATATATGGCTAACTTATCATTTTAATATACTATTTATTTATGTTTGGTTTTCCTTACATTTAGATAATTACTAGATTTAATTTCATATTTTCCAAATTTTAATATTTAAAACCTAACTTAATGAATATTCATTGAACACCCAGTTAAGCAAATACGTTAATAATTAATGAATTAAATGGGATTCCTCTCAATAGTTTCATGTACCCCACAAATTAAGTTCTTGATTGAATTGTGTGTTTTCATAGAAAAATACTTTGGATGCATTTTTTACTCACTTTTTTACGTCACACGTGTCACAGCGTTATAATATATTTTTCTATAAAAACTTTAAAAATTTACAATCTAAACAAGGCCAAAGGTTGCCACGTGAAAACATGAAATGATCTAACACCTTTTTGCAGTAAAATAAATCATAGAGATTTTTTGAAAGGCTAATTACCACGTAATACAAAACTTGTATATCACCTTTACATGGAACCAGACCAAATACATAGAGAGCTCTTCTCTACTGTCATCTATCAACATTGTCTGGTTACAGAGCCAACACTATTCCATTCCCTCCTATACCCCCCAAAAAATGGGGAATGGAATTAGAAGTCCCATCTCATTTCTCATCCTTCTTGCTTTACTATTCCCCTTGACCCTTCAAATCTCAGCCGTTAATTACCCGATCAACGTCTGGCCTAAACCGACAACCTTCTCATGGCCCAAACCTCAAATAGCCTTACTTTCTCCGAAGTTCGAAATCCATTTCCCTTCAAACCCATACCTCCATCGCGCTGCCAAACGCTACCGTCAACTACTCATTCAAGAACAATACCACCCACTGGTAGCCCCGCCTCTCAATCTGCCGGAGTCACCCGCACTCCAATCGCTGATCATCACCGTGACTGACAAATCCGCGCAGCTAACTCACGGCGTTGACGAGTCCTACACCCTCGTTATTCCCTCACCATCTCAAAGTACTGCGGCCGCCATATCGGCCCAAACAATATGGGGAGCTATGCGCGGGCTGGAAACATTTTCTCAGCTGGTGTATGGGAAGCCATCAAGAGTGGCTTGTGATTTGTATATCTATGATGAACCCTTGTTTCCTCATAGAGGAGTGATGTTGGATACCTCAAGAAACTTTTATGGGGTGGCTGATTTGTTGAGGTTGATCAAGGCCATGAGTATGAATAAGCTGAATGTTTTGCATTGGCATATAACGGACTCGCAGTCGTTTCCCTTGGTGTTGCCGTCCGAGCCGGAGCTGGCCGAGAAAGGAGCCTATGGGGAGGTGATGAAGTACTCGCCGGAAGATGTCAAAAAGGTGGTGGAATTTGGTATGGAATATGGGGTCAGAATTGTTCCTGAGATTGACATGCCCGGTGAGTTGTCTACTTACATACGTTTCTTTCCGAATTATTGATTTCATTGTCCAAATTATTTGGTTGGTCCTCAAACTATTTAGTCACTACGCTTTTAACGCTCCAACTATTATTTGTATATTTTTAGCTCTCCAAACTCCTAAAAGCATCCGTTTGGATTGGTTATTTTTTTAAAAATAAGTTTTTCAAATATAATATTATAGTAATATATAATAATTTTAAAAATATTTTATCTATACAATATATGAAATATTTAAAAAATTTTTATAGTAAAATTTTTTTATATATATTACTATAGTAAAATTTTTCAAAAATACTCCTAAAAACAACTAATTCAAACGAAGCAAATTCTGACCCTATGTCCATTCAAGCTTTTAAAACCAACGGAAACTACACCGTGCACAATATACAAGCAAAAATCTACTCATAACTAGCAAGTTTCATAGAAATCTAAGTCCAGATTTGGAATCTACATGAAAAGCAAAGTCTAAAAATGTAATTTAATTTAAATTTGATAGCACTAAAATAATGATCAATTATTGGTCAACAACAATATATCAATGGCCGTTAATGTATTTAGAGGATTTTTCTTTGTTTTTTTGCTGACGGAGTGGGTATTCTGGTCAATTTTTACGGGGCCCGACTAATCCCACTCCGGTCCGAGAGAAGAGACCCCTTTCCCCAGAACACGGTAATCACTGGGACTCGATCCCTGGTGGAGAACTGGACAACGACTTCCAAGGAGCTGTCGTGATCAAACGAGCTGTCCAGGAGGGGCACAAATCACAATTGTGACAAATTGGTGGGAGGCAAGGTTTGAAACCTTGCCTCCCACCTCACCAAAGCCTTAAAGGCTTGGTGGTGGCCATCAGCCTAAGGCTGATGGTTGTATTTGAAGGATTGAAGATGTTGAAAATTATGTCACTTTGAGGAAGATTTTATTGGGAATAATGATTGAAATTGATTGAAGGGCTAGAAATAAACGTTTTTAGACGGAAGAGGGCTAAAAATATACAAATAATAGTTAAAGGGCTGAATGTACAAGATCAATAGTTTGAGGGCCAAAGGGACTTTTTGCCCTTTCAAAATTGAATAGATGCTATCTCTATCACTATATGTAACAAGGCCTAGTAGAGGCTTTCCTACTAACTTTCTCGTAGTCCCACATCGATTCTATGGGGTTTGGGGGTTGGGTAGTTAAGTCCCCAAATTTGCCTCAAGAGTTCCGGCTTTTGGGGTTAAATTTGGGATTAGGTTTAATTAACAAACTTCAAAAGTCTGATGAAAAAAGACAAAGACGTGGTGGAGGTATCTGGGGTAAGTGGGTTCTTTGTTAAGGCCTAGTAGAAGCTTCCCTACTAACTTTCCCGTAGTCCCACATCGATTCTAAGGGGTTTGGGGGTTGGGTAGTTAAGTCCTCAAGTTTGCCTCAAGGGTTCCGGCTTTTGGGGTTAAATTTGGGATTATGTTTAATTAACTAACTTCAAAAGTCTGATAAAAAAAAAAGAATCACTGTATATAACATGTAACTATATTTGCTAGTGTAAAAAAGCATTTATATCGTTAATGAAGTGTAAACAAGTCGGATGGAGTTGAGTAAAGTTGACTATAATTGCAGATTAATCTTTACTACACGATAGCATATATATTAACAAATCTAGATACATGTCACTTGATATCAATTAGAGGTTGGATTTTAGATTTGCATACTTCTACACCCGCTAATATATATATCATCAGTGTAAGAAATACTATTTGTCTTATAATTACTGAGCTCGAACTTGACTAAAAGTTAACAGTGCTGATCACAACAGCATAATCCAGCTTTTCAAGCACACTTAATATTTTAGAATTAATATGTAACTCGAGCTTAACAGGAAAGGACTCCCGAATATTTGAAGAATATGAAAAATAGAAAGGTTAACAAGGTTAAGCTCAAGATCTTTTTTCTTTTTTCAATTGTGTGAATTACTTGTGAAGCACTGTTGCACTTAATTATAAATTTGGTTTGCTATATTGATTACTTCCATAATTCTTTAACTCTTTTGATCCAACGGTGGTACTAAGTTTCTTCTAGTTAGGTTCATGGGTATAGTGAGGTTGTTTGTTTTACATTGGTCTGGTTTGAAAGAATGAATAAGAAAGAGTGCTTGATATGTATGTAATAACCTAGAATCTATTAGGTTAAGTTTTTAGGTTAAAATTGGCTTTTGACTTATATATTAGACATCTTTCAGTTACTCTCCTCCTGTCCTCCCTCTGCTATTGTCTCCCTTAGGATAGAAATACCATTTGTCACCAATTGTAAAATATTTAATAAATTTACTAGAGCCAAAGTCAAAACAACGTTCAAATTGCATTCTATATTTTCCGGCTATAAATCGGGCCATGAAATCGGGCATGAATTTGAAGAAAAGCTTTATAGCAACTCTCTACTCCCGTGTTAAAAGTTTTTTGCAGATGCATATGGTTACTGATATATTTTTAAGGGACATTGAATGCAACTTAGTTTTTAGGTTGTTAACTTGATCAACTCCTTTGGCGAGAGTACCATGCAATGAAACCAGGGTATGCTAGACTTACATTTCGTTAGGTTCCTGAATTAAGTTTCTTGAAGCCAATCTCAATATGGTCATTTCGAGATTCATTATGCAGCAAAGACACTTGTCTTCCATACATGACTGCAAATTATGTAATTTGCAGGACACACTGCCTCATGGGCAGAAGCTCACCCTGACATTGTAGCTTGTACAAACATGTTTTGGTGGCCTGCTGGAGCAGATTTGTCGAGCCGAATAGCCCATGAGCCCGCAACCGGTCAACTGAATCCCTTGGCCTCCAATACCTACAAAGTAGTCCAAAATATCATCAAAGATGTAGCCACTATGTTTCCAGATTCATTTTTTCATGGAGGAGCTGATGAGGTCACCACAAATTGCTGGAAATCTGACAAATCCATCCAAGCTTTCCTTGCCAAGAATGGAACTCTGAGCCAGCTTCTAGAAATGTTTATTACTTCTACCTTGCCTTACGTCATCTCCCAAAATCGCACAGTCGTCTACTGGGAGGATGTTCTATTGGATGCCAATGTCAGTGTGGCTGCTTCACTACTTCCCCAGGAGAATGTCATTTTACAGACATGGAACAATGGGCCGAACAACACGAAAAAGCTTGCTCAAGCTGGTTATCGAGTTATCGTGTCATCAGCCGAGTTTTACTACTTGGATTGTGGGCACGGAGGGTGGGTTGGAAATGACAGCCGGTATAACCAGCCACCGGGTACTGATCTTGGTAAGGGAGGTTCCTGGTGTGGGCCATTTAAAACATGGCAAACCATCTATAACTATGATATCACGTATGGACTAAATGAGGATGAGGCTAAGTTGGTCATAGGAGGAGAAGTAGCATTATGGTCAGAACAAGCAGACCCAACAGTTATGGACCCTAGAATTTGGCCTAGAGCTTCAGCAATGGCGGAAACATTGTGGTCTGGGAACCGGGATGAAACAGGAATGAAGAGGTATGCAGAAGCCACAGATAGATTGAATGAATGGAGGAACAGAATGGTGACCAGAGGGATTGGTGCTGAACCCATTCAGCCTCTTTGGTGCATTAGAAATCCGGGCATGTGCAACACAGTTCAGCCATATGTACCTAATTGAATATTCTGTGTCCAATATTCATTTTGGTTATCCCCTGTTTCCTCTGTTTCGTATTACTCTGAGGCAGCTTTGCTATCTGTTACTTTTGTATTGCTTATATATATGCAGGTTTCTTGTTATTTCATATTAAAAACATTTGAACTTTTGATAAATAGGTTGGATTTTTTTTGGTTAATGGTTTCAAAACAATCACTCAAACTTATTGATCATGGAGAGATGTATTATACAGGATAACTATTGTTTGGTATGAATTTCAGGTGCTAATAATTGCTCCTCAAGTGTTTTATGCATTGTAAATCAGATATTTCCTTGCATGTCTATCTTGGAAAATTAGTGAACTTTATACGGCCCATACCGAGATGCATGGTTTAAAGTCTCGGCTGAGTCGTCTCGAGACCGTCACTGGAATGGATCCCTCAGATACGATACCGGGACGAGATAATTCTAAGATACTTGACTTGCGGAAATCTCGGCTGAGTCATCGAGAACTCGGTTGAGAAATCTCCAATACGGATAGTCTTGGCCGAGTCGACCCGAGTCAACTCGCAAATTTACATTTTACAGATTTTCTTTTGCTAATTTTTTTTAGCATTTTTGAATATTATTCACAATTTTTAGAAATATTAAATCCTTCAAAATTTGCGTCTCGCCAAGACTGTGACTGATATGCCGAAATCGATGTGGAATAGTTCGGGCCGCGACCGCGACTTTGAACCATGCCGAGACAGATGATGTTTACGTCCCTTTTGATGATGTCCATTTAAGGCTGGGTCTCGTTGTAATGAACTGATTCATAAAATAAGCCCAGACATACAGGCAAAAGGACTGATTGGTGCAAGCATTTCTGACTTGGAAATCTGTTTGCTTAGACTCGTTGATCAAACTTCAGCATTAGACCCAATTTTCATTAAACGATTGAAATACTTTCTTTTTATGCATAACCTGCTTATAAGACTAGTGAGAAAACTAATGCCAAGATTCCCAGTCACAGAGATTAAAAGAAAATATGTAGACATAATGAACCACTGAAGCATAAAGTAAACTGGGGAAACCACTTACAACCCAAAAGCATTTCATAATACGAATTTAATTTAGCTTTAATCAGTGTAAGCGATCTCTTGACAGAATGTAATTAGAATTGCGGAAGCAAGGCTGAAATTTTCCCCGAAACATTTAGGTCTTGAAGTCGAAGAACCGCTTTGCAAAGCATAATTTGCTAGGAATAAAGTTTTCTTGCAAATTTCCTGATAGTATAAAGCCTGTAAGTAGCTATTTCTGGCATACAGTTCCCATGCCATTACTGAATGATTAAACTATACCAGATTATGATATGTAGTTGAGACATCAGTGTCTGGGGGCTGGCCAATAGTCGATATCTGAACTGGATCCAAATGGCATCATTGCATAGAACCTTACCTTCCTAATTACTTCTGCCAACTAGTCTTTGCCCACGTGTTTAGGTTTTGTTTAAATCTGAGCAGGACTGTTAGATGTTTAATGGTGAAAACCTTTCTTAAGGGACTTGAATCCGAGTAACAGAAAAGAGTCTTTGGCACATTCTGGTGCTTCTTGGATGTGGCACAAACCCCTATCTTTTGCTGGATAAATTAAGGTGAAGTAAGCAAGAGGGTAACCTCAAAGTTGGAGTGATATCCTAGTTTTTGACTCTTGCACTAATATTAACATGGCATACAGCTGCACAAACTCACTAAGCTTATGCATACCTGCTCTGCTTCATCAAATCCAGCGAATTTTGACTTTTCAGCCCATCATTGTTGCCGGTTTCTTATACTCAATCACTTAATCATGCATTGTCTACGATATAAAACTTTTACTTGTGCTAGTCAGCCTTCCATAAATGCAGTATAAAAACCAGAACTAGTTGTAAACAACTCAAGTTAGTCTGAGTTTTGTGTATTCTTGTATTGAGAAGCATAATGAGGTCCTCTAGCCAAGCTATAATCTTCCTCATGGCTGCCTTTTTGGTGCTGTTTCTCATTGCACCAGCTTCAGATGCTGCAGTTACATGCGGCGATGTAGCCAAGGAGATTGGCCCTTGCGTTAACTACCTGAGGTCAGGCAGTGGGGCGCCACCTGCTTCTTGCTGTGGAGGAGTTAAAGCTCTAGCAGCTTCTGCAACAACTACACCAGATAAACAGGCTGCTTGTGCTTGCCTTAAGACTCAATCCAAGAATCTGAACATCAAACCTGAGCTAGCTAAGGCTCTTCCAGGAAATTGCGGAGTCAGCTTGCCTTATCCTATCTCCCCGAATTTTGATTGTACCACGTAATAACTCTTGCCTCTTGCTTATGGGCGTATTATATCAGCTTGTACTCTTGTTTCTAAATGTTTGTTGTTGTCCTTAATTTGCAGGATCCGCTGATTCTGAGGCAGCTCCGCAGAGGATAAATGCTTCTCTTTTGTATGAAGAAGCAAAGTACGATGATGCCGGTCTTATTTACATTACGATGATGTTGGTTCTCTTTATCTAGTCATATTATGAATTTTGCTGGACTTATATCCTTGCTGTCTTGTACTGTGAAATAAAGCATCGCAATGTATTATATTGTGAGAATTTGGTTTCTCAAATCTCAAGTGCATTACCTAATTCCTGTATCTCTTCTAATTTCAGTTTTTCGTTTGTCAATTCATGGTAAATTTTCTACCAAGTAGATCACACTAAAACAAAAACGAATCCTCAAAAACCATAGAAGAAATGGCGAACCTGTTCTCGCTACGAGCAGAATGCAAACCGGCTTTTTGTGGCTCTGTTACCATCACATCTGCTCCAAATCCCACAATGATATGCTTATTCATCATGTGATCATGGTTCGCCATCGCAGGTCGCGTCCCGGTATATCGATTGAATATCGGGTGATACGCACCTTATAACACATGAAAGTTTCTAAAAATTTTAAAAAAATTACTAAAATTAGAAAATACCAAAAAAGACACAATTTTAAAAAAAAATCTGACTAGACTTTGAGTTGACTCTGATATATCGGCCGATATCATGCATCACGGATTCGAATTGGCTAATATCGGCCGAGTCAGAGTAAGTCGTTGCGGATATGGTAATATTCGCGATTCAGGGATCTGTATCGTATCGATCCCCTCCGTTCCAGTTACAACTCGGCCGATATGTATTGGTATCGGTTGGCCGATATGGCAAACCATGCATGTGATGATGTATTGTGCAGGGCAGAATTTTACAATGAGATCAATAAAAATGACAAAATTTTGTCAGCTTCGCTATTTAAAATGGCAGTAATAACTAGAAGCTGTGTCTGATCTTTTGCTTACAGTGTCAAATTGATACAAGAAAAGACAACCAAACTCTTCTGACTTAAAAACTCTGATGGGCAAAGTGCTTCAACTGCTATCATTGATTGAAATCTAGTGTGAATATAGTAATACATCCACTTTCAATTTGATGTTTATTACAAAACATGAGCACTTTTGGAATCTAAGAATCAATGTACAAGTGGACAATCTTGCTTAATTTTTTCTTATATATTCAAGAAAAAATTGTCCTGTAGCATTAATCATAATTTTAAGACAGATAGAAGGCTATAAGAATTGTCCTGGAGTAACGTCCTCTCGTGCTTAGGCCGAATTTTGCAACGAGATAAGCATCAGGCACATGACAGGCTTCCTGATAGCTAATCCCACAGCACCGCATTGCCATAGATCACCTGCTTGCAGAATGCAGAGCCTTATGCAAAGATCACAAACATGCTTCCAACTTTTCTCAATTGCTGCCTGCCCCAACTCTAGCTCACTTACTAGATGTTAACCAAGTTTGCTACTTTTTGACTTCCACCACATCACATGAGACAGAATGAGATGAGTTTTAATCTCCTTTTCTGAATTATGCAACTAATTAAACAATTGCTCCCCCTATACAGATCCTTGCATTTCTTTCTATAAATATCGATTTGCCACCTTGAATTCAAGCAAGACTTAAAACTTATCCGGATTTCAAATATTGAAAGTTTCGTAATAGTGCTTTCTCTGTATCAGCATGAAATCCAAGGCCCCTTTTGTCGTGATCACTCTCTTTGTGCTGATTTTGCTGGTTGCACCTTCGGATGCAGCAATATATTGAAGAGCATGAGCCCTTGTATGACTCATCTGAGGAGCAGCGGTACCGGGGTGCCGCCAGCAGCATGTTGTGCTGGATTCAAGAGTGTCGCATCTTCAGCAAAATCTGCTGCCGACAAAATGGCAATTTGTGGCTGCGTCGGGCAGCTTTCCGGCAAACAAAAGTCACCGATGCAACCGCAAAGGCTGTTCCCGGCCGCTGTGGAATCACCCTTCCTTTCACAATGTCCTCCAACATCAAATGCTCCTGAGCATGTTGCTTAGAATCTTGTGGGAGTCAAACAAGGAGAAACTAGTGAACAACTCCTGTTTATCTTCTCAACTAGTAATACTAGACATTTCTTAAATTTCTTAAAGCTATAAAGTGTCTACCAAATAGTACATGTTTCTGAGTGTTTTACTTGTTACGTGATATTTCCATGATAGCCTTGAAAGGTTTGTTGATTCAAAACTTTGAGCTGAAAATTCTAAAAAAAAAAAAATTGTGAAACAAGAAAACATTTAATATTTGGACAAAAAGAGTATCTATAATCCACTTAGTACCATTTCACTTTGCCAATCTGTTTGGTATAAGTATGTAAGTACACACATCTTCAAGAAAATGTGAATGGCACTCTTATTGGCAATTTGAGTACGTGAATTATACAAAACTAGACGTATCTTTCATCAAGTTTAAACTCAACTATTTTTATGAAATTATGTTTATCTTTTCACGCAAGTTATAAAAACAGAAAGAGTCAAAAGAAGTGTCATTAACAGATAAAGAATGTGACATGAACATTTCTCATATCTGAATCAGTTCTTACATACTCTTTTGGCACTCTTTGTCACTTTTGCAGGACAAAATGTGACTGGTTTAGTTTAATTTGGAGCATCAGAACACTCAGTCAAGCAGCTTCAGTCAACGTTGTTACATACTAGTGATCAATAAGCATGGATGTTTTGATGGTTGCATGAGTCTATCCTTTGAGGGTTCTTGTACACGGTTTGTTACCAATAGCAATAAAAATGGATGAGTTGCTTGTTGGAGAGGAATAGTCTTCTCTCCAGATCCTAACTTCTGATATATATATATATATATATAGATATAATAAGATTACAAGAAGAATCCGTAATAATGGAAGAACTTACTGCTTGATACTACCACAAATTAACCTGTAAATAGTAGGATGAATTTGAATTTTAATTAACCTATAGTAAGAATAAACTCATGTACGGTGAAAAAAAAAATTATACTCATGACTTTGACCATTAGAGTACCTAAACCTTTTGGCATCTTAATCTATTAGGGGCATGTTATAAAAGAAATTAAAATGTGTTGGGATAGGAGATTCTTTGGGATAATTTTTAAAAAAAATACTATAACATTTTTTTGATGTGACGTATGTAAAATAGAAAGCGCGCTAAAAAATGGGTATGCAAACAAATAAATTTGTGCGAAAAAAAGTCCATCCAAACAGACCCACCACAGTCTTCTTTCTAAAACCCGTCTTACCGAGATTTCCTGAAAAAAACTACGCGTTTTATTTTATATAATAATATATGTTAAATGAGACCAAAAAGATGAAATGGACAGAAAATTGTGTATATCAATGGAGGAAATAACGATGACAATAATTCTTTACAATGACACTGCAGAACACTGGAAAGGATGTGACGCAAACTTGGTGGCACCTTTGTTTTATATTGGATGGTTTGAGAAAGGAGTGAGAGGTCTTGTGCTCGAAATTTCCTATTCGTAGAAAAAAAAAAAAAAAAAAAAAGGGGGGGGCTTTGGACTCGGACCACATCCAGGCTGAATTTGTTTCAGAGTAATCCACGACAAGCAGTCAAGCCTGTCCAGTTCGGCCCATAACAAGAATCGTAACTCTGAAGAGATTCAAGATTTTGTTGAGTACACTATTCGTTTGGGCCATGCTAAGCTTCAATTTACCATTTTAAGTATTACGACCCAAAAACACATTTGTTCCCCAAAAAAAAAAAAAAAAACCCCAAATGTGCGCAATATCTAACTAATCTTGGTTCAACCCCAGCTAATTTTACAGATTTCTCTTTTCGAGGCAAATTTGATTATAATGGTAAAATCCTTGGGCAGATTTGCTCCATACGTGATAATTAATGGACTCAAATGATACAGATTTCCATACACATAAGCACAATGTGATTTTTTTTTTAAAAGCTATTAAACTATGATGTTTACGATTTTTCCGAAAAAAAAAAACATGATGTTTACGATGAATGAAGTGAATTTACATTTGCGAGCAATGTAATTACAATTAAAATTTGTGGCAGCTAAATCAACCATGATGAAATGAGAAAAAACTATTTTACTTGTAGAAGTAAGTTTCCTTGTATTTCTTTCTTTTCTTTTTTGACTGATAAAATGAGGAGTTTTCATTTCATATGTACCTTGTCCTTTTTTAAGTAATGGTCATCGGAATATTTTCTGTGTACAAGTAGAGGTGTCAAATCCTTCAGGACCACCATATTAAAGAGAAGTGGCATACAGGCTACTGTCCACCCGTGAACAAAAATCAAAGCATATGCTAGAGCATTTGCAATTTTCTTTTTACCACTCCCTCCGCCCACTTTGATAGTCCTGTATTCCTTTTTCATCTGTCCCAAATTGTAGTCTACTTTCCAATTGAAGAATATAGTTGTATTTTAATTTTTCTAAAATATCCTTATTCAATGTAAGTAGTTGTTACTATAAACCTACCCCATTTAATGAGAGTTGATTCTTTTTTTACCATCAATTCAAGTTCCCATAAAGTTGTACCATATTTAATGTGAGGGTATTTTAGAAAAATAGCAATCTAAATTTATTTTTCCAACAAAATTAACTATTTTTTCTTAAACTGTGTGAAAAAAGAAACAGAATTATCAAAATGGGACGGAGGGAGTATCTTTTTTGAAGGATCCATAGCTAGTAGTAGAGCATTTGCTAGTCACTATTGGCAATAGAGTAAGATCTAATGGTTTGTTTGGATAGTGAAATATTTGCAAAAATTTATTTACTCACATAATCGATATATTTTTTAATCATCTTTTTATCTCACGTACGACACATCAAAAAGATGTTACAGTATTTTTTTTTTCATTCAAAAAATTATCCCAAGTAATCTACTATCTGCTTAATATTCTAGACAGTACTGCTACTATCTGCTTAATATTCTAGACAGTACTGCTATAGTTTTACCAAGCTCTGATTTTCACATCATGCAAATCTCGAATTGCAAGAATCTTGCCATTGAAAATCACTCACTCCAAAGACAGGAGCAATTGCAATTATGAGAATTTTACACTTAAAAGAGATACATGTGAAAAGGGCTCCTGTTTCTTTAATCAAGAAACTTCACCACCTCCTTTTGGTCTCCAAACTTTGAGTGGAGATCTCAATTGAGGAGTCAAAACTTTCCATCGACAGAAAGAGGAAGACAAAGATTCACATGTTGCTATATGCTAAACTAACCTATAAAGTGCTTGCTTCTAGGGATAAGAAGACAAACATGAAGTCTAAAATTTTGGCTAACTTGTACACATGAAAAGGTAGGGGTACACTGAACTTGGTCATGGACAATTAGTGTTTCTACCAGGTCCACCATAGTAGAAGAAATTACCCCAGTCTCCATCTTTACCAAGCTTTACATCATAGCAATTTGACTCCTCAGTGAAAATGCTAAGGCCAGTGGGGGCTCTCAAGTTGTTTGAGCCATCTACAACCTGGATATTCTTGAAGTAACTTGCCCCTGAAAACCCTTCTCCAGGAAAATGGCCACTGCCCATTTGAGTAGTGGTATGCAATCCATCTGATTCCAAGTTCACCACCTCTCCACCCCATTCTACCATAGAAGCACTGTCAACTAGGTAGGAAAAGAGAGAGGCTGGCCAGTACCCCAGCACATAATCATTTCCAAATTGCATCCACCAATTACCCTCTTTTGGATCCTACCAACAATTACAAAAGTCAAGAAGATAACATTAGATAGAGGCAAGACAACAAACAAAACGACACTGAAAAAGAGAAGCATGATTCCAAAAGAACAACTGTAAGAGATTCGCTTTCCACCTCTATATTATAATCCATGATTCTGCAGTCTTGCATGTTCAAATTATTAACATTTTTTATACTATTGAAATTTTTGTCACAAAATATCACTTTTAACCCCTCAGTTGGAGACTTCTATTCTTATTGAAGCTATTTTTGGCCATGAAGAACAGCTATAAGGAATTCCCTTCCACCTCTATGACATAACAAATACTATGATAGTGTGCCACCATTAGGAAAGTTTTATTTTCATTCTGGAATACTTGTACTTACAAGAGAAAATTAAGCTGAACTTTTGCAGTGTAATAGATTCTCATGTGAACTGATGCTGAACAAATAAAAACCAAAAATAGAAGTACCCTAGTATAAGAAATTTTTGTTGCAAGCATGAATTTTCTTTTCTAATTGAAACAAAACTATTTGGCTTGTGATGATAGTACATGACTTTTCCTTCATTTCATTTTTTTTTTTTTGTGTGTGGTTTATTTATTTTGAAGAAAAAAAAAGTTCCTAATCAAGAAAGGCGTGGGACGGTCGAGTCAGTTTTTGGTAATTAAAGTTACCTTCCATACAAGTATGCTGATGTCGTATTGTGAACCCTTATAGGATGAGAGTGGGGAGATGCTGGCCCCTAGGGCTATTTCACTGTTGATTTGAATAAAGCCTGAGCAAAGCAAGTTGTAGCAACCCGTGGCTTGATAAGCATCACTCTGTCATTATTTTTTCCACATTTTCAACAGAAAGCCCATGACACGGTTCAGATTAAAGCATATGCTAGCTGTATTAATAGAAACTTGATTGGCACAAAACAAAACAATATGCTAGACAAGATTTGATGGCTTACAGTCCAGTAGGTGAAGAGTCTAGTGTTGCTATCTCCATATAAATCAGGGCTGACCTGAAATTTTTGTTCAACTAAAAATTATTGGGGAAAATAATTGATCACAGGCCACACTGCACATGGTTCTTGACATTATCAGCATGACAATAATGGTACTAGGTGTTATGGTCAAAATTACCTGCCAACCAGCTTCAATGCTGTTGAGATCAGAATTAAAAGTACCCCCCAAAAGCCAAATCTGGGACAGGCTAAATTCATTAGGCTGCTGAATTTGAGGTTCCCAAACGTTTATGGTTGCCTTTGCTCCATAATACTTGCCTCCTTCAACATATGCAATTGCATGCTAAATATGCTCAAAAAAGGCAAGAAAGGAGAAAATCTGTGAATGGATGGTAAGAGTATTGACTTATGAGACCAGAATTGGAAGAATTGCTTGTACCTGGTGACCAGTTTGGGTGATTAAGTCAGGTGCAGCTGACCTTGGCTGAGGAGAACTTTTGTGCTTCTTCTTTCCAAAACTCCCAATTGAGCTTGCTCTCAAGAGATCCTCCTGTTTTGTTCTTCTAATTGGAATGGTTCCCTCAGGACACCTTCCATTCAAGTGCCACAATTGATGGACTGGTTTCGTCTCCTCGTTCAAATTAGACACTTTACTCACCCCAAAATTTAGCCCTTCTGGATGATAATTAGGCCTCACCTATAAAAGCCAATTACACAACCTCAGCTTTCAAGGGCAATCAAAGCAGACATCTCCTTTGCAGAATTGTGCAAACAGAACTGACCTGAATGGTGTGGTTTTGCAGCAAAGGATGATCAAATGCTGGTTGACGAGACCTATGGACGCAATCAATTATATCGCCATCTGGGCTCTGTCCAAAACCACCCATCGCGCATCAATTATGTAAAACCACACATGCAAACACGCGCTAAAAGATCACACAAAAGCAGAGGAACCTTTACCTTGATGGACTTGAGGGGAGTCTTGTTCAATTTGCTCAACTGTTTCGTAACTTGAAGATTCTGAAATTCAGCGTTCAGTCTTCTTGAAGCATCGCAAAAACTCATCATCAATAGCAATATGAAACAATAGTACAATCCCTTTTGCTTCATTTTGGCATCCATGTATAGCATGCCTTAATCAAAACTTGAACTCCTGCAACAAACACAATCTGGGATGTTCTTCAACTGATGCAAGTGCTATTAATACCACTACATTTCAGAACTGTGGCTTCCTTTTAGAATGGAGCCAAGAAAATCTGCCGACGGTTTGTATTTGACAAGGGAGGAGGATGGTGGAAGGGCACAATGGGAATATTACGTAAAGAAAATGAAGGAAATGGAATGTGAAAGAGTGAGTGAGAAAGAGGCAGAGAAGTAAAGGGTGCTTTGGATCGTCTATGTTTCTGAGTTCATCATCTCTTTGAGCATTTAACAGCTGCACTTGTTTGTCGTTTCAGTGCGCCACTGTTCCCTAGTTCAATCTTCTTTTGGTTCAGACCTTACCAATAATATTTGAATCTCGTGACAAAACAGAACTTACTGCTGGAAACTACAAACATTTGTCAAAACTTTTTGGTGCTATCTAGGTCCATTTTTTTTGTTGTTGTTTTATTTTGACATTTTTTCTGTTACAAAATTGGAAAGATTAAATGTCCCTTTACACCCTTGTGACCTCCTCATCTTCTTACTCAATTAATCAGAGAGGAGAGGAAAGAAAAGATTCAATTGTGAAGCAATTGATATAAATGTACCTCTCAGAGAATTAAGGTTGGGGCCTCAATTCTTTTTAATCTGAGGACATATACATTTAGTGCAGCTTGTCTTCAGTTATAGAATGTGGACAACAAAGGCTTAGTCACTCTTAGACAGACGCAACTTTCACCAGCACCACACATGGCACATCCTTACAAATTCCAGTTATTACAATTTGATCCCACATTCAAATGCAAAATATAAAAAAAAAAATTCCCATCTTGTGATTGGATCATTGATGAAAGTGGGTTTGACCCACATTTTGGTGCAAGTCCACAGTCATATTAAATTAAGCAATGTGCCTTCTATTGCCATCTCACTGTAATAGTTGACTTGTAGTGGGTGCAAGGCTGTCTAAAAAGGGAAAATGATTTCCCTTCACAATCTTGAATAATCTATAAGACTATTATGATGCTATGATAATTTCAATGCCAAGATTCAACAGCCTTGTTTTCCACTTAGAATGATTGGGTGGTTTTGACGCCAATTTGATGCAATGATATGGTGTAATTACGGCTCTCATTTTCTACTTCTAGCCTCCAAACCAAACGCCTTCTGCAGATGGAGAATATTGTTGGAAGTCTTCGGCTGCAGCTTCATAAACTTTCGATTGCTTGTCGTCCATCTTGCACTGATAAATTTTTTTTTCTCTACTTTATTTTCACCAAGTTATTGTGTCCCAAAACAGGATTGTTTTGTTAATAAAATAACAGTTAGTGATCCTTCCACTCATAAATGAGTTGGGCATAAATGAAAACGAGTAAACGCCACCCACAACACAAAACCCCAACAAACCTATGTAACATTTGGCTTTGGATGGCCAAATTTATAGCCTAGATTGTTGGCTTATATATATCCAATCTACTATATAGTTTGTGGAAAATGTTGGTTTATAAGTGTGAAGAAAACAATCTCACCTTATGAGCCTGTTTTTGAGGTGAAAAATTCAATAACATAATATATATCTGAAATCGATAGATATCAGAGCACGTCTTATCATAACAATTTTGTAAAACGTCAAAATATTTGATTATTTTGACGATTAATCTAGTTTCGAACTTGAAATGTGAAGGAAAGCTTGTAGGGTTGTTCTAGGTAAGTCGGGGATGAGAATGCTAATCCATCAACATGAATTATGCCATGTTGCAACTCTGTCGATGGAGCTGAAAAGAAAAAAAGAAAGAAACAAAAGAATTGCTCCGCTACCTGCGGCCATGGCGAATTTTCGGATGCAAAAGTAAATTGCAGTACTAGGGAACAACAAGTTCTTGGATGGTAGATGCGTCGCAATCAACTTTTTATTCTGAGAAGACAAATGCTGCTATCCAACTATCTGCAACGGGGAACAAAGAAGCTAGGGTATGATTTATGAGGATTATTACAGTTGCCAGTTAGATGTTTTGAGGAAGGAAAAACTTTTTCCCCTAAAGTACAGTATATATTTCAACTGTAATCTTCTTCTTCTTTTGCATCTTAAAGGAGTTGTACAGATCTAGGGGTGCTGTTGAATTGGACATAGTCCAATTATTGAAGATTCTTTGGGACTTCCTCTCTTAGCAGGATTTTGGCCACCATGTTGAAATGCTAGGATTTCCAAGATAAAGTTGTGGTCCTCTATTAGGGATTTCAAATTTAAAAGGAATTGCTAAAGTTGGAGACATGAAGATTCAAAAGGTTACGCAACAAAGCTTATCCACTACAAAGATTTTATCTTGTTCCATGCATTTTATCTAATCTAGGTCCAATTAATTACGTCAAAATATGTTCCAAATGCATGCACTAAAAGTTGGTAAATTATGACTTAGTGAATATTACGTACAGAAATTCATACTGAAATAACCAATCTCCTAAACTTGGAATATAGAAGTGGCGGACCATAGCCGCCCACAATGCAAAGTCCATTTGGATTCTTATTATTTGAAAGTTTTTTTTTTTTTTCAAAACTTATAGTTAAATCATTTCTCCATCTCACTTCCATCACATCATATATTTTTCTTGAAAAAGAAATCCACCTAAAAGTTTTGAAACTCTTACTTATAGGTGTTGAGGATTATCCCTCATTATCCACAAATTTAAGAGTAGTATAAAGGGTTAGGGGTGATACGTTTCAGGTGTCATATTTTTTAAAATATAAGATTAATTAGAAAAAGTAAATAAATACAAAAAAAGAGTATATAAGATTAAATAAAATATATATATAAATGTAAGAGAGGGTACTAATTATTAATATGTATATATATATATATATATGATAAATTATGTGAATATTATGTGTGTTAATAAGTGCCCTACCTATGAATGCTCGTTAGTTAAACTCCCTATTTTTCTTAAATATTTAGAAAATAGAAATTAAAGTTTCTTTCAATCAAATGGCTGTCATCATCAGCATGCCTAGTCCCAGCTTTTTCTGCATTTGTTGGCACCACCTACCTAGTAGTCACGCAAACAAAAAGAAATTGCAGATTATTTAATCCTAGAACTAGACGTTTCTTTGTTGAAAACTGTGCCTCACCGAACATTAATGACTAAGAAAAAGATGGGTTCAACAAATTATCCAATTCCAAATGATATATCTTTTTTTCTCTTTTTTCCTTTTTAAAGAAATGATATATCTTTTAAGAGGATGATATCAACGATTCAGCCTAGTTTTTCAGTTTGCATTGACGTCTGACCCACCCTACCCAAAAAAAAAAGAAAAAGAATAGTACCCCACATTTCTGTCCATCAGCAATTCAGTCCATAAATAGTTTTCCTCTTCTTGCATATTTACATTTAAAAATTTCCATTATCCTGTGTAATAATCTGGTTATTATTTTTTTTAGCAAGAAAGGAGGAAAAAATCAGCACCACTATTAGTAGGATTTTAATTGAATTCATTCTGTTTAACAATTGGTACAAGGTAAAAAAGATGGGATATTTTTGTAGGGAAGTCATCAACTAATTTTTGAAAAATTAGAACAATGAGTTGGATAATTTACTTGGAACTCAAATCAACAATAGAGGAATTATTTAAATTTAACATATTATAATACTGTATAAGAAACTCTTTAAAAGCTAAATTCATATTTTATAATATTGTAGTTATACTATATTATAATATTATATTATAATACTAAATTCTATACCACCCGTCTGTATTATAATACTATATTTTATAATATTATATTATAATATTATATTATAATACTATATTTTATACCACCCGTCTGGTCCGGTGATGGTTCAGTTCTCTCCGAATTATCCCAAGACCTCTTCGGGTCCTCCCCATCCCCGTGATGTTGAAAGCTATCGTATCGAAAATAAAAACCATCAAATCAAAATTTCAAATTATTTAATTAACAGTATAGTATTTTTGTACCCAAATACAACGTCGTTGTTCCCATTGCCATCGTAGCCCAGCCTAGTCAATCGGAACAGTCCAACATGGTAGTTGATTGGGCTGCTGCAGGGTCGAGCTTGGGTCTGCGGCTTGCTAAGCGAGGCACTTTTGCACTAGCCTTAGTCTCATTATTTATTAAACGGAGACATCATTAAAAATAGATATTTAAAAGATTGAAAAAAGATATAAAATAGGATTAGCGAATTAAGTGACAAAGATAAAAAGGAAGATGTTCTAATTTATTATTACTCTCTATTTTTCCTCTCTTTTGTGGATAAAGTTAATCTATTTCGTGTTGATGTTTCGCTTAATATAGCAATGCTCTAAAAGATTTTGTTTTCTCTTAGTGCACACATTGCAATTCAATGATCTAGTAGTACAATTTGTATCGAATGTATTTAACTACCATACACTGTAATTATGGATTTAAATATTGGTATTGTTTAATGTGTTTATTTTCTACTATCTCATTGCAATTATTACTTACAAATTAGTATAATTATTATGTGCTATGGTTTTCCTTTTTTTCTTTTTGGGATATGCTCTCCTTTTTTACTCTCATAATACCATGCTGTCAAATGCATGGCCAAGAGAACCAAAATCTCATCAAAGGAAAAATCAATCTAAGCCCAATGCCACAAAAAAAAAAAACCATTAATTTAATTTAATTTTTACTAGAAATCCAAATGCACAATTACATCTTTTCCCACTTCTTTTTTTCTCCACCCTTATATGGAGAATCTTGAATTATACTAACTGGTTATGGACGTTTGGGATTTTTGCCAGGTCCTCCATAGAAGAAGTAATCTCCCCAAGATTTCGAATTTCCAAGTTTCATATTATAGCAATTTCGCTTTTCAACAACCTTCCCAAACTCTGCAGGTGATCATACTGTTTATTTTCTAGACTACACGAAGACCCTTGAAGAAACCTGCCCTTGTCTACCACCCTTCTTCGGCAAAATGGCCACTGCCCATCTGAGTTGTTGTGTGTGTTTTCCGTTTTTGTTGAAGTTTATCGCTTCTGCACCCCATTCGAGTACTGAAGCACTTTTAACAAAAGGTTCGTAGACAAAGGAGCTGGCCAGTGACCAATATCATTGTCTTCTCCATATCGCAGCCACCATGCATTTGTTTTTTCGGTCCTAACAAAATAATACCCACTCTAGAAGTTATCAAATCCAATTATAGAAAAAGGGTTCTCAATATTAAGGTTTTACTAACGATATTTGATCATAGGTATAAGATACTACTAATACTTTTTGGAAGTTAAAAAGTAGACATTAATTAGGAAGGTAAATAGCAAGAAAGAACAAACTCAAAATTCTCAGTAAGTACGTAATTACTGTCTTGTTATCAGATTTGGACTCTTGTAGGTTGCTCACATCTAACAACGATTTTGGTCGTTTTGGAATTGAAAATATATGACAACCAAACAATTTGGTAATTGTGTGGGAAATTTATGTTACATTCTAGGCACGAATTTTCCAAAATTTGATACCTCATGACTAGCTTGGTCGGCAATTTTGGTATCAGCTCATATATATGGTATTCAAAAGGTATTGTAAAACTCCATGATAGATTATAGAACGTCTTATAGGAGAAAGAAGGAAAACCACTCTTAACTCTCAAGAGGATCCAGATGTGATCCAGTCTTATTCATTAATTGAGTATTAATTTTGAAATCCTTGATGCTTTATTGCATAGTCTGACATCATATTTTTATATTTAATTGTATTTGTATGGATCGTCACTTAATTATGTAGTTAATGGTTAGAGTTTAGGATTTTTACATGTAACTAATTAATAATTAAGTTAATAATATATTTTTTGAGACTTAGTTGGTTTAATGATATAAGGTTCACATTTGTGATATTTTTTTTTTCCATTTTGCTTCTTTTTTCCTTTGTATCAAATCTCTTCAACGAAATTAAGTGTTAGGAATGAATCTTTTTTTACAATGTTTCCAAAAGATGAGTAATTGTATAGGACAATAATAATAATAATAATGTGTAGGTGATATTATAGTACTTACTTATAGAGACTGTACTGCATTAAATTTCAAATTTGACCACACTTATTGCAAGTTCTTGGCTTTGTCCTATGCCACATTAAAACATTTATATATATATATATATATTTATTGTATTGAGCATAAAAGTACATAATCACATCTTTTTTCCAACTTCTTAATTTCGTCTCCAGCCTTGTGTGGAGAATCTTGAAATACACCTGGTCATGGACATTTAGGATTTTTCCCTGGTCCTCCATAGTAGAAGAAATCTCCCCAAGTCTTCGAATGTCCAACTTTAATATTATAGCAATTCTGGCTATCAGCAGCGTTCCCAAGCTCATCAGGAGGGTTTACAACGTTGTTGTTATCGAGCACACGAAGATCCCTGAAGTAACTTGCCCCTCGAAACCCTTCTTCAGCAAAATGGCCACTGCCCATTTGAGTTGTTGTGTGTTGCCCCATTTTGCTCCTGCTTATCACTTCTCCACCCCATTGGATCCCCGTGGCTGTTGCAGCAAGGGTCGTGAATAAAGAAGCAGGCCAGTAACCAATATGAGTATATTTCCCGAATGCAAGCCACCATGCATCTGTTTTTTGGTCCTAATGAAATTACACCAACTCTATTAAGTTTTGGAAATCCAATAATAAAAGATACAAGTTTAACTGATATTTTATAGCATGTGCAAAAAAAAAACTAGTTGTTCTTTTTGGAATGAAGAGGAGGCCTGCAGGAAACATACTCGTTCATGCTAAGATCACAAACTATTAACTCTTGAGTATTGACCATTAATCTATGCTATAATATTCTTGATCGATTTCCTAATGATTACCTTCCACATCGATATGGTGATAATATACTGAGAACCATGGTAGGTTGAGGTGGGATGGATTGCTGCTCCCAAAGCTAATCTTTTGGAAACTTGGACAAAGCCAGAGCAATGCAAGTTGTAGCATCCTGAAGAATTATAACTGTCTCTCTGCAATAATTTCTAACTTCAATAAACACCTCCATTACCAATTTATGTTGAAACATATGCAAGTTTAACTATATGTTTTGTACACTGAAAGGTTGATCCGGCAAATTAAGATATCAATTGGATGGCAATGGCATCTAGTGACTTACAGTCCAGTAAGTAAAAAGTCTTGCGTTGCTATCTCCAAATATACCTGGGGAGACCTGTTACAGATGTTAACATTAATATAGATAAACAAAAAATATGATACAAATACCTTCGTTTGTTTTTGTTATTTACATCAAAGTGACAGCTGTATTAGTTAAAAGAAATACCATCCAACCAGCTTGAATGCCGTTGGCTGGTAAACCATAGAAGCCTCCTGTAATCCAAATCCCAGCCAAGCTATGTTCATCACGGCTCTGAACTTGGGGTTTCCATGCGTTTATAGTTGCCGTTGCTCCATAAAAAATATCATTTCGAACATATGCAACCGCATGCTAAATCATTGCAAACGGAAACAAAGGAAAACAATAAAATGGGCTGAAAGAAAAGTAGTAGATGTCAAATGAAGTCAATTGTCAGCAATTACTGTCGTCATGTTAACACATTTTGAGGACTCTCGATCGTAAATTGTTCACACACTTAATGTTATCTAGGTCTATTTGAAATTGTGAACTTGTCATAACAAATAATTCTGTCCAATTGTGTGGGAAATTTTTTACATATAGACATGAGTGTCATACACCATTCTTTTAGAAGTGATCAGGCCCTGTGCAACAAAATTTTCGCATTCTTGCTGGAATTTTCGAACATTTGATGCAAGGTCTAGCAAGAATTCTGTAACTGTGCATTGATACCTCATGATTTACTCCGTTGGTAATTTGTGTATGAGCTGAGAATTGATGAGGAATACTTTTGATAGAGCTTGCTCTCAGGAAATTTTGTTTCTTGGTTCTTATGATAGGAATAGTTCCATCAGGGCACTCCCCATTCAACTGCCATGGCTGAGTAACTTGTTCTGAATCCTCCTGACTATCGGTAGTGAAATTGAACATCTTGCTCTCACCATCTAGTATTGGGATATAAGAAGGCCTCATCTGCAACATCCAAAATATAGGAACCTATTTTCATCCATAATATAATTATACACATAACTGAATATCTAAGTGCTACTCTGAGAAAAACTTCACATTCTTTTGCTATCAGTTGGAATAAGAAAGACTCACGAATATGGTATGATTCTTGAGCAAAGGATGATCAAATGCCGGTTGATGATAGATATCGACACAATCAATTGTATCACCATCTGGGCTCTGCCATTTACAATAACCATGCATCAATGGGTTGAATAAGTGCCTTGCCTCAAGCTAGAGGTTGATACAGAACTTACTTTTTAATTTATACGGACAAGAAAAAGAGCAAAAAATATTAGTAGGTTGCATTACCGAGAAACTATACATGTTTACAACAACCCCCCCCCCAAAAAAAAAAAAAAGAAAAGACGTGCATGCAGAGAAAACATCATGATGAACAAGGAGCGAGGCAGGATCAAGCACTGCATATACAAGCACATTGATTACCTTGATGGATTTGAGGGGGACCTTGCTTGCCAAGTTCAATCCTGAGGCATCATATAGACTGAAAATGAACGACAAAATCAATAAAGACTTTCCCTTCATGATCTTCTTGGTACTAAAGGGCGAATGCCTAATTGATCCAGAGGTTGTAGCGTGTCATTGTAAGTGCCCGGGACAAGATGTATTTATAAGCTCTCCACTTATTCGAAACTTGTATACATTGTATTTGTATTTATGTACTGCCTTATCTTGAACTAACTGTTTGTACATTTGTGCAAAACATTAATTAGTGAGAAACATCCTTCTTTTATTAGTTGCTGAAGTGTCAGTTATAAGTGCATCCCAACAGGATAAGTTCGGCATACATTTTGCTACCACTTTTTTTTTTCCAACATATATTAAATCACAAAAAGTGATTTAATATTATCTCACAAAGTTTCTTGACATAATCTTGCATCCAAGCATTGAAAGAGGTATTAGTTCTAAATGTTTACTTAATATATGACCATTTTGCTTTTAAAGTTTTAGGGGATAATTTCATAAACCTCCCCTGAAGTTTTTGACAATTTCACTAGCCTTTCTTGAAGTTTGTAAAATTGCACAAACCTCTCTTAAGGATAAGGTTTTAATAGCAAAATCTGTCTAATTAGAAAAAGTAATATTAAAAAAGTATTTTAAGGCGACAGATGAAACTTTTATTTCATAAATACCCCTTATAAATATGTACAAGTAGCATTAGTAGAAAAATAAAAAGAATTAAAAGTTAGAAACCATTAATACACCTTTAATCACTCAAAAAGTTCACATTTAATAAGTTAAACAATACAAATAAGCAACAAAACTATACTAATGATTACAAGGTTCAACAAAATAGACTAGTTATTAGGGGTGTGCAAAGTCGAAAAATTCCGATTTCGAGATCGATTTCGAATTGAATTCGGAATTTCGAATTCGGAATTTCGGTAATTTGGAGTTGAATTCGGTAATTCCGATTTCGAATTGGTCGAAATCGGGTCGAATTCGAAAATATATTTTTTGAAATCGGAATTCGAAATCGGAACTATGATTTCGATTTCGTTTAATAATATATATATAATATAATATTTTTTAACAATATATTATTTATGTAATATATAATTTATATTATATAATATAATAAGTTAATAACAATAATACTAATACATCTAACAATTAACAAAAATTACAAAACAACCTATCAACCTCCAAAATGACAAAAAAGCAAAAGCGCAAATTGAAATTGCAAAACCTAATCTGTTAGCTCTTCCGCCTCTTCCTCATCGTCTCTCAAGTCTCACTATCTCACCGCCTTCCTCCGCATCCACCGCCTCCACCTTCCTTCCTCATACTCTTTAGTCTTTATACTCATACTCTTTATCTGATCTAAGGGTGGCAGAATACACATCTATAATTATGATTGGTTCTTGAATGGTATCACTACTTCCAGGATGGGAGCCATGTGAAGCCACCAAGCAAAGCTCTGCCATTCCTCAGAAACACCCACAGTATTCGGTAACCCTTCTTCTTCTCTTTCCAATAGCTTCTGATATCAAAGCCTCTGCCTTTTTGCTTTGGATTGCTCTGTCCCTCCCTATCTTAGACTCATCCTCTCGTGGATTTTATTTCAATTTTGAACCATCGGGTAGGAAACAATAACGTCCGCAATTTTAAAAATAAGGGAAATGTATCTTTTTTCAATGTTTTCTTTTGGTAATTTTAGATGAAGGGAAGTCAAAATCATGGACAGGAGAACCTGAACCTGTGACCCAAATTGGGGTAACGGAAACTGTTGCCATGTTGGATTCTTAGTCTAGACAAAAAAAAAAAAGAGGAAAGGATCCAATTTGTCCTTTTTCCCCTTTGTTGGATTAACCATTCCAGTACTGTGTTCCACCATTCCAGTACTGGGGAAGTTATTAAATACGAACAGGTTTTTCCATTTTTGAACAGGGGAAAAAAAAAGGGAACAGGTTTGAATTCGGTGAATTCGGAATTCACCGAATTCCGAATTCAATTCGGAATCGAATTCGAAATCGGAATTGGCCAATTCGAATTCGAAATCGGTCGGGAAAATTCATGTCCAAATTTCGAAAAATTCCGATTTCAAGCTTCCGATTTACCGAATTCGATTTCGATGCACAGCCCTACTAGTTATCTCTTTTAATAGGGAGAACTGCACAAATAGTCCCTCATATATTGCAAATGTGAAAATTTAGTCCCTTAGATCGAAAATGATCAATTTTAGTCCTTATCAAATAAAAAAGGATCAATTTGAGTCCCTTTTCACTTTTCCGACTGATTTTTACCCGGAATATCTCACGCGCACACCACGTGGCCAACTTTTCAAGGGTAAAAATGCCAAACCACTTATCTGTTGACCAAAACCAAAATGTAAAGGACCAAAACCACTTTTCTGGTTCTGATTGAACTAGTTGAAATTAGAAGGAATTTCCACTACAGGAGTAGAAAACTATCACTTTATTACAACTCCAGATAGAGATCATCATATTGCATTAAGAACATACAAGGATTTCCCCATCAGAACACGATATACTATGCTGCACCAAGTTTGGAATATTCAAGAATGTATAATAGTGCTATATCATTTACTAGTCACTGCTTCTTCACTAGCAGAGGCCCAACATTGTCTCCAGTAGCCTTATTGTGCTTCACATGGCTTCCATCGCATAAAGGGAAAGTCCCAGACCGCCAACACCTGCTCCAACAAGTCAACCAATCCGTCACCGCTCAAAAGAATGTTTACTTTTACTGTGTCATCAAAAACCCCTGGCTATGGCCTGAATTCACACTTAACATAATTAAATGTTAGGCATTCATGCTAAAATTGACTTCTATCAGTGTTTTAGGCTTAATTCCTAGAGGGTAGTGTCTGAATACAAAGGCCTGTTAAGTTCATATTTTACTTTGAGCAAAGAATGAATCTACAAGGCTTCCAGACAGATTAATTCCCAAAACAAAGGAAAAAGAAAACATGTTTCCCTTCCATGATCCAACAAGGTAATCAGAAAAGTTGGAAGTGATCAAGTACGCAAGAGATGGTAAATGAAAAACCTGCAGTAAGCAGTGAGAGGCTTGTTCAGTTCGGTGATAACAACAGAGTCCACCACTTTGTCTTCGGTCTTCCTGATACCTGGGTTTATGGCTTCAGCCCTCACCACCACCGTTCTCCTCAGCTTCTCTGAAGCAGAAAATGGAGGCCTGCCGTATGAGAATCCAGCAGGAGCTACGCTTGCACTAGCCATGGACGCCATAGCTACGCAGAGCTTTTCTTCTTCTTCCTTATCTCAATTTTAGTCCTTACCAAAATGCCAAACCACTTATCTAGGGTCCTTGGATGGTTGCCTTTGCTTGTTTCCTAAAGAATTTCCTCTTCCTTCTTCTCTTGCTTCTTTTAGCGCGGGGATTTGGGTAATGAAGGACTACGGAATAGAGGATTCTTGGACTCAGTCAAGTCTTCGAGCATCAAGAATTTTAGGAAGTATTCGCCCTTTACATTTTGGTTTTGGTCAACATATAAGTGGTTTGGCATTTTTACCCTTGAAAAGTTGGCCACGTGGTGTGCGCGTGAGATATTCCGAGCAAAAATCAGTCGGAAAAGTGAAAAGGGACTCAAATTGATCCTTTTTTATTTGATAAGGACTAAAATTGATCATTTTCGATCTGAGGGACTAAATTTTCACATTTGCAATATGTGAGGGATTATTTGTGCAGTTCTCCCCTTTTAATATGATGTTTGCTATGATTTTTATGATTTTGAACAGAAAAAATTTTGAAATTTGCATTTCTTTTCCGTCATTTCAATTTTCTTTGAAGCTCTTAAAGCTATGACAATTGTAAAGTAATTTCATGAAAATAAAGGAGAGAGGAGGGAAAAGAAAGGATTATTAATATAGTTTGTTTTGTTGAATTTTGTGATCATTAATATAGTTTTTTTTGTTTATTTCTGTTGTCTAATTTATTAAATGTGAACTTTTTGAGTAGTGAAATGTGTTTATTGATTGTTTTTAACTTTTAATTATTTTCATTCTTTTACTAATACAACTTATATACATGCATAAGGGATATTTATGGAATTAAAAATTCATCTCTCTTCTTAAAGTACTTTTATAATGTTACTTTTTCTTATTGGACCAATTTGTTATCAAAACCTTAACCTTAGGGGAGGTAAGTAAAATTATACAAACTTTCGGGGAGGCTAGTGAAATTATTATAAACCTCAGGGGAGGTTTCTGAAATTATCCCAAATTTTAGTGAGCTGAAAATGATTACTACATAATCACATCTATTATGCAGAATAGTAACATACTTATAAGTGAGGAAAAAGACCTCCCATTTGTAAAGAAAAAAAAAAAGGCATAACAAAAATATAACATAGATTTTGGTAAGAAAAAATCCTTTACCAATACAACCCAGGGTTAAAAGTAAAAAAAACTCCTGTGGTAAATCTAATATACAGAAAAACCCCCTCATGATTTCAAAACATATAAAATGATATCTCATGTTTTGAACTAAGTTGTAAACTAACAAAATTCGTTAAATTTAACGAAATCCGGTAAACTTAACGGAATCCGGTAAGTTTAACGGTCGAAACCGTAATTTTCATTAAGTTTAACGAATTCTGTTAGTTTACAATTTAGTTCAAAACATGAGGTGTCGTTTTGTATATTTTGGAATCATGGAGGGGTTTTCTGTGTATTAGATATACCACATTGGGCTTTTTTGTTTTTAATCCTACAACCAACCATCTTGACACGGCAAAGTGCAAATGAGCAAATATTCCAGACGCCAAATAGGAGACAAGTTTCAAATTTGGGAGTTACTTCAGAAATGAAAAAGGAGCTTTTGCCTCTCCTCTATGAATTTAAGCTTTCTTTTCTTTTCTGCCCTAACATTTTGTGCTTGCAAAATTTGATTAAGCAATTATCAACACATTTTAGCCGATCTGTTGATGCTAATGATAACGTGCCGCAACATGTGTACTTATCAAATATCCAAAATATGTGTAACGGGCCAAATAAAAAATGAATCTGAGACACCATGCAAGCTTTCAAAGGCAAAGATCTCGCTGTAAGTCTTTTTTTTTTTTTTGTAAAGACAATAATACACATCGGAGTGTAGGTTTTGTGGATGCATAACTACAGACTGGCAATTAATTTTAAGGTAAAATACACTTTGCTCCCCATATGGTTTAGCGATTTTTCACATAATCCCCTATAGTTTCAAATATTATATATAACTCCTTCATAGTTTGGATTAAAGTGTCAAAGTGATGAAAATGATCTTCTATAACGAAGTCATGAAAATATCAAAATTATTTTTATTTAAAAATTAAAATGGTTGAAGTGACCAAAATATATAAACATAGTATACACAATATTTTAACCCCATATGGTTTTATATTTTACCATATAAACTCCCTTTATGGTTTAGTATTTTACCACATAATCCCTTTATGATTTTCAAAATATATACATAATCCTCCGTGGTTAATAGATAATTTTCAACTTTATATATGTGTACTTTTAATATTTTAGTTAACTTCGTTATGAAATGCAGATTCCATTATTTTGACACTTTAATCCAAATTATAAGGGAGTCATGTATAGTTTTTGAAATCATAAGGGGATAATATACAAAAAAGTGCTAAACTACAGGGGTAAAGTGTGTTTTACCCTTAATTTTGTCAAAAGGAGTAAAGAATTTGAGTCGAAAAGCAACAAAATATAAATCATTTAAATGTGTTTCGGTTTTGTTTAACTGCACCTACATATCTTTTACCACCCCTTCTTCCTCTATCCAACTTCATGTCATCAATGTTGAATTATACATTTTCAAGGACATTGATCACTTTTCCCTGGCCCTCCGTAGTAAAAGTATTGTCCCGCTTCTGGATGGTGTCCAACTTGTATATTTTAACACCTAGGCTGCGGATCATAGACCACAAGTTTACCCGGAGATCTTATAACGTCTGACCCATCAATTACTAGGATGTGTCTGAAGTAATTAACTTGCTCGACGATACATTGTTTCAGCGAATTGGCCACTGCCCATTTCAGTTCTTTTTGTGATGCCCATCTCTGTCATCGTTTTACCACTGATTTCGTTTAAAAATGTCCTTTATGGTGGTGTGACCAGATGTATATATAAGCAGTTCAAGTATATAATCCATTTGTTGTACTGTTGTTCCATTCAGACTTTCTTTGTGTTTATCTAGTAGTGATTAACACTTGCCGAACTTTTAATTATTTGCAAGCAACTGTTTTATTGAAATTAATTGATACTTACCAAAGAGAAAAAATATTAATTGGTAGATTACTGAGTTAGTTATTCCATACCGTACCAAGTGGACATTTTATCTTTAAGCCACAGGGTAAATTAAATTGTAAAAAAAAGTGTCTGTTTATATCTTTGCAGATTTTGTTCTTTGCTTGTTTTTGGTAACAATTAATTGTAGTCTTACTTGCAATTCGTTATTTATGGTCAATTGAATCCAATCTATTAATGACCTATCTTTGTTTGGGAAAAAAAAAATATCAATGATCTATCTTGTATAAGTTTATATTAATTGTACCTTCTTTATTTTTTTTTTTGTCAATCAACTCATATCTTTCCTATTAATCCTCTTCAATCATGTTTTTTATTTCCGTTATTGATAGTATATACATTATCATGATTGGATGGATGACACATGTGCAAATTTTGAATTTCAAATTCAAATTTTGCACATGTATCATATATCTAATGGTAATAGTGTATTACTATTATTATTACTAAAATTTGGACAAAATATGCCACGGTAATGCTTATATAGACATTTCTTTTCTTTGATAGGTTACTAAGTTGGCTATTTCAAAAAAAATAAAATTGTCTATTCTAGTTTTTTCAGTTAGAAGTTCTATCTTTTCTCTATGTAGGAAAAAATTGTGTTTGCTTATGTTTCTTGGTGGATTTTATTCTCTTTTTTTTTTTTGCAACAGTTAATTATAGTCATTTATTACTTTATTATTTATAGTAAATTTTAAACAATTGACTAATTACCTACTTTATATACGTTTACATTGATATTCATGCTTTTCTTTTTTTTAATCAATCAACATTTTTTTTTAAAATTTTCTTCACTTACGTCAACTATATTTCTATTATGTGATTTGATTATTTATTTGTAATTCTAAAGTTTTGACAATTTTCATTTTTCAATGAATTTATATTCCACAATTTTAGAATATTACTCACACAAGCCCACTTAAACTGTATAAATAGTCAGTCTATCCCCAAAATTTTTTCTATTAGTTTTTATGTTCTCTTTCCATTAGAATTCAATGTAGGCTAAAATGGTATCCATATAAACATGGGACTGTAAAAAGTTCTTCTAAATTACTTTTCTTTTGTTAGTTTTTAATAATTTGATCAAATAATAAGTTCATTATATATTAGTTTTTTTTTAAAAATTTTTAAAGTCATAAAAAAATCAAATATTAAGTGCATTTATTTCCTAATATATCTTCTTTACTCTTATGTTGACAAACCACTACTAATTAGAGTAAATATAATTTAATCATGGGATAAGATTCGATTCAAACTAATTATTAAGTTACTATGAATTAACTATTTTTAATCTATTTAATTTAAATGCTTATATTACAATTAGCATATTAAATTTTATAAAATAGTATTTTTAGTTATTTTATATCAAAATTTGTTAAAAAAACTAAAAAATTTAGGGCACAAAAAGTGCTATGCAAATACATGGGTGAATAATTAGTATATATAATAAAATAATGTTCATTTAATAGATTGCTGAGTTCGTTACACTAACATTTTACCAAGTAGACTATCTATTTTTTTGCCATGTGGACTTCTTTAATGTTTATGTTTTTCTATTTTTTATTCCTTTTTTTATAACAATTAATTCCTTTGCCTTTTTTACTTCCTTATTTATTGTATGGTTTCTTATTTATAGTCAATTTCAATAAATCTATTAATGATATACTTTATATAAATTTGCATTAATTGTACATTCTTTATTTTTTGTCAATCAACTCATATCTTTCATGTTCTAATCATCTTCAGTCATTTTCTTTGTTTTAGTAAGTTGTTGAGTCAGCTGTGTTTTGTCAAATGAAAATTTTATTTTTCTGCCATGTGAAAAAAGTTGTTTGCTTATGTTTTTTGGTGGATTTATTCTTTATCTATTTTCGTTAACAATAAATTACAGTCCTTTTTTACTCCTTATTTATAGTAAATTTTAAAAATCTATTAATAACCTATTTTATATACATTTTTGTAATTTATGCCTTAGTTTATTTTTTGTCAATAGGTTTCCTATTCTAATTATCTACAATCATATTTTCTATTCCTACTATTGGATAGATAATTTATTACCCTTCTCATAATTTGGAAAAACTTTTTCCCATTATTCTATACTTCCTTATTTGTAGTAAATTTCAATTTATTAATTCCCTAGTTTATATAGGGTTACATTTTTTATTTATTACCATTGCTAAAATATGGACAGACTTTTATTTTTTTTAATCATTTTATACTTCTTTATTTGTAGTGAATTTCAATCTATTAATTCCTTACTTTATATACATTTATATTGATCTTTCTTGATTTTTTTATCAATCAACACAATTTTTTTTGTTAATTTTCTTCAGTTACGTTTACTCTATCTCTATTATTATAATTGATTATTTATTTATAATTCTAAAGTTTTTATAATTTTCATTTTTAATGAATCTATTTTACACAATTTTAGCATATTAGTCTTACAAATATATTTAAATTTAAAAAATTGCCCATCTAAATTTTATAAATAGTCAATCTTTCCTAAAGTATTCTATTAATTTTTATATTCTCTCCATTCAAATTCGATACAGGTCAAAGTAGCATTCACATAAATATAGGATTGTAAAAGTTCTCCCAAATTATTTGTATTAGTTTTTAATAATTTGAGCAAATAATAAGTTCTTCATCTATTAGTTTGCTCTTAAATTTCTTTTTAATTGTGAAAGAATCAAATATTTTATTGCATTTATTTTCTAATATATTTCCTTCACTTATATGATGAGTTACCACCATTATTTAGATTAAACATAATTGAATTACGGGATAAGATTTGATTGAAACTAATTATTGAGTTGTTACAAATTAACCATTTTTATTATGTTTAATTTTAATGTTTGTCTTACAATTAGTACATTAAATTTTATAAAATAGATTTTTGTGTACTTTTATAACAATTTTTGTTCAAAAAAATAAAATTATAGAACATAAAAAAATGCCCATGCAAATGCATGGGAAAGAAACTAGCTTGTAACTAAAATTAATACTTACCAAACTTATAATGTTTTTCTTTTCTTTTTTTTACCAAACTCATAACTATTTGTAACTAACTGTTTTATTGAAATTAACTGACCATTTTAACTTTAGAGGCATGTGTCCTAAAGTTTTGGCCTTTATAGACGTCATTCCAATTTTTTGGATTTTTTTGCTAATTCAATATACTTGATGGAAAACCAAAAAACAGATGGTCAAAATTTAATTGGTGTCGATCAAATATGACTTTGTATTTAGTTCCCATTGTGAAGAATAATTAAGTTGGCACTGTTTGGCCTTTTGGCTATTAGGGATAATGATCTAGAGTAATTGTTTCGACTCCAAATAGTAGTGCCAAATAAGGATTAATTTCACTTTGCACCCATTGACATGTACTTGCTCTTACTTTCCTATGTAAACTTAATTTTAGGTAAATGTAATCTAAGGTCTAGGATTCATCCCATTTGGATTCAACTGTTAATATCATAAGCAAAACAAATAAAAGTAAGAAGGGTGCAAACAACCAACAATTGTAAGAAATGCACACTAGAAGGACTAATTCCACTTTGCACCACTAACTTCTTTGATTTGTAACATTTGGGTCCAATCCTTAACATTACTAAGCAAAAGTTGTGGAAGCTAATTCTTTTTACTCTTGAGTTGACATTTATCTAAGGAGTATTAATAAGTTCAGGCTAGTCCAAGTTCAAGCCTATCATGGTTCAATAAAAAAGTTCAAGCCTATCATCTTTAAAAAGTTATGCCTGACTCTTGTATATCAAGCTAAGCTGAGGCCTTCAAATGAGGCCCGATTAATTGTAAGCTAAGTTTGGACTAAATAAGGCTCAGCCAGATTAAAGTTTGGCCCAAGTAATCAAGTATATATGTATATATTTTTATTTAAAATGATGTATATTGTTCAATAATTCTTCAAAAGAACAAAGTTAATTCTTAAGTTCTCTATTAACACAATTCACTTAGAATAAGTTGGTCGTTTTCTTAATAGTAGTAATTTTCTTTCCTTTCCTTTGAGCCCTTGTAGTGCTATCTTTGTTTAGTAACAATTCACTTAGAATATACATTGGCCTGAAGGGACTTGGCTCAGGGATGCGGACTTTGCCCCTGGCTAAATGTCTTTTAATAAGATTCAACTAAGTTTGAAGAGACATTCGAAGAGTAACTTTAACATTTTTGGTTCGACTTTCAAATTTATCTTTTAAGTTTCCATTGAAAAAAAAACCTATTAAACTTGAGTAAAAATAGAGAAATCGCAAGGGAAAGTAAGGTTCCGTTTAATAAAGCTGAATTTGAATTCTGAAGTCTGAAATCTGAATACTGAAATAATTAATTTACTGAATTTTAAGCACTTAAAAGAAATATATGAATGTCTGAATTTTAATGCTGAACCTATTTATACTATTTGATAAACATTTATAACTTAATGCTTAATAAGTTAAATTTAACAATTTTGCCCTTATATCTTTTCATCCAAAAAAGAAATAGAACCTATGATTTAATTAGTTTAAAATTTTTAGGTATGAAAATGACAATATTTATTTTTAAATCAAATTAATATAAAAGATGAAATATATTATATGATGAGTATGGAGAATATGTGAAAGTCATTAAAAAGGCAGAAAAGAGAAATAGAAAATCATTAGATAGAAAATGTTAAGTTGTTTAATTAGATAAGAATTTTGAATATAATCAATAAACAAGGGTAGATTTGGTAGATAAGATAAGGTAGTTAAAGTAATTCTATTGATTCTTATCAGAATTAAGCATTCAGTTAGGATTCTTGTGTTGAAAAATACACACAAATTCAGCACTACTTAACAAATTCAGCAAATGGATTTTCATTTATCAAACACTCAAAACATCTGAATGTCTAAAAAGTTCAGATTCAGCACTTTTTTATGTTATCAAACAGAGCCTAAGTCTTGTTTCTCCCAATTGGGTTTGTTTGGATTGTTGATTATTTATAAAAATTTATTTGCTCGATTAATCAACACAATTTTTAATTACCTTTATTTTACATATATCACATGAAGAAAGTGCTGGAGTTTTTATTTTTCAAAAAATTATTTGAAATAATTTACTATCCAAACACAATTTTACATGTTGAGTACTATCACAATAATAATGTATTCTCCAATTTAGGCCTTGCTTGCTTACAAATTATGAATTTTGAAGTCGGACACTAATATTTCCTTTTAGTTTAAAGTACAGTTGGCAAAGAGGTGAACAGTAAAAACCATATGAAAAAATAACATTGTGCTTAAAAGAATCTTTGGATCACTTAAACAGCATTTAACAATTTAGCCATTTTTTTTAGGGAAATAATCATTCGCGAATGATGAGATTTAAGGCACTACATCGAGATGATGATACATACTTCCCTACGTGATGAAAACATGAAATAGAGGGAAGTAATCATTTTGCTAGAAATTTGCAATTTGCTGTGGCATGGTAAATTAAGTAATAGAGAAATGCCGAGGTTGTTTGGCCGGGGGGCGGGTGGGGGGTGAGGAGTAATCTTTTTTTTTTAGAAATTTGCAATTTACAGTTGCATAGCAAATTAAGTAATGGAGAAACTCGAAGAAAGGATTTGGTTGGATGACAAGAAAGATTGTAAATAATAGATTTTGAGTTCCAATCCTTCCACTTGCCCAAAAAAAAAAAAATTGTTGATGGAGAAAGGAGTGGAAGCGGAACTAATTACTACAAAGACTCTGTAATGTAACATGGGAAATGGCAAGGTTTACTTTTCTTTTTTCAAAGTACGTATATCATAAGCAGTTGTAATTGCAATAATGAATCTCAATTTGTTATATTTCCTTGGACAAGCAAAGCAATGATTACTCATGCCACTTCTTGTTCCCCAGATCGAGCCAAGATTTGATTGAAACGCTTTCCAATTTTAGATTTCCCTAAATTAAAAAGTCGTCGCTTCAAACAATTATTAGGTCCTTACTCTCAAGATAGGTATGATTTCTGAAGTCTACGTTTGGTTTCACTTTCAACATGCAGAAAAATCGGGACATCATAACTCACACCTCATAGTTTTTTTTTTTTAAAGAGAAAAAAATGTACATGAAGATTTGCTTTTCTTTTATTGTTTAGTTCAAGCTGATTTTCAAGTTCAAACGAGGAGCAAACTTGTATTTTACGGTTTTTGAGTAAAGAAAACTAATGCTCAATGATGCGAGATATCCACACAAACTATCACATGACCATTATTGTTGCTCTGCCAATAAAGTCACCATTAATATTCAGTACGTGATAGGGATTTCGAATGCTTCAATCTGCTAACAACATGCACGAGACGAGAGAATACGAACAGGATTGTATTACCTTAAGTAGATTTGATAGGAGTCTTAACGCTTAATTGATTCAATTGTCTCTTAACCTCGACATTGTGGCTAGCAATAGGCAATTTGGGGGCATCGCATAAGCTTATCATGAATACCATCACCAAGGAATACAATGCTCTCTTGATCTTTACGTTGCTAAGATGCAAATCCATAATTATTTCAAATTGTGGAGTTGTGCATTATTGGTGTTGAGTAAGTGCATATGCAAGCTCTACAATCCGGCAAATGCAACAAATTGTTCCATACATGTTAGTGATTGCAACCTTTCGCATCCATTAAGTAAGTAGATTAGGAGACAAGAAACACATGTTTGTGATCTAAATTCAAGTGTCAGGTATCAGAGTTTAGATTTCAGATCTTTGTAGCATATCCTAGGGTTAAAAGTTTAGGATGTCGGACCTTGGAACTAGTTTGAAAATTTAGTGACAGCTTGTAAGGATGAAAATCGGAGCCTAGGTTTAGAGATTTATTTTGGGAGATATTTGAGAGACTTTACTCTCGAGAATAGTGACTGGATAACTTAGTTATTCCTTAAGTGATATTGAGCGAGTTAGCATCTTTAAATTTCTAATCCGGAAATTGTGGTTGTTTTGCAGGGATGGAAAATGGAAATGGGAACCCTGCTGCTAATGAAAATGGTCATGCAAATGGCCATGTACAGCCTCCTAGATCTATTTACTACCGAGCTCGTGACGGAGAAGCTCGTGTGTGCTACTCGCCTTCTTTTGGGATTCCTCGATGCCCCTGTAAGGTGATGTATGCGTACCCTAATGACCTAGTACTATCACTGGACGACGAGCGTCGTCAGTTGGTGAGTACCAATCGAGCGTTACATCAAGAGGTTGAGAACCTGAGCTTTATGGTGGATGCTCAGAAGGATAGGATTGCAGAGTTAGAGGGGATGGTAGTGAACGAGATGACTAAGGCTGAGGTCGCTCGTGATGAGCTTCAGAGGGTTAGAGCTTGACTTATTAGGATAGGCGAGGAGGTCCGGGATGGAGCTTTCGGAATTTTGGCAGACGTTTCTATGTTGATTGATGATATCATGGACGTTGTCCAGAGCCCGGTTCAGGAGGAGGATCCGGAGGAGGACCCTGAGGAGGAGATTCCACCTGGTAACCCTACTGTGGACTAGATCCAGAATGATAGACTCTTTTGACTGATATAGTTAGAATTAGCGGGGGTAATGCTAGTGCTGAAGCCATTGTATTTTTGTATGACTGTGTGGCCTACTTTTGAGGTACTTAACTTTACTTTAGTCGTATGTAACTAAAAGTACTTTTGTGGTACCTGTGTGCTATATTTTTGTACTCCCCCATGACTTGCTAATTGTATGAATTTTGAAGTGTTAATGAATGTAAAATTATTATTGATTCTAATGTTTCTTGATCGGCTCTTGTTTTGAGTATTTTTTCACGTAATTGATTTATTTCTTACACTAAACACAACTAGGATAAAGGAAGGACGAAAAAGTGGTCGAGGTCATGAGCGAGGGACTAGACAAGCCCAACCTAGGGCTGCAAACGAATCGAGCTGCTCGCGAGCCGCTTGCGAGCGGCTCGAGTCAAGCTCGAGTCGAGCTCGTTATTAATCGAGCTCGAGTCGAGCTCGAGCCGGCTCGAGTCAAACTCGAGCTCGAGCTCGAGCTCAGAATATTAAGCTCGTTAGCTCGCGAGCCGGCTCGCGAGCTTGGGTATATATATATATTTTTTATTTTTATTTTTATTTAATAATAAAATTACGTATATTATATATATATTTTTTTATTTTTATTTTTATAGTAAAATTACGTATATATCCTTAATATTTTATTATTTATTAAGAAAAAAATATTATTTTATTTATTTTTTTAAAAATAAAATAATTATTTTTTATTTTTTTTCGAGCTCGAGCTCGGCTCGACTTGATTCGAGTCGAGCTCGAGCTCGAAATTTGCCGGCTCGTCGAGCTCGAGCTCGAGCTCGAGCTTGGTAAAATTTAGTCGAGGCTCGGCTCGATTAGCTCAAAGTTCGACTCGGCTCGACTCGTTTGCAGCCCTAGCCCAACCTCACGGGGATGACCAGGGATCGACAACTGGACCGACCCAAGGATAAGGAAATATAGAGGGTAATCAAGTGGCTACTGCCATTAATAGGATGACTGATATCCTTGAACGCTTAGCTGAGAGACAGGGTCCAGGACCACTTAACCAATTTGGGGGACAGGATAGAGGGAAAGACAGAGCTTAAGAGAGGTTCCTGAAATTTAACCTGCCTAAGTTCACTAGTGAACCTGATCCTGAGGTAGCGGAGAATTGGTTAGAGAGGATGACCAATATATTCGCCCCCTAGACTATACCGAGGATAGGCAAGTAAATTTTGCTACTTTTCAATTTGAGGGAGTGGCACGTACTTGGTAGGACGTGATAAGGGGAAAGTGGGAGGGAGCCCAAACCCCTTGGACTTGGGAGAATTTCATGAGGGAGTTTAATAAAAAGTTTCTTCCGCCTTTAATCCAAGAAAAGAGGGAGGATGAGTTCATCAAGTTGAAACATGGAACTCTTAGTGTAGCGGAGTATGAAGGGAAGTTTACTAAGTTTTCTAAGTACGCTCTTGAATTGGTGATCAATGAACGGAAAAGAATAAGACGGTTTATACAAAGGTTTAATGTAGAAATTCAGGAGGGCTTGGCCGCAACCCAAATCTCTACATTTTCTGAGGCACTAGAGAAAGCGCAGAGAGTCGAGAGTGCAAGAATGCAAGTTAGGGACTTCCACAATAAGAAAAGGAACTTTTCTAGTCCTACTTCTGGACAGGCTAATAAGAGTACCCCACCTTCTAAAAGGGAAAAAGGAATGGGAGGAGTGGAGATACCTAGTACAAAAAGGGGGACTCAAAATAGAGAAGGTCCCAATGGACGGAGTCAACTGAGAGGAACACCTTCTAGTGGTTCGGCAGTGACACCTCAAGTTAACTGCAGTTACTGTGGTAAATCAAATCACTCGAAGAATGACTGTTGGAGAAAGTCTGGGAGGTGTTTATTCTGTGGTAGTGTCAAGCACCAGCTCGCGACTTGTCCAAATAAGCAGAAGGTAGGAGGTAACACCCAAAGGTCAGAAAAGTCAACCTCTAAGCAGACCAGTGCTGGGGGAAGTCGACTTAAGGTACCTGCTAGGGTTTACGTACTGGACCATCAACGGATACTCGATGCGACTGAGGTAGTTGAAGATACGGTCCCTATTTTCCACCGCTTAGCTAAGGTCTTAATTGATTAGGATACAACACATTCTTTTGTAAACTCTAATTTAATGGGTGGAATATACTTGAAACCAATTAAGTTACCATATGATTTGGAGGTTAGGACGCTTACTGGGGAATCAAAGTTCGATTGCTAATTGGGTGAATAGAAATTGTGAAATACGGATCGGAGAGTGTAAGTTAGTGATTGATTTGAATAGCATAACTATTAAGGGAATGATATTATCCTAAATGTGAATTTCGAGGACGAAATTCATTTAAGGAGGGGAGGATGTGAGGACCCGAAAAATTTTCTTATTTTTATCGAATATTGTTGGATTATTTAAATATTTATTCACCCATTTTCTCTGAATAATTTATTTCAACCATTTTAAATCCATTCGTATGGAACAATGTCTCTCTTATATTTTTAAAATGTCCCGTTAGCCAATTTAATTTTTCGAAAGTTCGTTTAAGTGAAGAATAACGAGTATACGTGTTTCGAGGCGATATTTTAACCGAGGGTACAATTACCTCGGAGAATTAAGAATGATCAATAGTCGATTGAGAAAAGTTAATTGAGAGAGTAGAGGTGAATGAGTTCTAATTAAATTACCCTGTGTTCGCGTCGAAGGTTTTTGAAAATCACACCGCACGGCAAATTGGAGACTTGAGGAATCGATGTGTGAGTACTCATGGTTTTATTTCTAAGATAACTATTTTTTTTCATAATTAATTACCCTAATATTGGTTACTTCTATTATCGTTACAAGAATTTCTTTTAAGTTTCATTTTATCGAGCGCGAATCGGAAATTCGCATAAATCGAGTCGGAGCGGCCAAGTGGAAATTTAAGAAACTTAATCTAGACTACTAAGAGTAAATAATGATAATGTTTAAGGAAGTGCATAAGAGGTTTAGTGCATAAGTGAAACAAATCGAAGAGGAAACGGGCACGAAACGCGCGCGTACGTGCACTACTGGAGAGTTGACTTTTGTACACTTAAAGCCTACATCTACCCAACTTACTCAAGAAGCTTTTGTAGCTGCAACACTCTCTCTCTTTTCTCTCATTGTGGCCGAAGAACACCAAGGAGAAGAAGGAGCAAAAGCTTCATCATTTCATCTCACTTTCTTGCACCAAATCACTTCAAATTTCTACCACAAACTCAAAACCACTTGGAGATCATCTTGGACTAGGAAGAGAGCTTCATTCTCACAGTTTTCTTGGAGTTCAAAGGACTAAAAATTTCTGAGTTCATCATCTAAGTAGTTAATCATCCAACCTTTGAATCTTAGCTTTTGTAAGTTAGATTACACTTAGAAACTTGTAGCTTCATGTGGGTAGTTTTGGATTGTTGAAAATCATGTGAGTGGGTTCTATGAAATCCCGAAATGGACTTGTTGGACTAATTTGATGATTTTAAATGTTATTTGTATTGATTAAGTGTTAATCTAGTAGAGATATGTTGAAAAAGTGGAAAGAAACTCAAAGGAAACCAAAGGGAAGAAGGGCCGGATTCTGCCCTGTTTGTACAGAGGCCTTGGTTCAATTTTTTTGTGGTTAAATTGTCTTGATTTTGATGTGGATATGTTGTATAGGTTGTATGGAAAGTTTTCACCAAAAATCACTTGATTTGGTTGGGTAAAAGTTGTATTTTCAAAAATTCTTCAAAACTGGAAAACGTGTACAGAGATACTCTGGCAGCGAACTTTAACAATCATAACTCTTTGGTCCGACGTCGAAATCAAGTGCCATTTGTGGCATTTGAAACTAGACACTTCCAATTTTCTAAAGGTATAAAATGAATCCCCTGATTCGAATTGAGTGAGTCGTACCAGCTTTTCAAATTTACCTGTCCTGTTTCACTCGTGTGCTAGAGAGACAGTGAGGTGCTGGAACTTGTTGCTTGAATTTGAGCTAGCTATGGATTGAATCTTAAAACATTTTTTTCTGAGAAATTGTATTCCTATGAATGTAATTTCCAACGCCACCAATCATGCTCAATTCCAAGTGAAATTGAGTGAGTTGTGGTCGAATTTCAAAACTGCGTCAGTGATTGAAAACCCTAGTTTTGGCTCACCGATGGCTTAGCTTGAATTGGAACTTGTTATCTTGAAACTTTTGGTGTTAATCACCTACCCAATATATGTTGGATGTTTCTTAGACCAATGTTCCATAAATGAACAAGATTTGAGTCGATTTCATGGGCCAAATGTTAGAAAAAGGAAAATGGAGGCATAAGGCAGATTTGCCTTGAAAATTCTTGAAACTTTAGTGGTCTTGTTAATTGTCTTTCCATACGAATTTTTATATGAAATTTGGCAGAGAAATAACCCTTATATGGTAGTGTATTCATACCAAATTTGGTGTCATTCCAAGTCTATTTCGATGCTCAACTGAAGTCCTAAAGTTTACGTTTCAAACCTGGAAATTCTTGTTTAGTGAGAAATTTTCAGCAACTTTGAGCTGCTATATCTTGGCGCTCAAAACTCCGGTTTGTGTTCCGTTTGTTGTGTTTTAAACTTTGATTATAACTCTAATTGAGTGTCAAATTTCAGAGGCTAGTTCACATTTTGTGAATTTTGCCAAATTTTCAAAGTTTGTCAAAAATCAACCCCGAAATCTGTCCGGGGAGTTCAAATCAGCAACTTGAAGCCAAAATTTGAGTGTCTTCCATTTTGAATCATGGAAAAGTGTCTTCTATAAACTTTTATTACTTTGGAAGTAGTTTCCAACGGAACCATGTTTTCCAATTTTGGGCCAACGAAGAGTGAGATATGATTTTTCAAAAATCGTACTTCAAATCTGAAATTTTTAAACTTGACGGAAATTGAGTTTTGGAGACTTTCCCCTATCCTTCACTACTAATTGACCATTTTGGATTTGTCTTCATGAAGGAAATCAGTTTTTCCTTGCGTTATTAAACACCACTATTGAACCTTGAATTTTGAGCAAGTAAAGCTCCATTTTATGGTATTTTCTTAGATTGTACAAGTGTACAATCCCTCTCTTATCAAGAAAGAATTTATAAGTGATAGTGAGTGACGGTTAATTATCGTTTGTTCTGACACTCAAGGAGACCTTCAAGAGAATTTCACAGGAGATGCCTAAACAACCGCTTGTGCTTTACTTTCTTGAATTATTTGGTGAGTATCAAGTGTATGTAAACTTGTTACGTGCTTAATTGTTATAAATGATTGGAGATTTTAAAAATATTGAGTCGAGTGTGTACTTTACCGCACTCGTTCTCATTCGAATGAATAATGATTGAACTGATTGAAAATGATTGAATTGATTGAAATGAAATGAATGAATAATGATTGAATTGATTGAAATGAAATGAATGGATTGAAATGTATTGAATGGATTGAATGAAATGAAATGATATGCTATGGCTGCATACGTCGCTGGAGTGAATCTGCTCGACTCATAAATGTTAAATGGGGGACGCCCAAACTCATAGACCGACCTTGGGACTCGAGCCGGCATGATCTTGGTCGGAAACTTTGGTGAGTCATGGGAATGTAATGATAAGTTTGATCTATTGGATAGATCTTGTTTGGCCTACTCGTGCAGTAACGCCTTTATCACAGTTCGGGCCCGGTGAGGGGTTGTAGGGTGGAAGGAATTGTGAAGTAAAGTGGAGTTCTACGGATTTAAAAATACCGACCCAGGTGACGAAGTGTCATCGTGGGAAGGTATTCAATCGAGGTTGGCAAAGCAAGTGGAAATTAGCTCCTAAGAGTTACCATATCCTTGAATTGTTTCTGTTTAAATTTCACTTGAATTGTTAATTACTCGAATATTATTGTTTTACTTGTTGAATGGGATTGCTACTTGAACAACGTGCTTGCATGTGTGTTCTTGACCTCACGAGCAATCGCTCACCCCGTAGATTTGTTTTCCTTAACAGAAACGGACTTGGAGTGGAACTCGAAAAAATCCTTGGAATGTACTTTTGTGTTAGGGTTTCAAATGTAATCGACTAGACACCTTTTGGCAGTTGTATATTTTGGAGAATTGATGTATTTTGAACTTGTGGTGTAAGATCGGGTATTACTTATGGAAGCATCCGCACTTTCTTACTTTGTCTTGTCGTGATAGCTATTATTGTATTAAATTTGAACGGAAATTGTACCGAATCCTGGGGAGAGTTGGGCAGGCGTCTCGCGGATACCCTTTGGTTCGCCTTTGGGAGAAGTGGGGGCGTCACACAACCTGAAACCAAATTTTCCAGCAGCCAAACTTTTCTTTTCCTTTGATTTTTCCCGTTTGTCTTTCTTTTTTTTCCTCTCGTTTTTTTCAGTTTTTCCCCCCGATCATCCCCCAGATTTCCTCTTTCTCCCCCTCTTTTCTCTTCTCCCTCTCTTTCTTTCTTCCTTGCTTATCCCCTGAAACCCTCTCTGACTTCTCCTCCCTCTTTGCAGTCTCTTTCTTTCTCTTTTTCCCAATTTCTATCTTGTTTCCTTGCTTTCCATAGCCTTTCTCTTTCTCCCTAACTCTCCTAGATCCTCTATTCCTCTCCCTCTCTTGTTTTCTCTTCTACTCTCTCGGTTATGGCTGGAAGGAGATAAAATCAGAGATATACTCTCCACTCTCTCCCTCGTTCTCTTCTCACGGTTTTTTCTTGCTCTGTTCTTCAGTCCTTTTTCTTCTTTTTTTTTCCGTCCGAAACCTCTTTCTTGTTTCTTCCTCTGCCTTCCTCATTTTTTTCCCTTTCTTTTCCTCCTCCCAGCCTTTTCTCTTGCTCTCCCTCTCTTAGTTTTTCTTGCCCTTGCCCGTAATTTCTTCTTCTCTTTTCCTTTGCTTTTTTTGTGTCCCTTTTTTCTTCACCGCTAGCTCTCTCCTTTTCCATTTTCTTCTGTTTTTTTTTTCTTCAAATTTTTCCTAAGCTTCCAAGTGTCTTAGCCACCTATCCTTGAGATTATGTGGTGTCAAAGAAATAATGAAACACTTGTCCATTGTCTCCCCCCCACCTAGTTAGTTTGCATGGTCTCCATTTGGCCCTGTTGCATGTGTGCCACTATTATTTTGTATTTTGTATTTTTCTTTTCAAAATAAATTTATGATAAATAAAATGCTAATTTCTAATAACCTTACAAAATGTCATATTATTTAGAAAAAATTGAGTTTAAAAAAGATAAAAATGAATTTTTATTGGGAATTTTCTTCTTCTTTTTTTTTAAGAAATTTGATAATAATAATAATAATAATGTTTTTTTTTAAAAAAGAAAGATGAACCTAATTTGCTACTACCAACTTAATCAACTAAAATAAAGTAAAATAAAAAAAGAATAAACAATTAAAAAAAACTAAAATTTAACTAAATCGAATTGAAATTTTGGTGTCTACATTTCTCTGTCTTTGGCTTCAATAATGGCCATCAATCTCTTGACCTCCTCAGATGGTTCGTCTTGCGATTCTTGCATACCAAAACCCTTAAGCCAGTCCTCATATTGTGGTGTTACTAAACCCTTTTGTTTGAGTTCCGGGATGTACTTGACGTGCTCGTCGTCAGACAATGTCCCCCAGGTCTTAATGATAGGAATCTTTATTGAAATTTCACTTGGACATATCCTGATACGGTCCTCGATCAACACGTTTCGAGGCACGTAGCACGTTTGCCCAAGAATCTAGCGAGGTTGTCCAACGTTTGGATTGCGAAACCTAGAATTAAACGGACGACACGATTTGATTGAAGGTGGTAGAATGACGACTCCAATCGAGGTGAATATTTAAGTGGATAGGTCGGATGAACAATCAAGGACCACACGAGATTGCTCAAGAACCCTTGCTAAAAGCAAGTAAAGGAATTGTACTCTTAAATGTAAGAGAAACAAACAATGTTTATTATCATAAAACGGCCATCCCTTTTGCTTTTACATAAGGTGCCTTTTTATAGGCTAAAATCCTAGGGACCTAATCCATCTTGGTCAAGGATTGGCGGCCCATCTACATAATCTAGAAAAGGAAATTCGGGCCACAATTTGGCAAGAGTGGGCCGACTTTGCACAACCAAATGAAACTACTAATTAAGCTAGCAATTCAACTAATAACTCGATAAGCCCAACTAACAAACAACTAATAACAAACGACTAAAGGACTAACGATTCAGCCAACTCCATTAAGCTTCATTGACTTGAATCAAAGTATAGGCAACTTGATTACATCCTTCAAGCCTTCAAGGTCTCCATGAAAGCTTTGAGTCAATGCCGTCATCCATCTCGCCATCCGTGCACACATCAGTCCCCTCCTCTTGAGAATGATTTGTCCTCAAATCTGGATGGAGATGAATGATACTAACAAGAGTTAGTAGTATGACACCTTAAATCGACAGTGCGCTTGGAGGTCAGCCACGTTGGGAACAAATGAAAGGTCACGAGCCAAGTTAAATGCCGTTTGGTCAACTTCATGAGGCTCTCAAACAAAGACATGCGCCAAGATAGGAAAGAGCTTCTGTAAGGCTCGTGAAAATTTCAGGTAGCAATCCAAAGCTCTCTAATCAGCTTTCGGTCATGGATTGTCATATTGTCACCTGGTTGTTGCTGATGTGGCACAAATTGCCTATCTGGACGTGGAATATTGAACCAATCGGGTTGCACTTCCCTAGAAGCACGAACCAGTGAGGTAAGACCAATATTCGGATATTGATTGGCATATTTGTGGGCATCACCCGACATAAGTGGCAGCAATGAAGTGAAATTCACTCCATACGAATCACATGCATTCGCGGAACATGCAACTGGAACAAGCATGAAATCAGGTTGCAAGTCTTTAGTCATAGTTGGGAAATTTTGGACAGTTTTACAACCTACAAACACAAAATAACCTTCAACTTGAAACAATTCAGAAATTGGATAAAGAAATAATGGGACATTATTAACTAAATGGTAAGAAAGTGTAGAGCAAGATTTAAATGTGAAAACTCCCTTTGACACTTCAATATTCCTTCCACCAATTGATTCAACTTGAGATTCCAGTGCTAGTCCTTTCTCATCAAGATCTACATAAGAACAACAAGAGTTAGGGCTAGTAACATGCTCAACATAAAGCAAAAATGATGAACGAACCATAGGTAAAGGACAAGAAGTAGAATCTGGAATTTTCCTTTTACGATGAGCTTGAATGAATCCTCCAATGGCGCGGATAGATTTGAATGGACATTGTTCCATGGATTGATACCAGAGAGATGTATCTCCTAGGAGATAAATTCCATGGAAACTCGCAAAGTGTCCAAGTGACTTTAGAATAGAACATGCCATGACCAGTTCTACTTGACTTTGTGTAATCTGCATAAAAGAAGAGATACTGACCAAAACAAAGGTAAGTTTGATAGAAAATAATAGGCCCTCACTTTTTTACTCAAAATCAGCCCACTTTCTTTCTTCTCTTCCTTTTTACCACCCATCTCATCAGATTTTTTCATCTCTTTTTCTAGTTCAACAGCTGATCCTTTTATCTCATTGCCTTCAACTCCCTCAGATTTTATCTCTTCAGGCACAATTTCCTCATCTAACTTTTTCTCTATTCTATAATGCTCAAATTCACTTTTCATGTATGCTAGATCAATACAAAACTGGTCATAAATAAGTGATACAAGTACAAAACGACGACCATGAAATAAGAAGGAATACTTATTAGTATGTCGGTCATATTTAACTTCTCGCCTCGACATCCATGCTTCGCCCAACAACACATGTGTCACTTGAATTGGGACTACATCACACAACACCTCGTCCACATAGTTACTGATTTGAATAGGTACAAGTGCGTGCTTAGTAACCCAAACATCACCATGAGTACTCATCAACTTGTATGGTTGAAGATGATCAATGGTTGGAAGATTTAACTTCTCAACCATGATAGCACTTGCAAGGTTGACTTCATTACTCCCATCAATGGCCAAGCTACAGATTTTATCTTTGACACCATAACAAGTATAAAACCAACAAAGTAATTGAGATTTGACGATGTCCAATTGCTCATCTACGCCACATAATGTCACTTCTTTGACTTCCTTAGGATCAGGAAGACAATGTTGTGAGTTAGCTTTTATGTGTCTTGTACTCGCCATGATGTATGAGGGAACCCGCAAAAAGTTAGCAACGAAAAAAGAGATTCTTCACGACACACAAGCTCACGTGTATGTGCTCATCACTCGTGTATCACTCAAAGCACTCAAATAAGCTTACCAAAATTCCTTACCTTACCGGTTTGAGTAGTTGAGAAATGCCGCTCAAAATTCAAAAAATTGTTCACCAAACTTCGTACAAGAGTAACCAAGAACAAGGACCAATTTGGAAACAATTTGGACACGATGGTGTAAGATTTTGGCAATTTCCTAAGACGGACAGATTTGGAATACGCGAGAATGGAAAAAGGAAATAAGAAAACCCCTAGTTTCCTAATTCGAATGGACTTGGTAAAGTGGAAAAAGGAGAATTATCCAAGCTGTCCACTAGTTTCCTAAATGAATTTGGAAACAAGTTAATTTTTGGAAACCTTTTAAAAAACCTTTTTTTCTTGAAACAACTTTTAGAAACTTTCAAATTCATTTCAAGAAGGATTGCACAAATCTGATTGGTTTAGGAAACCTTTTGGAAAAATCCCTTTCCTTCTTGTAACAATCTTTAAAAGGTTCCAAATTCTACTCCAAGTAGTATCGTGCAAATCAGAATTTCCTTCTCATAATTCGGTTGCCTTCCCTTTTTTTTTCTCTTGTTTTGTTTTGCCAACCGATTCTTCCTTTTTTTTTCGTTTCTATTTTGTTCCCCTTTTTTTTTGACTTGTAACAAACAAACACAACACAAAGCTTTGACCGAATAGATTATTTTTCCAAATTTGTGTTCGGCCAATTCAATCGCACAAGACACCGTCAAGAACTTCAAGATCCTTCAAGAATGCCCAAGATAATTATCAAGAACTTCAAGATTGTGATCAAAATTTTGAAAAAATCCTAAGTTCTTGTAGGTTTCTTTCAAGATTCATAAATTCCAACAAGTTTCACCAAAAATTAGATTTGAAAACAAGTAAAATAACTTGGATGGCACACGAATAAACTTGGACAGATTTGACTTGACAACTTCGAGCAACGCACGACGTGACAAAGGGGGTAGAAACCCTAGTTGCCGCCGCCCAAGTTGGGTGTCTCGTTGCTCAAGCGATGGCCAACTAACAAGACAGATTGGTGACTCAACCAGAATTTTTTTTGGACACCACAAGGGCACATGAACCCACGGACAGATTTGGGAAACAACTACGGTTAAAATTGACGCCACACGACAACCACAAGCGCGGCCAGATTTGTAACAATAACGACTCAACAACAACAAAACATACACGGTCAGAATTCGTGACAGAAGAGACAAAAACTTTGGACAGGTTATGAGACACAAGAAGTAAGCAACTTCGGTCCCAATTTCTGTCCAAACACTCGTACGAATATGGTGGACAGAATTATTATTTTTTTTGAACAAGGCAGCGGAAACAAAGGAATTTTAGACGACAAACAAAAACAAAAACAACGGATATAACGGAAGATATCTCAACTTATACTCTGAAACCAACTGATACGGTTCTCGATCAACACCCGTTTCGAGGCATGTAGCACGTTTGCTCAAGGATCTAGCGAGGTTGTCCAACGCTTGGATTGCGGGACCTAGAATCAAACGGACGACACAATCTGATTGAAGGTGGTAGAACGACGACTCCAATCGATGTGAATACTCAAAAGGATAGGTCAGTTGAACAATCAAGAACCACACGAGATTGCTCAACAACCCTTGCCATTACAAGTAATGGAATTGTACTCTAAATGTAAGAGAAACAAACAATGCTTATTATCATAAAACGGCTACCCTAAAATCGTACATCAATGAGCCTTTTATAGACTTGAGACCTATGAGCCTAATCCCTTTTGGCCAAGGATTGGTGGACCTCTTAATGTTGCCTAAACTATGAAGCCTATTCGGGCCACACTTGTTCATGAGTGGGCCGTCTTATTTCACAAACCAAGACTAGTAAAACTGAAACAAATAACAAATGACATCAACTACCAAAATGATGACTATCAACTAATAATCGGTCACAACAAATAAAGGACATGCGTGACCAGAATTTTAAGTTTCATCGGCTTGAATCAACGTGTAGACAACTTGATTAATATCCTTCATGTGACGCCCCCACTTCTCCCTAAGGCGAACCAAAGGGTATCCGCGGGACACCTACCCAACTCTTGCCAGAGCTCACTACAATCCACAATTCACAAGCCCGGAATACTTCAATAATACTTTAAATAACTCCAATACATAATAAAAGTACTCCAAAATATCTCATACTTACAATTAATCAACTCTGGAGCTTAATACAACCCAAAAGAATATTTACTACAGCCATCTGCTGTAATACAACTTAAAGTTTTCAAAAGAGACCAATCTAGTACTATTCACGAGTACTCTCAATCTCGAACCCTGTTAAAGAAAATAAAATCGTAGAATGAGTTATACAACCCAGTGAGGTTCCAAGACACTCTAGCAGTTCTAATAAATTAAGTAATTGAGTATACTGCATGTATAGTTCAAGGTTGCACATTGGCATATTAACATGAGACAATAATCATTGTACGAGTAATTTCAGCATATCACAGGTATGGCACATTTGCATAAAACGGTTATCATTATGTAAAATAAACACACATTGAAGGATACGGTGTTCCATTGGAACCATTTCAGTCAACTGCACCTTATAACTTTCGGTCCCCACGGTACTGTCTGGCCATCGCTTTATTCCTCCAGCGATAATACTCGAGTATATCGAAACGGTGGTTCAGGGTTCCAACCTACCCGACCGAGTCCAGTCCTGGCTCGAGTAGGTCAGTAACCAAGGGCAGGACCTAAGTTCAACTTAGAGCTTACAACATGCACAAGTAATCAAATAACTTGGCTAACGGTAAAAATTTATTCTTTTGGTAGGTCGAGTGAGATAAAGTACACACTCGCTTTAAAGTGGTGGACAATTTCATATAAGCAATTACTAGTAACAATTAACACATAAACACATAAGCAATATTTGATAATTTCATGTGAACATGTAATTTATGGTAATCAAATAATCAAGTACCAGGTAATCAAGTAGATAGGAAACGGTAAGAAATTACGGTAAACGGTAATGGTTGACGGTTAACGGTTAACGGTTGACGGTTAACGGTAGTAATCACGGTTAATTGGTAGACATTAGTCATTTTAATAGGCCGCCATTGGCCGTTTTCCACTTTTACCACTTAAGAGTCGAGGAGATTCACTCCAACCGACTTATGCAGCCATAGCATAATTAATCATTTAAACACATCACATAAATATGCAATTCAAGTATTTCATGTCGAGTAATTCAAGTATACATTACTTAAATATGCATGAGTGTGGTAAATACTTAACATGTAGCACTTAACACTTAATGATCATGGATTAAGTATGTCATAGACTTATTCAAATTACGTACTCCTATATGGAACACTCACCTATTGCAACAAAAGAGTAAGTGCGTATACAATCCTTCAGGTGTTCCCCTCGAGATCCTCTTGAAGGTCTCCTTGAGCACCTGATCAAACAATAGTTGTCTAGGACACACGATCTCTTAAAATCCCTTACTTATCGTGAAGGTTGTACTAGTGTTCATTTTAAGGAGAATTCATGAATTGAGCCTTAATTATTTATAGTCGAGACTCGGAAGTGGGTTTTAAAAACACAAGAGAAATTTGATTCTCGCCTTTGAAATCAAATGTAAAACGGTCTAGCAATATCGAAGTAAAATGGAGAGTTTGAAACCCTCAATTTCCTTTAAGTTCGGAAATTTCAGATTCGGCAAGCAAACTTTGAAAAATCAGATCTCACTCTCTATGAGTCCAAAATTGGAAAACTTGGACCGTTAGAAACTACTTCCAAAGTACTAAAAGTTTCTAGAAGACACTTTTTCATGATTCCAAATGGAAGGTATTCAAAAATTGGCTCAAAGTTGCTGTTTTGAACATGAAGACAGCTTTCGGGGTTGGTTTTTGGCCAACTTTGGAAATTCGGCAAAATTCACTCAATTTGAACTAGCCTTTGAAATTTGGAATTCTATTAGAGTTGCAATCAAAGTTTAAAATGGAACAAGCGGAATGAGAATTGAAGTTTTGAGCACCAAGATATGGTAGCTCAAAGTTACCCAAATTTCTTTGTTAAACAAAGGTTTTCCAAAATCAAGTCACGAATTTTGGAAGTTTAGTTGAGAAATGAAACGGCCTCAGAATAACACCAAAATTAGCAGTGTAATACTACCATATAAGGGTTGTTTCTCTACCAAATTTCATAGAGAAATAGGCTCAGAAAGTGGGTTAACAAAACCGTTGAAATCACAGGAAATTCTAAGGCTAAGCTGCCTTTGAACTTCCGTTTTGCCGTTTCCAAACATTTGGTCAAGGAACATCTCAAACATGATTCATTCCAGTAGAAAATGTCCAAAATATGTTCAAGGTACATTCGATAGATGATTTACAATAAGAAACTTTGGATAACAAGTCTCAAACCGTAGTTAGTTTCAAATCTGCCCAAAACACTGTTTTCGTTCACAAAGTCAGTTTTGAATTTTGATCATAAATCACTCAATTCAACTCGGAATTGAGTGTGGTTGGTGGAGTTAAAAAATAGACTCATAAGGCTATATTTTCTCAAAAGAAATCATTTTCAAAATCTATCCATAAACAGCTCATTCATGAGCATCAATTTGCAACTCGTGTGCTGTCTTCCAAGAAGCAACGAAACAGGACAGTGGATTTCAAACGAATGGTTTGGCTCACTCAAATGGAACCAGAATGTGCATTTTATATCTTAGAAAGCTGGGAATATCTAGTTTCTAATTTCACAAACGGCACTCGATTCCGATATCGGAGTAAAAAGATATAGCCGCAACAAATACACTGCCAGGGTGAATACGGGATAAATTTCCAGATTGCTAAGCTGTCGTAAATCCAATATTTGGGTGACCAAATCAAGTTATTTTTCAATGAAACTTTTTACACAACCAATATAACATGTAAACAACATAATCAAGCCATTAGAACCTCAAAATTTTGCACAAAAGTGGTCGGACAAGGCAGGGGTAAAATGGTCACCTTTGCTCCAAGCACCTCCTTTGATTTTCTACCAACAATTCAACATTAATCCACTAATATAAGCACTAAACCACCATTAATTTCATCATCAATCATCAAATCAGTCTTTCTATCAAAGTGGGAGTTCACAGAGCCCACTCACCAATTTTACAACAATTTAAAGCTACCCATGAGAATCCAAGAGCTCATGAGTGTAATATAACTTCCATAAATCAAGAATTAAGAGGTTGATCGTTCATTACCTCTCTTGATGACTAAATCAGAATTTTTGGTCACTTTGAAGCTCAAGAAAATCATGGAAATGAAGCCCCATTTCTAGCTTAAGATGATCACCAAGTGTTTAGCAAAGTGTAGTTAAAATTTGAGGTAATTTGGTGGAGATTTGAAACAAGAATCAATGAAGGAAAAATGAAGAACTTGGTCTTGTTTTTCCTTGGAGTTGCACAGCTGGAATGAAGAAGGAAAAGAAGGGATGATGGCTGATGATAAGCTTCCGTGAGAAGCTTTGAAATTTGTGGACAAGAATTGCTCCAAAAGTCAACTCTCCCTCGCGCGCACGGGCGCATTTCGTGCTCGATTTCTTTCGAATTTGTTTCACTAGTGCACTAAATCTCTAATGCACTTGTATTCATACTATTATTATTCACTCTTAATAATTTAGAAATAAATTTCTTAAGTCCCTCAATTAAATCGTGCGTGTGAAAACGCGTATTTCCAATTTGTGCGCGATAGAGTGAAATCTCCAAGAAATTCCTATAACGATTGTACCACTAACTAATACTTGAATACTTAAACATGAAAATATCTATTTTTAAGACTAATGTATAAGTATCCAAATTTTTTTGAACTTATTGTATCATCAAATCGATCACTGTCTCCAAACGCGTATTCACTATTTTCACTAAACGAACTTTCAAAAATTAATTTTCACAAGTCATTTTTAAAATATAAGAAAGTCATAGTTCCATGTAATTGGGGCTAAAAAGGTTAGAAAATAATATTCGGAATAAACTGGCAATTAAATATTTAAATAAGCTTGTAACAGGAGTTTAAAATAAATAAATTTTGTGAGTTCTCACGACTTTTCTTAATCTACTATTGATCATTCTTATTTTTCTAAAATTAATGCACTCTCAATTAAAATATAGTCTCGAAAAATATGTATTCATTATTCCGGACTAAACGAGTTTTCGAAAAGTATTTTTTTCTAATAAAACGCTTTAAAAACATAAGAGATGCGTTTTTCCATATAAATGGATTTTAAATAATCGAATTAAATAATTAATTAAGCCAGTAAAATATATTAAATTAAGGAAATTTTCGGGTCCTCACACTTCAAAACTTCAATGTCTCTATGAAAGTCTTGAATCAAGGCCGCCATCCATGCACACATCAGAGTTGGAGATGATTTGAAAATCATTGAAAGTTTGGAGAATAAAAATTCAACAATATACATCTTACTCCAAGTTGAAGAATCAAATGAAGGATAGTTGCCTAGAAGGCCGAGGTCACTTTAATCATTTGATCATTATTTTCGTTATTTAATTTTTAATAAATTCGGCCACATAAACCTTCCAAGTTGGCTGAATATTAGATAGCCATTGTTAGTCCTTATCTCGGCCCAAAGGCCCTAGCCTAGCCGAATGTGCTTAAGTATTTTTAGTTCAAGTGAATCCAATTCACTTTAGATTTAGTCAAGTGAATCCAATTCACTTTAAGTTATCAATTGTATGGCTATATATAGCCAAGGTGATGTGATACTCACTTGACGCGATCTAGACAACGAATCACAAACGGTTTGGCAGCGAAAATTTGATTCAATCTAATCCCCGAAGTAGCGAACAATGTTGATACTATCTCAACCCACTACTTAACGAATTAGCGAACCAAACTATAGGTAGAGAAACGCCACAACCAATGAGTTACTTGATTGATAAGTTCACTTGAATAACTCTAAAAAATAAAGTAGAGTTAAGATCGTTAGAAAAAATGATGGCGTTCCTCTACTTCATCCTAAACAAAGTAGAGTTATTCAAGTGAACTTATAAATCAAGTAACTCCTTGGTTGTGGCGTTCCTCTACCTATAGTTTGGTTCGCTAATTCGTTAAGTAGTGGGTTGAGATAGTATCAATATTGTTCGCTATTTCGGGGATTAGATTGGGTCAAATTTTCGCTGCCAAACCGTCGGTGATTCGTTGTCTAGATCGTGTCAAGTGAGTATCACATCATAGAGTGGGAAAGAAAGGATATGTATCCATTCAAAACTAGCAATGCCTCCATAATCTTGAAAATGACATCTAACTCCGGAACCATATATATTTTATAGATCAATTCAACATGTTCACGTGCCTCATACCACTTTTAGTTCTCCTTGCTTGTGGACCATGCAATATCATGTTCGGATTGTGCTTGGTAGCTTGATGATCGTCTTCTTGGTCTCTTTATAAGTTTCATCTTGTTCGGAAGTTTTAAAAGACAGAAGTTCATTGATTTGTCATTTAACATGCTTGTTCTTGTATATTTATTTTATAAATTAATAAAACTTTAGGGGTAGCAACCTCGCCACAAATAGTATTTGCTTTTAAAAAAGGTATTTGCTCTTGTATTATAAAGTCTTAATATTTGTTGTAGGAGAACATTTGACATAATAAAAAAAGGAAGAAAAGCTGATTTGGCTCATGATATTTGACACTTATGCAATTTTAGTTCTAAAATTTTTGACAAAAATAAATCTAGTCCCTTATGCATGACACTTGTGCTATTTTAGTCCCTAAAGTTTCTAAGTAATTTTAGGACAATAGATAGATTTTTACAATTACGAATAGAATCTAGTCATCTTCAGCCATGTGTTCATTTTATTAATTTTATAAACAAAGAAGCAAAATAGTAGCTAACTTTAAATAATAAGAATAATTTAAGTCATGGCCAGTGAATTAGTTATTAACCAAGAAAAGAAAAAATTATTTTTGTTAAATTATATGCAAAAATTGAGTGTTGGGGTCTTTGGTTTGGGGTCACTAAAGGTATAGAGAGAGTGTGTGAGTTTGGATTGATGATCAATTGGATACTCTAACTGGTCTCAATTTTGTAGCTTAACAAAATTTTTGTACTGGTTAATTAGTTAAGCACATGCGGGCATATGAGTAATTAGCTTTTAATTTTGTTGTTTAAAGTTGGTTGATGAGTGTTTAGGCTTCAAGTTAAAATTTCTCTTTATACAATAAGCACAAAATTTGCCCAAATACTATTCTTCACTGCAAGTATATAGCTCAATTTGAAATAGAGAATAATTTCAAGTCAATCTCACAAGGAGTGTATACAAGTACTAAAGTTACTCACCAAAGTTAATTCATCATCACAATAACAAGTGCATAGGTCAGCCTAAAATTAATGAGTTTAGCCTTGCATCTTAATAAAACAAACACACATAATAATACAACCAAAGTTCTTCATTCGAGTTCTATAAGAGTAAGAGCAACTCCACAAAGATTGTAGCTAAGTGAAGATGCAAGCCTCCAAAGCTTCAACCAAATTTCAAGAGTTGGTTCCTTGGATCTTGCTAAAAAGAAGAAAGATGGCTAGAGTTTGCTCTCTCAAGAATTAGGGGTTTTCTCTTTATTTTTCTCACTTATGTTCTCTCCAAAAATCTCTCTCTCTCTCTCTCTCTTTCCCAGATAAGCAACTATATATAGAGAGGTTGGAGGTGGCCAAAATAAAGTTCTCTTTAATATTAGATCGACATCACTGCTAGCTCCAGAATTGGTGATGCTTTAAATTTAACTTGCGGTGTCCAACTTGAAATCGACCCTGTTTTCTCTATTTTTGCTCACTGTGCAACTCAGCCAGTCCTAAGTTTGGCCATGCACAAATTTCAACCAGCCCTGACCTTCATTTTTGAATCATTTAACTTTGCATTACACTTAGGGGTGGGCACGGGTCAGCAAATGGCTGACCCGACCCTAAGATGTCGAGTCACTATTTTTTTGACCCTAATCCACTCCGATTATCCTCGGGTACCCAATTCTCGGATACCCGAAAAATAGGGGCGGTTCATAGGGTACCCGTCCCTATTTAATGAATACAAATTCATAAGATGAACCTGTTGTACCTGTACGTCCAGCCAAAGACATTTAACAAAGTCCAGCCAAAGACATTCAACAAAGACAATAGCAGCATTCCAGCCAAAGACATTCAACAAAAACAATAGCAATATTCAAACTAGACAAAGGCAAAGCATATTCAATTCTCAAAAAGTGATCAGTAGCAGTAGTTCCACAGCAAGCCATAAAGTTAGAAATATCTACACCGAAACATAACTTCCAAAAAGGACATATAAATGAGAAAAATGTACACTATATAGACATTCTCAAATCCAGCAAACATGGCATAACGCATTGACTAGGCATAAATCAAGAAGCTGTCTTCATAAATCCTCAACTTTCTACAACACATTAAGGAGCACAATCTTCAAGAATCATCAATCTTCAATATTAATAATAGAATGCTCCTCTGTCAAACCTGAAAAAAAATTTCAAAAATTAAAGCAACCAAAAAACATATTAGCACAAGTTGAAACTCAAATGAATAAGAAAATTTTCAATGCAATGATAACAAGATATGAAAAGTATTACCCGATTCCATTTCTTCAAGTTCAGTTATATTTTCTTCCAAATCAATTGGTTGAATACCCTTACGAAGCCAATCTTGTCCACAAATTATAGCCTCCACCATTCTTGGAGTTAAAGAGTTTCGAAAAGAATCCAAAACACGGCCTCCCGTACTAAAAGCTGACTCCAAGGCAACAGTAGACACCGGAATAGCTAATACATCTCTAGCAATTGCAGCAAGAACTTGGAACCTATGAGCATTATCTTTCCACCAATCCAATATGTGAAAGTTTGGACAATGAAAATCTTCTTTCATTTCCATCAAATAGATATCCAATTCCGTTTTATTGTGAGTGCTATCCAATGTATCATCTTTTTTAGAATACTTTGCATGCATGTAATCTGATGCCCCTTTAACTGTAATTGTATCAACATCCATTTTATCCATTTCCCTAAACTGATTTTGACTTATTACTTCCATATGAGATGATTTTTCAGCAGAATAAAAGTCAATTAGGGAATGTAACACCTTTTTCACCTTAACTTTTAACATTTCAGCATTCTTAGTATCATATGCCTCATCAATTGTCCATTGAACATAACTTAGTTTATGCCGGGGATCAAGAATAACAGCAATCAGAATCAAAATGTCAATCCTTTCAACATTACCCCAATATTTGTCATATTTTTTCTTCATATTCCCAGCCATAGTTGACAAACCAAAGTCATCACTTCCTTGAAATAAATTAAGAAGACCACCAATGCCAAAACTTTCATTCATATATACATTTCCAGTCACATAACGTGAGCCTGACATTTTCACAGTAGAATCATAAAAAATTTGAAGAAAAGGCAACAAATCTTCTGCATACTCCCAATCCATTTCAGTTGGCACACCTCTTACCTTAGAACTCCTACGAGTATCATTCTCACTTTGTGGAGTTAACTCTTCGACATATTTGCTATCCACAGTTTCTAGCAATTCAAATGCCTTTTGAAATTTTAGAGCAGCCTCTAACATTAAAAATGTGAAATTCCACCTAGTTTTAACATCAAGGCATACAAGACTTTTACTTTCGATTCTTTCTTTTTCTATGCAAGATTTGAATCTTTGAGCTCTAGCAGGTGAAGACCTAACATATCTCACAGCTAATCGAATCCTAACAATAGAGTCTTCCAAGTCTTTCAATTCCTCCTTAACTGTCAAATTCAAAACATGGGCAGCACATCTCATATGCAAGTATTCTCCATTTAAGACAGTACCTTTCCAATTAATAAGCCTTCTTCTCAAATATTGCAAACAAGTGTCATTTGAGCTAGCATCATCTACCGTAACAGTCAAAACTTTACTAATTTTCCAATCAAGCAAGCATTTTTCTACTGTCCGACCAATAACTTTACCCGCATGACCTGTAATAGGACAAACTTAAAATCTTTTTGTGCAATTTTCATTTATCATCAATGAAATGAGCTGTCAAACATAAATAATTCAGATTTTGAATGGATGTCCAAGCATCAGTGGTGAGACATATGCATGAGGATAAAGTTTCAAAGTATGCCTTCAAACTTTTCTTCTCATCTAAAAAAAGCTTATGGCAGTCTCTAGTTAAAGTTCTTCATAATGGCATTTCAAACCGTGGCTGCATAACTTGACAAAAATCCTGAAATCCTTCCCTTTCCACAAATTTAAAAGGTAGCTCATCTATAATCACCATCCTAGCCAACATTCTCCTACACGATTCTTGATCAAACATATGGATTGTTAATGCTTTTCCCCCTCCCTCTTTTGGTTTAAATTCCAGTGTCTTTTGCCTCTTATCCGTGTTATTATACGGATATTTTTTACACCTATGAAGGTGATTACTCAAAGAAGTAGTACCATTTTTGCTTGCACAGGCAGTCAATTGTTCACAATATTTACAAGCAGCTTTCTTGTCTTTTGTTTCCGTACCTGTAACAACTACATAATGCTCCCAAACCCAAGACCTACTGCTCTTGGTAGACACTTTTGTCTCGGATATTGGATGAGGTGGTACTTGACATGTTTCAGTTTCAGAGGCTCTAGCATCAATTTTTGGATCCATTGATGATGAATGATTAACACTTGGGCTTGCAGCTGTAGTAGCTGTTTTATCCCCCGTACTTGACATCTGAAAAATTCAAAAAGCTTTAACTACTACACATCTGAAAACAAGAGCAGATATTTCACCCAAACAAGAGCAGATATTTCACCCAAACAAGAGCAGATATTACACTTTAAATAAAGAAAAAATAAATGTTGCCATTTCATAATGTACCCCTATGAGGAAAATCTATGATGAAAATCACTCTCCAGAACCAGTTTTATAGCATAAATATCATCAATAACCAAACAAATAAGTTTTCTTAAATCCATTTTATATTCTTTGAACGTTAGAAAAGAACAAAGTGCAACTTTAACGGAGGACTAACCTGAGAGATTCAGAAAATTGGCAAAAGATATTTCCGCCTATAAAAAGCCTGAATTTTGCAAGATGGGACGAAAACAGGAAAAAAAATGACAGAGCTTTGAATTAGTGCTTGGGAAAAAGAGTTTTCAAAAAAGTCCAAGAATTACTAAACAAACAACAAATCAAATGAAAATCCCACTTCTCTACCATATGCGCAGCTAATACATAGCTCAAAAACTCCCATAAAACCATGTCCAGATTCATCAAATACATAAAATAAAGGGTCATACATAGAAACAAAAATCTCAGTACTGAATAAAGTAACAGCTAAGGTCATTCTTTTAGGTTGATTTGGGAATTAATACCATCATAGTTCGGTCGATATATGATGAGCTAAGGTACTTTCAGAAGTATCAAATATAGTCATCTAAAATACTACATCAAGTGCATTATCAACGAGATACAAAAGATTCTTACTGTACGTATACTGCAGATTTAGTGAACTATTCTATTGTAGTTTCCTTTTCTTTTCTAATAGTAGCTTCCTTTTCTTTTCAAGTGAACTATTCTATTGTAGCTTCCTTTTATTTTCTAATAGTAGGAACTTACCAATGATTTACGCTATCGGCTCTACTGCTGAGTTTTGTGATCATGCAGTCCGAAGTAATTCATCTAAATAAATTATTCCATTGACTATTTCAACAATAAAGGGACCTTGAAAACAGTAGCTAATATCTAAGTATTAGATTATTTGAAATCGAATTCACCTTAATTTTTTCCTTATCACCTAAATTGGTTTTCTTAGTTTAGACATTCGGTAATCTGCCTACAACCTTGTTTTAGGTTGAATATTCTAATTTTTTCCCCTAAAGAGATGTCTAATTATTAGTTGCTCCAATATTTGCTCAATCGGCATTCTCAAAAAAACAAAAAAAAAAACAAACCTGCAGTGCAGATGAAGGTCAGCGTTGGCTTGAGAAATCGAAATTGAAAGTCTCTGTTGAATCGTCTGCTTGAGGCTTGCAGGCTTGAGTTCAACTTGACAAAATTGAAGAGATGGAGAAAGAAGTTGTCGACTGTCGAGGAGGAGGAGGAGGAGGAGGAGGAGGAGAATTGAGGGAGTGTCGGCTAAAGAATGAAGAGTGAAGACCGATGGATTCATTTAGGTTAGGGTTAATAATAATTTAAAATATTATACAATTGCCCCTATATTTTTAATATTTATATATTATACCCCCGGGTCGGGTACCCGCGGGTTTTTACTTTTACGATCCGTATCTGTATCCGAATTTTTAGGGTACTCGACCCTATCTGATCCGCTGATAGAAATCGGATTGGATATCCTATTTTTTGGTGCGGGTCGGGTCGGGCATCTCGGGTTTTCGGGTTTTCAGATTTTTTTGCCCTACCCCTAATTACACTTGGACTTGATTCCCTTTGTTCGCACTTCAAAATCTTTGAAAGTATCATCAAATTCTCCTTGCAAATGATCTTCATGCTCCAAGTCCCTACAATACATGAATAATTTGGCCAATAAACCTGCAAAGTTTGCAATAATGTAACTCAAACCCTTTCATTAATATACACAAAACCCTAGTTGAAACACTTATAAATAATTCAAAATCACGCAAAACCAAGCACATATTACCTACTAAATTATGTAAAACAAATTCTTTTCATTAGTCACTATTTTGTTTTTTTTTAATTCATTTTAATGGACATTTCACTGCATGTGACTAAGTTATATTAGTAATTGAGAAAAAATTTTCAATTATTCTAAATCTACTTCAAATTGGACAAATTGTTGACTAGCTTTGTTCTTGCTAGAGACTTAAATTGCATAGGTGCTAAATGTTAGGGACCATATTTGTTTTTGTTGAAACTTTAAGAACGAATACTGCATAGGTGCTAAATATTCGAGATTAAACAGCATGTTTCCCTAAAACAGATTCATTTACAACTTTCATTGTCTTACTTTTCTCAAAAATAGTTTAATTAACCAATTCTAACTTCCTCACTTTCCTTTATTTTTCCTTGACCCCACTAAAAAGTCCCAAATACAATAAAAAGTAGGGGTGGCAATTTTGATTTCGACACGATGGAACCACACAAATGCCACTTAATAAAAACTTGATTGAAATAAGATTTTAAAAAATATTATTTCCCAATTAGGTGAACACAATTTTGACACATATACAAAATGGGTAGTAGTAGGATCCGTGGTTGACAAGTGTGCGTATTAGTAGTTAAGAGTTGACACTTTAATCCTCACTTTCTAACACGACACGCTTATAACATCAACAATAAGTTTTATTAACTATTCTTATATTTCTGGTTCCTTTCAAAATTTACGTCAAAGTTTTCAAACGAAATTATATACTTTAAAAAAAAACTCTATTTGGTCTCCTCCTATATCTATGTAAAATTTTCTTAGACTCCCTCCTAAATTTAGAGTTAGAAAAGTTTAGTTCGCTTCAGAATAAAAGCTGTCAAAGGAAAAGGCCTTTTAAGAATTAAGAATTCATGCCAATTTTTTGGATACAATTAATATATTTTTAATAAAACACTAATTGGTTTTCCTTGCATATTTAAACCAAATTATTTTTTAATTCAACGTAAATTTATCGTGAAATTGTTTAGTTCTTCCCTAAATATAGTATTGAACCCAATAGTTATTTACAGTCAACTTATTTGGAGTCTCTCTCAAATTTACCATGAAATAAAAAAATTCAACAAAAATCAATTTTTTTGAAGTAGTAGCTGGGTTATCGCATATATTTACTTGCACCAATTTTTTGGGATTTCCACCTAAAGTTACCATGAAAATAATTCATTCATTTCCTAAAGGAAAAATCATTCAAAACGTCTCTCACATTTTGCAAAATAATTTTTTTATCCCTCACTTTTAAAAGTATTATTTTACATCCCTTAGAAATTCACATTAGTCAAATTTGGTCTCTATCTAGATTTTCGAATAGTTTTTTATCGGAATCCATCACGTGTCTTACACGTGATCATTTTTTAGGGGTAAAGTTGTCGGATTATATTTCACATAATCTGATCCACAGTCCCTCGTATTTCATAAAATGAATATTTTCATCCCTTGCATTTCATAAAATGAATTTTTTTGTCGCTCACATTTCACAAAATAAAAATTTTCATCCCTCATTGATCATGTGTACAAATAGTTTTTTCTTATTCTTAAAAATCCATGTATATGTCTATTTGATTTCACCTGAACAATACAAATAGCATGTAATATATTTTTACTTGATTTCACCTCAACAAGCTAATTGTAGTTATGGGTAAAATCAAATAGAGTATATTACATGCTATTCATACTGTTCAGGTGAAATCAAATAGATATATATGGGTTTAAAAAAATATTCAAACAAATGATCGATGAGGGATGAAAAAATTCATTTTATAACATGTGTACGAATAATTTTTTTCTTATTTATGAAAATTCATACATATGTCTATTTGATTTCATTTAAACACTACAAATATCATGTAATATATCTCTATTTGATTTCATTTGAACAAGCTGATAGGATGGTACAGGAGAGGGAGTGTAAGTGAGAGGTCTCAGATTCGAACCCTCTCGCTTATACTAAAAAAAAAATAGATTTCATTTGAACAAGTTGATAGGGTGGTATAGGAGAGGGAGTATAAGTAAGGATGGCAATGGGACGGGGGTTGGGGCGGGGGCGGGGGCGGGGAGGGGGGAATTTTTTTTCTCTCCTCTTAGAAACTGGACCCCGGGGGGGGAGCAGGGGAGTGTACCCCCGCCCCACCAACTGTTTAAAAAAAAATATACGTATATAATTACATATATAATATATAATTTAATTAGTTACAAACTTATGATAATAATATTTTATATGTATTATATAATGTATATTAGTATATGTAATATAATTGATATTATCAATTATACTAATAATTATATATGTGTACTAATACAAATTATTAATTGGTTATACTAAATTTACTAATACATTTATACTAAATCCTAATTACACTTAATACAATAACATTTTTTTCTCAAAAAAAAAAAACACAAGTACAATAATGAATTAGTGATTGTATTTGTGCAAAAAGTGAAAACTTGACTATTTTAGTTGTATTTATTTCATCATGTTGGATTGTATTCAAATAACTTTTGTTTCATTGTTTTTATAAGTTTCAATTGTGAAATTACAATGAATAATAATTTGGTGATGTGTTAATATTTTAGTAGTTGATTATTTGCTAAAATTTAACTATAATAAAAATATATAACAAATTTTTATTAGCCCCACAGGGGCACCCGCTGGGGAAGCAGGGCGGGGTGGGGATGAAGTGGGGGGAGCGGGGGACGGGGCGGGGGGGCGGGGGGAATTTGGCCCCAACCCCTCCCTTGTCCCCCGTTCCAACCCCGCCCCGTTGTTATCCTTAGTATAAGTGAGAGGTTTCAGATTCGAACCCTCCCGCTTACACTAAAAAAAATAGAGATATATTACATGTTATTTGTACTATTCAAGTGAAATCAAATATATATATATATATATATATATATATATATTTTAAAAAAAGCTATTCGTGCATATGATCAATAAGGGATGAAAAAATAAATTCATTTTATAAAATGTAAGAGATAGAAAAATATATTTTATGAAATATGATGGACTATGAATCGGATTATATAAAATTTGATTTGACAATTTTGCCATTTAAAAATTATCACGTGCAAGACATGTGGTGGATTCCAATTAAAAACTAATCGGAAACCTAGGTAGGGACCAAATTTGATCAATGTAAATTTGTAACGGATGTAAAATTATACTTTTAAAAGTGATGAACGAAAAAATTTATTTTGTAAAATTTGAAAAATGTTTTGAACGATTTTTCATTTCCTAAATATTGTATTGGAGTCAAAGGTCTTGTATTTGTATAGATCAAATTCTTTGGACTCCCTCATGAATTTTCCAAGAATATTAAGTAGTTCTCTCCTAAATTAAAACTAAAAGTTAAAGGTAAAGGCCAATGAAAAATTTGTTTAAAATTTTCAAACAAAAATAAATGTTCTTTAGAAGAAAACCACTACTTTAGTTCCCTTCTATATTTGTTTACACTAAATATTTAGGATTACCTACTGATGTCAAAATACTTTTAATCCCTCCTAAATAAGGAGAGCCAAAGTTAGTCTTATATTTAGTTATTTAGTTAGATCAAATTTCTTAAGGATTTTCTCTTAATCTTTTGGGAAAACACTTTAATTGCCTCCTTCTTTTTAGATAAAAATTAATACCCTCCTAAACAAATACAGAGCATTGTTTATTGGAGCGGATTCTCTTGATAGTTAAAATAAACTTGACAATGTTGCTTATAAATTCGCTCCCAATTTGCGAGAAACTTAGTTTAATCCCTCCTTTTTTTTATTTTACAAAGATTGATTCCCTATTAAAATTGGTTTAATCCCGAAGTATTACTCATTGGAGTCAAAAATCATACGAAAAAGTCTCTTAAGAGTCAAAATTAAGTTCTGTATAAATCCACCGAAAGCCCAGGCTACTTTAAATAGCAAATAAAAGGGTGTGATTCACACTACCCGTATAATAGAATCCTATAAACAAATTGGTTGTGGCAAATCATTTGCTGTTCTTCCCTTTGTTTCCAAGGAAAAAAAAATTATTTTAGTTTGAAGAGGAATGTCATCATCTTCATCGTCAGTATCATCAACCATGGAGAACTTAATCCTGCAACTCCACGACATCTCTGCCGTAAAATTTGGCAATTTCAAGTTAAAATCAGGCATCTCTTCTCCGATCTACATAGACCTGCGTCTCATAGTATCTTACCCTACACTTCTCCGGCAAATCTCCCAAACCCTCGTTTCCACTCTCCCTTCCTCCACTAGGTATGACGTCGTTTGCGGTGTTCCATACACCGCCCTCCCCATTGCCACCTGTGTCTCCGTCGCCAACAATATACCCATGCTCATGCGACGCAAAGAGGTTAAAGACTATGGCACTGCCAAAACCATTGAGGGCGCCTTTGAACCTAACCAAATTTGTCTCATTATTGAGGACCTCGTCACCTCCGGCGCATCGGTTCTCGAAACCGCCTCTCCCCTCCGCCATGCGGGACTCAAAGTCACCGATGCCGTTGTTATGATCGATAGGTACTACCAACTATCAATTCTTGAACCCTATACATGTAATTGTCCTGTGATAATTAGTGTAAAAATTCGTGCATCAGTACAAATGTTTTTTTTTCCCCTTATTTGAGTTGTTTCTTTGATACTGTCTTTTGCTTGTTTACCACTACTGTGAATGTTTTTTTGTCTTTTTTTTTTGATGAATAGCAATGAGCGATTGCAGTTAGGCTTTCGTGAAGTGCTATTTTCTGGTCTTTTGATCCTATTAAATTTGATTTGGTATCTGAGGAACAACTCAGTTCAATAACAAATTTATTATCAACACCATGTTTTATTTTCACAAGATTTAATCGTTTTTGGGTGAAAGGGAACAAGGAGGGCGGGAGAACTTGGCAGAAAATGGGATTACATTGCATTCAATGGTTAAGTTGACTGAGATGGTGAGGATACTGAAGGAAAAGGGAAGGGTGTCAGAGGAAACAGAGAAGATGGTGATGCAGTTTTTGGAGGAGAATCGGAAGGTGGCAGTCCCCGTGGCTGCTCCAGAAAAGGTCAAGTTTAGGTTGCCATATGGCGAGAGGGTGAGACTGGCAAAGAATCCAACAGGGAAAAAGCTGTTTGAGATAATGATACAAAAGGAGACCAACTTATGCTTGGCTGCTGATGTTGCGACTGCTGCTGAGTTGCTTGATATAGCAGACATGGTGAGATTTAAGCGAAAAAAATTAAATAAAAGAACAGTGGCAAATGTGCAGGAATATATCTTTACTGTTCGAACTTCTTTTGTTTTAGGGAGGGTGACTCCGCCTAATGGAATGCTCTATAGCTCTTCAATCTTCCTTATTTTTGTGAGGGCCAGGCAGTACTGGATGGGAAAACATTTTCCTTTGTTAAGTGCACTGTTTAAGATTGGGGATTTAAAGTGTAAAAAGATTAGATAGTTCTTGAAGATTTATATAAAGTTGGAGGTAGAAGGAACCATAAGAAAGAAATCTTTATTGCTTATAAATGGTCATATTTTTTGACTCCCTACCATCTCAATGGAATTATATGTTTGAAAGAGAACTTGGGAAATCTAAAAGGTGTTGTTTTTATTCTTAATTTTTACATGAACGAATGGTTGAGAACTGTCACAAGGAAATCATTACTAGGATGAAGAACTGTTTGATAGAATGCTTGATTTGAGAAAGGATGAAAAACAATGCTGGATAGAATTTTTTTCCTGTTTATTAGAAGCTGCTTTTGAAATTGAAAGCTATTATGGTTCTCCTCATATTATGACACGTGTGAGGGACAGTGCTTGACAATTTTCTAAAACAATCATTTTTTTTGGGGGTTTTTGTATACAGTTGTGTATGACAGCTTCTTTTAGGTTCTTCCCAAAATTATAACACATTCTAGGCACAGTGCTTGATTGTCGATTGGTTTAACGAATATGATTTAAAAGTTTACAGGATTTTTTTGAATGTTAATGGAAGAATATTACTTCTGTTGATATTTTTTATCATATTAGAAGATAATTACCAGGTTGAATCTGTGGGTTAGGCCCTTTTAGTACCTCTTAATAAACCTTATTATATTCAAAGGATCAGAGGTCCTCTATAGAAAGAAGATTAACAGGATGCTGTCTTGGATAGTTAGGCCAGTGCAAATCACTAGGCGTTGTTGCAGGTTGTTCGTTGCATTACTAATTACAATGTTTCTTTGCAAGTGTAGATAAAATTAATATATGGTTCTCTGCATTCCGTTCTATCATAAAATTTCTGGGATACCAAAATCTTGAGGCTCGTTTAATTATTAGTTATGTTTCCTTCTGCTTTTATGAAAATTACAGAAGATTGAACATTTTACTTTCTAGCGAATTAAAGAAGTCTTACCCAAAGTGTGAACTGGAGGCTCTCTCTCTCTCATGCACACGCACACAGAGAAAGCCTTCTTACTTTCCAGAGTTTGATAATTGAACCCTCTTCCTCCTTCATTCTTGAACAGCTTCACTCCTCCAAGGCTGCCTCACTATTCTTTCTCTGCTTATGACCAGCATTAAAAGCATAAATACACTTATATACTACATTCGTGATGGAGGCACTGCTGTTAAATTCCTTTTCACTGTGAAGTTGTGGGTGGGATTAAGGAGAAGAGATGATAGCTGCATTTGTTGATGAGACTTGGACAAAACCTCTGTTAGAATAGCTATCCTAGTCAGACGTCAATTGCGGTGTACATATATGCCCAATAGAAGTATATTAGTGCCATATGGTATTGGTACTTACCATATGGTACTTGTTTATATCATGTTGAACAAAATATTTCGTTTGTTTGTGCTTTATGGTAGATTATTTCCTTTATTTCTCAATCAACTGCACTGGTTTTGTCCTGAATAAAGAAAACATGTTACTAGTAAGTAGAAGAGAACAACATATGGAGGATGACCAGTGCTGAAAAACTTATTTTGCTTGTATGCCTATGGATATTCTTGCAGGTTGGACCTGAAATCTGCATGCTGAAAACCCATGTGGATATCTTGCCTGATTTCACCCCTGATTTTGGCTCTAAACTTCGCTCGGTAAATTTCGGTCTTTCAGCTTTTTATAGGATCAACTTGAATGCAAATAAAGGTGTTGGCCAAAACAATGGACATTTGCTGTCTTGCTGTTGTGTTCTAACTTTTAGGTACTTGGGAGGAAGGCTTGGAGAATTGATTTCCTTTGCATTTATATTGTGACACATTTAAGCAAGCCCCCACCCCTTTACAAACTTCAAAAAGGAAAAAGAAAAAGTCTGGCAGTGCTTTGCTCATATTTGTGAATAGTGGTGTTATTCTTTAGATTTTAGACATATTAAGATGATATAACCAGGCTTAATGATTTCTGTTTATTTGACTTCATCCTTGTAGATTTCCTAAAACTTGCTAATGTATTGCCTCTATTTCTTTTGTTTTGTTAAGGAATGCACTTCATAATTTTTCTTGCTTGGGATAATTATTAAAAGGCCATCAATAGCGTATGTACTGTTCACTTGGCCTGATGAACAGAGTGGTTTTGAGTATCAAGATATGTATGTAGAGAAAACCAGTTAGGTAGTTAGATACGCATAACTTTTCCTACCCCTTGTTTGAAAGATGCCAATTGGGTAACAACCTTTGGCGCCTGTAGCAATAAGACATGGTAGCAGAATGTCTGTTTAATGAAATGCTCATGGACTGAGATTGGTAATTTGATTCTATTTCTTCTGGATTATGCTAAGTATCCATTCATTTCAGTGGCAATTTAGATTTTTTTCCCATCAAAAATAGTGTAGAATGCTAACTAATGTCTTGTCAATTGAACTCTCAGCTTGCATAGATTAATATGCTTGTCTAGTTGAGACTTGAGGGTTTTCTTGCAATTCCAATGTTGAATAAAAAATCTCAATTATCTACTGCCACAGTTTTCACAGATCAGCACTTTAATCAGTTGTGTTAGATTATTCTTACGGAGGCAGTAAAGCTATCTATAGGCTGTTATGCTATTAAAATAGCTTTGCCTAATAGTGCTTCTATTCACAATGCATCCTTCACTTAGAAATTATTTATACTTTGACAATTCTTCCCATTTTATCTGCTTCATGGTTGTCTTGAGGTACTTAAAAGTGAAATTTTAGCCAGTTCAATATTTGGTAAAATTGTGAAGCACAGGATAAGTTTCTTGAATCTGATTGCATATGTTTCTGTCTTGTCTCCCAGTTGACTGATTTTGAACTTAAATTTGCTCTTTCCATTTGAACAACCCTAATTTTACTGGTTTCTTGCTTTTTATAATACCCTGCATCATGCTTTTGTCTTTGGGAAACAAGCAGAACAATGAGAATCTATCACATGTTTTGATAACACGATTCTGCAGTGTATTGAGGTTTTTATTAGCTGAGTTTCCTGGATGAAAGCTGATCATGAAATATTTCTGAAGATTGCAGAAAAACACAACTTCTTAATATTTGAAGATCGTAAATTTGCTGACATTGGTAATACTGTGACAATGCAATATGAAGGGTGAGACCACAGCTCCCTGCAATATATGTTCATTTATCCTTTGATATTTACAATCAAGTGTCAAAAAATTTGCTTGTATTTTCTGCAGGGGAATCTTTAAAATATTGGATTGGGCAGATATAGTCAACGCTCACATTGTTTCAGGTCCGGGAATTGTTGATGGGTTGAAATTGAAGGTTTGGATATGTACTTAATGTTTATTTTTTTTTCGGTGGTGAGCTTCTAGAGATACTTACATTTGATTGGAATGCTGTAATTAGGGTTTGCCTCGTGGTAGGGGCTTGTTGCTACTAGCAGAAATGAGTTCATCTGGTAATTTCGCTAAAGGAGATTACACAGCTGCTGCTGTCAAAATTGCTGAGGGCCATTCAGATTTTGTTATTGGATTCATTTCTGTTAATCCTGCATCATGGCCTAGTGGACCAGGAAATCCAGCCTTAATTCATGCAACCCCTGGAGTTCAATTGGCGAAAGGTGGAGATGCTTTGGGCCAGCAATATAACACCCCATTTTCTGTAAGTTCAATTTTCTTTTATCAGGTCTTCCTTGTAGTTCCATGCACTAGCTAAAAGATTAAGGGGATTACTTCCTTTTGGTGCAAATTTTGCTATTGGTAAGAGGCCTAGTTGGATTTAGTTTTTAGAAGTTCTGGACATCTTTTCGTGCATTAGGCACAAGGTTGGCAAAAACTTTTTGGGCTGTGAGCTGAAATTGAGCATTGTAAATGCAAAAATTGATTAACACAGAAATCATACTTAACGAGAGTTTACCATTTTAATCTTGCGTTGTCCTGCAAAAAAAAAAAAAAAAACTGCAAAAATCGAGATCAAGTGCAATGTGCTGGCTAGTTTTACAATGTGTAACAAGAAATTTCACGTTATTTGGATAATGGTGATAAAAATTACAACCTTTAAGCTTAATTTGGTGCTTTTCACAACTTTGAATCGTATTTGGGTGTAGGCTGTAGCTTGATTATTATTTGAATTGGGTTTGAACAAATGTTCATGGGGTCAAGCTCTAGTCAATTTCATCCGTTTGATTAGGCAAATTTCAAGGTTTTTCTCCAGTTGAGTCCAGTTTAAAATTTTGAAGTATTTTTGGGGTGGGCTCAAATTTGGCATTGTAAAAGTAAAAATTGATTAACACAGAAATCATACTTAATGAGGGTGTACCATTTTAGTCTGTGTGCCCTGCGAAACCAACTGCAAAAGTTGAGAACCAGTGCAATGTGCTGGCTAGTTTTACACTGCTCACATGCATAGACTGCAGAGAATACTTAGGGTTATGATTTTTTTGATCGCTGACTGGATTTGTATGTTTTTTCTTTAAGGAATTTCCTAATTAGATAGCGTAGGGAAATTTTACATGCTTATGTAATAACAACCCTCGTATGATCTGACATAAGCATGTATTTTTAGGTCATTTCTGAAAGAGGCAGTGACATAATAATTGTTGGGCGTGGAATTATAAAGGTTGCTAACCCTGCTGAGGTAGCTCGGGAATACAGGCTTCAAGGATGGGATGCGTATTTACTTCATTGCAAATAGAGAAGCGGATGCAGATGTGTGTTTCCTTTTCGGCTTGTTATTACAAAGATTTGACGGGTTTTTTGAAGGCTTCAATGCATTGTTTCCACAAATAAAATCAGAGCTAGTGTGCCAATTTTTAGCATAAATGCTTGGGGCTGCCAATTTCATTCAATGAAGTTGCCTGGCTATGGTGTTTGATTGAATATTGTCATTGGCCTCTAGTTACCAAGAGCATGACAGAAGCAGATTATTGACTGCATCAAGCTGACGTGAGATTCACTGATGTGCTTCAAATAAGTACTGATGAAGCCAGTGAGAATCTTAAAACTCGTCCGTTCATCTTCTTTTTGACTAGTTGCAAACCCTTGTCAATCGGTCCAACATGCACAGACCAAAAAGCAAAAAAAGAAAAAAAAGAAAAAAGAAGGCCTTAATAAGCAATCAAGTATGAGCGGTTCATGTATGAACAATCTTTTGTAGTTTATCTGAAATAGATTACGGTCATTATGGTTTACGCTATAAGTCTACCAATTGAGATTTCAGTTATAATAATACATTCCTTAAGGCTTATGCTATAAGTACGCTAATTGAGATTTGTGAATGCTGTCTTTTCCCTTGAAAATTACTCCCTATAGTCCTGTTTTCCTTTTTCATCTGTTCCAAATTGTAGTCCACTTTCCAATTCAAGAATGTAGTTGTATTTTAATTTTTCTAAAATACCCTTATTCAATGTAAGTTGTTGTAATTATAAATCTACTCCATTTAATGAGAGTTGATTTTTTTTTTAACTATCAATTCAAGTTCCCATAAAGTTGTACTCTATTTAATGTGAGGGTATTTTAGAAAAATAGCAATCTAAATTTACTTTTCCAATAAAGTTAACTATTTTTTCTTAAATTGTGTGAAAAAAGAAACAGGACTATCAAAGTGGAACGGAGGGAGTATACGCAAATCCATTTTCAATTTGATATTTTTGAGTCCATGAATGGTTGAGGAAAGTCAACTCTTATTCTCTATCCGTGTATTTAATCACTTTAATTTTTTTTCCCTCCTCCTCTCCCTCTCTCTCCCCCTTGAAGATGAATAGACATTTCATGTTTTTATTTTACTTATTTTTAACCACTTATTTTTTATTTTTTTAGGCTCTAGCCGTGTGGGTTAAGTTGTGTTGTTGTAGTTATTATTATTTACATATAAAAGCTTTAGAGGCTCCAATGTACAGCTAAAAAAAAAAAAAAACAAAGTTCCAATGTACAACATCTTATGCAAGTGCTTAAAAGTCTGAAATTTACTTAATCATTGCACTTCATCCCCTTTTCTCTGTGTTTTCACGATAGCCTTCTACTTTTGTTATGGAAATTGTTTTTCATTTGACTCCATATCTGCTTTTATGTTTTCCCGGCCAGCTACCGCTGCTTCACATAACACAAGCTTCTGAAGCCACTAGCCCTTTTGAGGCCATTTCTATCTATTACCAGATATTTGCCAATCCTTCATCTTCCTTCATCTTCTCCAGAGGCCCTAACAATAAAGGAGCAGGCCATTTTTTTAGTACTATCCAGTTTTATATATACGTCACTCAAACCCACAAAAATAACAGGCGAAGGAGAGGGGCACAGAAAACCACCACCACCTTTTTCTTCTTTTCATACTTGCGGGAAAACACAGGAGAGTCTTTGAGCAAGAAAATGTATAGCAACGGAGACTCTTCTTCTCCGGAGGACTCCAATGGCGAATCAAATGAAAAGGCTCAGAGATCGATCAGAGGTATTAATTTTTCCCACGTATCTGATTTAGTTTTGCAGTTTGTGATGCGATTTGGGTAGTTCTATGTCATCTAGGAATTGTTTGTTGCGCAGAAAGTGGCTAAAACGAAAGAGATGTTGTCGAAGCAAGCAGGTCAAACCAAACAGATCTTGTCTAAACATGCAGACAAGATTGCCAAACGGGCTGAAGAGCACGAAAGATTCATCAACAAGGTAATCAAGTAACCGACCGACCAAAACCCACCATATGTTTGTCAGATGGTCTCAGTGGCTATTAAAAGAACAACTTTGTAGCTCATATTTGTTTCCGGGATTCATAGTTTATTTACTTTTACTAGCATGTTTGCTTATGGTTTGGTGACCTGGGATGTCGATTTTAGGTTGCACTGATTGGGAGCTTTTTGGGTTGATAGGTGACTTATTTGTTGAGTGTTCTTGGGTTTGGAACATTCTGCTTTCTGTTGGGTGCCAGTGAGTATTACATTCTTAAGATTTGATAATTCAGTTATCTTTATCCCTCGAATAATTAGTTAGGCCTTGTGGATTGTCATTTGCTAATTTGCTTTTGCGGTTCTTTTCTATTGTGGCGCAGGGCCTCAAGATGTCCCTTATGCATATTGTTTGCTCTCTGTCATATTTGTTCCTCTACGGTGGATTTTATATCGATACAAGAAATGGCATTATTATCTCTTGGTAAGCTCTTCCTGTTTTGCAACTTCTTGTTTTGGCCCATTTAACTATACGAATATTTTTTGTTTTGTGTATCTCGGTTATTTAGATGTTTTGTCGAAGAGGTTCTAGAGTCCTAATTAGACAAAATCACTTTATGTTTAGTTGGAATTCTGATGGTACATGTTATCTGTGAATTTTTCTGTTTCAGTGTAGACTTCATCTCCTACAAAATGTACTTTCTCTTGTGTCACTATGTACTTCTTTTGCCATTCAGGACTTTTGCTACTACGCCAACACACTATTCTTGGTCATGCTTCTTTGTTTTCCTAGAAATGAGAAGTTTTTCATGATTTGCTTCTGTTTTGCAGAGGTAAGCAATCAATCTGGAGATGCCTTGTTTTCATCTAAATAGCATTAAGATTTGCTTCTTTATGTCTTGACTCCTCACATAACTGCAGGGTCCACTGGCTTGGGCACTGATTGTGTGGAGATGCAGCTTAGCCTTTAATTCTTTCGACAAAATTGTAAGCGTCTTCATACATCTTTTGTCTGGTAAGTTGGACATCCTTCTCTACAAAATAAGACAAAGGAACTTAAGAACCTTTTGATCCAACTTCGGCCCTTCTTTTCCTTGATCCCCAAAGCAAAAGCTGCAAAAATTATCTGTGGAATTCTTGATACGGTGGCCAAAATACCTGCCACATCTGATGTTCAGATTGCCCTATGCAAGGAAATTGTGCAATAGACACGTGATGAGAAGTGAACTTTCCTTCGTTAGCGCACTGAGGCAAAGCTTGCAGCTCTATTGATGGAGACCAAGGAAGATTCCGAAACTTTAGCTCTCCTTTCTGGACCAATCAAGGAGGTGAGAGGATATAGCTTTCATTTTATATGGTCTTTTGCACTTGTATAATTTCTCTCATGGGAAAGTTTCATGTTTTATGTCTCTGCAAGTTCAGAATATAGGAAAGCTTCAGCTGAGTCCATTAAGTGCTCTTTTTATCACTTGAATTTCTTCATTTCCAACCTCCCATGACTCAAGTACTGATTTACCTTGACAGCTTTGCTCAAAAAGCATCCTTTAGTTGATATAAACTTCTTTTCCTGCAACTGCTTTATAATTTCATACTACAGACCAGCTTTTATGTATTAATTGTTTTTTGAGGACTTGCAACAACTGAATGTTGAACAAACAGCTCAAGAAACTTAAGCACATAATCAATAACTAATATGTTTCCTTGCTCCAAATCATTATGTTGTCTCAAAAGTTGAGACAAGTCCAAATCTATTTGTTTAAGTTTTGTTTTACCTTCTTTTATGATAGCCATGATATAAAAAATGATGCAGTTTTTCTTAATGAGTTTGAAGACCAAATCCGACTTAAAAATAAATAGAAATGGAATAAAAGAAATGTAGGAATCACATCTAGGTTTTACTACTGTGTTACCATTAATTGCTTGAGTCCTGATGAACTTTGAATTCGATAAGTGCAATTCTAATAAGTATTATTGACGATTTGGAATTCCACTTTTGGAGGTCGAAAGTTGGAGTCAAGTTATGCTCCTAGAATACCTGCTCTTTTTTTTTAGTGTCTTATCAGACAATTTCACATAATTATTTATCTAAATGTTGATGTTTGAATAGTTTATCTAGAAAATTACATAAAAAGCGATTTTTCTGATATGATCTAGAGAACCATTTCATGAGTATTGAACTTTGTCCCTTCTAAGTACCCCAAAGAACCTTACGCCCAGCCTTCTGCATTTAGATTGCGTAGAATTCTATGATCCCCAATTGTTCCTCGTTCTGGAACTGCTCAGAATCTAGGTAACCTTGGGAATGACTTTTGGTAAACGTAACAAGTCCCTCATGAGAGACTGGTATCATACAAAATATGGAAACCAATGTTTCATTTCCATTCTTTAACCTCCTTATCAGAAAGAAATAGATCCAGCATGGCAGACTGGTAGAAAATTGAAAGTTTCAAGGATCTAAAGGAAAACCAACTCATAACTAAGGCTCTCAATCTTAATTTCTAAGAGCTATCATTTGTGTAAATTTGTCATCTTTTGTATTGAAGTTAATTCTTTCAAAAATAAAAAATAAAAAAAATCTTTAGCAAGCCACATATTAGTACAATTCAATGATACTTTCTGCTAATATCCTCAGAAGTTAGACCTTTTGCTACTGCAAAATAATGAAGCCATTTTTCTTATTGTTCACACCCCAAACAAATAAAAAATTCATTTACAAAACTGCTTCTCTATGTAAGATATTTTAGTAAAAAAAATTTTTCAAGCTAAAAATAATAAGTAATGTTTTCTAGCAATTGGATCATTTTGAGATTGAGCCAAGCAGCCAGCATTATAGAACAAAAAACACCTAACCTAACGTTGAGATAGGTGGAATTATTGCAACAACCAACCGCCAGCAACACAAACTACAGTCATACTACTACTACTTAATGCATTTCCTCTCTGCAATACCATCCACCTCTGTTTCAATCGCTCACCCATACCTCTAAATCACTTTCTTGATAAATACAGAGAAGAAAAAGGAATTAATTTTTAGCTAATTAATTTGTAGAGTAGAGTAGCTAATCAATTTAATTTGAACAAGTACAATATAATTCTTCTGAATGTATTTTTTTACAAACGACTATTATATCTTTTTGTCATGCTTAACCTTCTTGTAGTAAAATACTTATTTTCCCGTACTGGACATTGATACCCTTTTAAACATAAGGGACAGGCGTAAAGATAATCATTTATGGCAGAAAAGGGATATCCATAGATATCCAAACATCTGAAACATTACGATCTCTACATCTTCGCTGCCAGCTACCATTGCTTCAATTCTTGAGTCAATTTTCATCTCAGCCACTAGCCCTTCTGAGTCAATAACTCATACCATTGCTTCATTTATTGAGCTAGCTTATACTTTTACAAATATCCTTAGGAAATGTTCAAAGAACAGAGGTTACTGTTGATTACATTTGATCTGCTCTCCTTGGTGGCATTTTTGTCATTCCAACCTCTTGCTTGATCTTTTTCTTAAAGCTCATACAACTGATTACTGCTTTTGCTGGGAAAATACCTTTTTTCTGCCCTTATTACAAGCTTTATGCAAATGTTAGTTATTGCTGAACTCTCATGATGCTACCCTTATTACTCATTCTTGCAGTTGTATGTACACAACTTTTTGTATGTTCAGAAAATTGATTACTGAGTGTTTATCGTTTTGCAGTGAGAGTGTATATGAAGATGAGGACTTTGATGAGACCCAGAGGCAACTAGCTGCATTACTGGCCTCAAAGATTCAAACATGCTTTTCCTGTATCTTTAATTCTCTTCTTGCCTGTTTTATATAATAAATTGGATGATAGAAATAATCATCTACCTTACTTTGAAGTTTATGATTAGAGAAACTCGAAATCCTTCTAAACAATAGTTTTGTTGGAAGTTTTTGTTTTAAAGCCTACTTCTACAGAGTGCTCATCTTCTTGATTAATATGTTAGCATACATTTTACCAGGTTATGTAAAATACATCTCAAGAAGAGGAAGCATAAGTTATTTTTGCTTTTGTATGCATTCATTATTTATAACAAATCTCTGTCTCCCCTCTCAGGTCATTTGTTATTTGAATGAACTAAATCACTCATTGTCGTATGCCCTTGGAGCTGACCTTCTATTCGATGTATCAGAAGATTCAGATTATGTCCGAAGTATTATAGGTAGGATGTTATTCTTGAATTCTGCCTTCTAAATTTGTTCAGTATTTATATGTATTGCATTTATAAGAAAATAATACATGGTTAGATAAATACTGATTTTTGACTATAAAGTGGCACTGGTACTACATAACTTAACTATGCATTTCTTTTTAACCATGGCATGCACTTCTTACTTATCTTTCTATTATATGCTTTTGTGTCTCAGCTAAAGCTATAGACGAATGTCTTGACCTAAAGACCAAGGCTGCTGAGTCAAATAAAGCAGCAAAGATAGATTCAAGATCAAAACCCATTGTTGAAAGGATGCTTGATAAGTATGTAAACTTCTGAAATGCTAGATTACACTAGAGATTTGAACTTTTTCTCATTATCTCATTTTTGGACCTCCCTGTAGGTTTATAACTAACAGAAAACATCAATAAGCTGTGAGAATAGCCATAAAATACCAAAGATTGGATAAGATTGGGGAAGCAGTTATAAGAAGTGACAACATTCAAGTAATCCTATACTATTGTAATCATGTCTCTCACAATTTTGTCAGCTCTAGAAAATATCAGAACAGTGGTTATATCTATCTAATTCATTCTTGTTAACCTTATTCCTAATTCTAGAGAACATTAGTCCAAATATATCAGATGTCAAAATTTGAGAAATTTTGACCCTCAACTACTTTAATGCAGATACAGCATCTTCCTGTTAGAGTATTCTAAAAACAGACATCAGCTCATTATTTAAGCATATGTCAGCTTCTCATGTTTTTGGATAGACCAGAGGACATTGCTGTTGTATTTGAGAAACTCTTAAGAACAGAAAGCAACAATGATGCTTTATTGGGATTTCAAATAGCATTTAACCTTGTAGAGAATGAACACCAAGCTTTTCTTTTGAAAATGAAGGACCAACTTTCCAGTCTCAAGGAACATGTTTATGCTGAGAGGTTATCAAAAATAAAAGGAATACTGTCTGGAGAGACTTCCATACAGTTGACATTGCAATTCTCATGGAGTTATTATAACTAAGGCATTTTCCCTATTTTCTTTTCTTCTCTTCCCAAGATAGTTTCTCAGTTTACTGGATTTCTTTGAAGTATTTTACTAATTTTTGGTTTTTTGCATATTACATTGCATGTCCTAATTCTCAACAAAATAAAGCAATCTGTTGAGATGAGAAATGGTATTTGTCATAATGCAACTATATACGCTAATAGCATTATGCATGCTGTCAGAACCGTCAACACCTTACTGTGCACCTGCTTTGCTCATCATTTTATATGTTGCATAATGATAAAAGTAGTCATTTCTATCTAACATTTCGTATTTGTTTAAACTCTCAGAACTGGCTCACCAGGGCTATAAATTAGGCTAAGTTTAACACAACAGCACTACGAGAAACACAAGCATTGTCTACTATGGGGAAGGCATAAATCAGTTCCTGTGTGATAGTCTAACAAGCACTAATGCTGAGGTATTTGCCTTGTTGTGTTATGTAAAAAAGTACCTATTTTTATCTTTGCACTTTTCCGCCTTTTTTAAAAATTGTCTCCTACAAGTTATTCAACATAGTACCTACCTTAAAGAATGTCCTTTACTTGAACATCTCTGCTTAATGTCTATAATCTATTTCTAAAATTAAAAGCTTAATGAATTCTCTCTTTTGAAAAAGAGAAATCAAAAGTCAGTTGGACATTTCTAACGATTTGGCATTGGGGATAGCTCTTGACAGTTTATGGAACAGAAGAAGCAACTGATACACTGATTGAGCAGATAACTTGGGATCAAGACCCCATACTACGTTATGGATAAATGTATGCATTTGCATTGGCTTACAGTAGAACTGCAAACAACAAGGCCATTCGACAGCTGCTGCATTTTGCTGCATCAGAATTGAGTGACAATGTTAGGCACACTGCAGTTTTAGCACTGGGTTAGTTTCTCTTACGTTCAGGTTTGGCACTTGCATATGGTTTATGTTCTAGGCTATAAGAATTTGACACCAAGGCTTTACTTCTCCGAACAACTTTTCATATGATGTATTCGCTCTTAATTTTTTCTAACCTTCTACAGGGATCGATGAAAATGCACATATTGAACAATCCATCTAATTGAGTTGCTAATCTTAAAATGTAGACTCCTCAAATCGTCTCCCTGCTCTCTGAATCATATAATCCACATGTTCATCAAAGTCCAGTTCTTATGTTTGGCATATCATGTGCTGGTACTGGTCTGAGCGAGGCCATATCATTGCTGGAGCCTTTGACATCAGATGTGCCAGCGATTCCCCTGTTGATGCATTCAGGTAGTTTTTTGCCTCATTTAACAGTGATTCCCTGATTTTTTTACCTTATTTAACAGACAGCAATTGGAAAAATTTATTCTGGATAAGCATCAGGACACTATGAGCAAGATGCTTGCAATTTGAGCATTAGGAATGTTGGATGCCACTATTCACTGATTTATCGTGAGCATAAAATCTCATTAATGCTGTACAATAACTCAAGTATTAATCTTCTTGTTTCATTTTCTTCTCTACATCAGAAGTATACAGACTCTTATTTCTTCTGCTGCATCCATTTTAGATTACATCAACATAATGGATATTCAGTGTTTTCCCATCTATTACTACCTCTATGCTATTATACTCGCACCTTCTCCACATACCAACTCCCCTGCTGTTACTTTGACTAAAACTTTCCTCCTTGTGTAATGAAGATTGAGAAACGCAGCATTTTCATTTCACATTTAGTCACAATAGATGCATGATCTTTTTATTATATAATAAAAAAAATGTTTTCGTTGACAATGCTTTATGTTGGATTTTTTTCAGTTGTTACAAGCTTTGCTCACGGACAATTTTGTAATTGCTAGATTCATGGTGCTGCAGAAAGGAAATCAGAACTGGAGCTCTTTGAATGGACTAAGCATTTTGAGCTCATGTGTAACACATAGTTCACGACACAAGCCTGAACTAGCGTGTCAGTTATTGCCTTTTTTTTTTTTTATAGCAGCATGGACATTGTTCTTTAACTTTTCTAACAGGAAACTCATTCTATTGATTTCTGCTCACACTTAATATCAGAGCCTAAAACATCATGCAGTGAAAGCAATTGCTCATGCTCATTCATTGTAAGACACTTATTGCGCTTATAGATTGTGTATACAACTTCCGCATTGCTACTATTATCTGTTTCTTATTTTCGCTTCTTTTTCTCTTTCAACTTTTTCCCTTCCCTCACCCCTGCATAATTCTCTATATATTTAATCAAGTTTGTTTTCTCTTCATTACTTCTCAGTACAATGACAATTTCAAGCAGTAATCAATTATATAAAAAACTCAGACCAGTTCTCCTCTGCTCATCAAACAGAAAAGTGAAAATCAGGAATTGCTTAAACTCAATGACACCTTACTAATATATACTACTTTTCCATGGTAAGGAAGCTTGCTAACAGGTCTAAAGTTCCCACGCAAGCCTAGTTTACACATACAAACAGCCAAGAAATCAACTCAGACGCACACACGCACAAACAAAAAGCGTAGTCACCTATTCAAAAGTATTTGTAATTGAAGGTGTGATTATTTGGGTTTTTTTCCCCTAAATATACCTATATATATAGTGGCACTAAATTCAATAGTTATTCGTGAAAGCGAACATGATGCAACCAACCCATGTAAAACTCACGTCCTGGCTCATTTTTTTTATTAGTTTATTTTGCTCAATTAATTGAAAAGGCAAAATTACTATGGGTGAAAAAAAATAATATAAAATTTATTAGTAGGATAGGGTAGAGGAGTAATTAGGAGATGAGATAGAATAAGAGTTTATAATAAAGTAAAACTCATATCTAAACCACCTACTAGTGGGTAGTTGCTAGGATTTAGAATTTTATCAAAGCAATAGAGAGAAAAAAATTAACACCATTCTTACCTTTCTCTTGTCTGCCTCTCTTAGAGCAAGAATCCACTAAGAATAGAGGAGAAAGAGAAGACGTCGTTGTCGTCGAACAAGCAGACAACTAAGCGCCTAGACCTGTAAGTTCCGAACGCACGCTAAAATTCTTTTTCTCTTGAGTTTTATTAGTTCCACGAATTATTTTGAAAATTTCGAGTACATGTACATTGAGATATATTTATGCCTGTATGACAAATTTAGGAAGATTTAGGTTTGGATTAGTAGGATTAGGGTATTAAATTCTAATTATGGGATGAATAGGATTACCAAATTGTTGGAAGGTTATTTAAAAAAAAAGGAAAGAGAAAGAGGGGAAGAGCAGCGGCGGCTGCCGCTACTGTTGTGTGCGTTGCTAAAGCTTAGCAACGCAACAACTGGGAAAAAAAAAAGAAAGGAGGAAAGGAAAAGCCGCCAGCACAGGGCTGGCGACATGAAAAGGTTAACCTTTCGGCCAACTGAATGAAAAAAAAAAAAAGAAGAAGAAGGGAGAAAGTCGCCAGCGTATGGCTGGCAACAGAGGAACCAAATTGCCAAGGTTGGCCAGCAAAAAAAAGAAGTAGAAGTCAAGAATGGCTTGGCAAAAGCTTTGGCAACGCCAGTGGAGTGCAAGCCAATAGAATTTTTTTTTTCAATAGTTATGATAATATTAAATAAATAAACATATATATATATATATATATGTATAATGGCAAGTATATTTGGATTAGAAAGATAGCATGGGCTTAGTGAATATTTAGTAAATAAATTTAGAAATAACTAGGCCATCTTTTATGGACTAACATAGGAACTAAATTTCAAAATCCAATCTACAGATAATTTTCGGAGTTAAAGATTAGTCATTTAAGCTTGTACTTAATTAATTAAGTCTAGGATACTTAGATAGAAATATAAAATATCTTAATCTAGCCTTATCAGATTAATTTATACAATGTAAGATAAGTCCTAGATGGTTAAACGAAGCACTTATAATCATAATAACAATAATAACAATACTAACGATAACACTGATAATCATAATGGATAATAATAAATCATAAATATGTATAGTAAGATAATAGTCAAGATAATAAATATGATGATGAATAATTATTTTCTTCTAAATTAGGAAACTTTACAAAAAGGAGAACCTTCCAAATTAAGGAATTTTCTAAAAATAGAAACTCTCCAATTTAGGAAACTTTCCAAAAATAGAAATCATCCAATTTGGGAAAATGCTACTAGGGTTCATATAATGGTCTAGACAAGAATCTTTAACTTGCTCAGAGTTTGTATATTTATGTATCTGTAGGAAATATCAACTAATTAGAAAACCTATGCATTTGATAGGTATGACACAAGTTTAAAAAATCTAAAGCAGTTCCACTCGAGTAGCCAGACAAAGGTAGGTGGTACTTACCCTTCTAAGATTTCAAAAGTTTAAAGTGAAATTTTTGTCATTGATTATATTTTTACGTGTTAATCTGAATTGTTTTTGATTAAATGATTTACTTGACTATTTAAGCAAGTTCTATTTTGACTATGCAAAAATGGACCATGTGATTTATTTGAAACCTCTTGACATGTTATTATATACCGAATGAGCTGTATCTTTTATGAAATCAAGTACTATGCATGTGACGTGTGAAGTGAATTTAGATCAAGAAAAGCTCAAAACAATCATGGAATAGACGGTAGGGGCTATAGTCCTGTCTAATGGTCATGGTAGCCTGGTATAGAGTCCGGCCGATTGACAAAGTCATGGTAGTCTGGTATAAAGTCCGACCGATTGATCCATGTATGTAATGAGACCAATCGGTAGTCATGAAACATATTGGTCGCCCACTTAGAAGGGGTTTAATCTCTAGGCTGAGTACTTAGTAGCCGGTCATTACATGCACTTGTAATGAGCTGATCTGAAGAGACTTATGAATTAATATAAAATGATCTATGATTTTATGACTTTCATGTACGGTTACCAATAAGATGCTTTGAAATTGCTTTGTCACTCGTTATTACTAATTGTTTTACCCATAATATTATTTTCATGATTATGGATGTGAATGATGTGCAAATAATTTGATTTATATATGTATGTATATGTAAAGTTATGAGTGCATGGTCCAACAGAAGAGTAGATATTACCTACTGAGCGACTTATCGCTCAGCCCACATTTTTACTATCTTTGCAGATTTTGAAGAGTATGAGTCGATTTACGTAGAAGACCCTGAGTATGACTTTTATTAGTTTTTAAGTGAACAGAAGTTAGTAAGCTAGCTACTTCTAGTTGTTAGTTTTATTTACTTTTCTTTCTGCTGTTTCAACCAGAGAATAAATGTACGAACTTATTGGATATTCATAGACTATCCTTCATATGAGATTTGTCTCGTACTTTATTTAGTTATATTATTGAGTACTTTTAAAGTTTAGTCTAGTTTAATGTTGTCTTGTATTCTTGAGCGGGACTTGAGAATACAGCGGATGTCACGTGACAGGCGCGTGCAGGCTCGGGGCATGACATTTTTAGTGGTATCAGAGTTTAGGTTCGAAATAACACCATAAGATAGAACGGTTTAAGAAATGAATGGCGGTGATTAGTAAATTAAGCTTGAAAAGATTTGTGTACCTTAGAGAGGAAGAAATCATGACTAATAGTATTCCATTTGGCATTGTAGGAGATGGCCGAACTGGTACACAGGGAGCACTAGGATTGCGACTACCCAGTTCATGTGATAGGATGCGATGTGGCCCGTCTTAGGAAGAGACAAAGATTATATAGGGACATGTACCTTGAGGAGTTAGAGAGAGCCACGGACGGAGTTAGGAAGGTTCATGCGTTGGCTGATCGAGTAGCTGACCAAACGCACGAGATCTCGATGTTAATAGTGTCAAGGGAACACATGAGACAGAACATGGAAGGCTGGCATGAGGAGGCCCTTCGTCTAAGAGAAGAGGTCAATAAGTTGAAAGCGGAAATGGAAGTTTAGAAGGGACAAACTGATATGTATAATGAAAGATTTGAAGAAGTAACTTCCCTATTCCAGGATCGAGATACGGAGTACCAAACTTTAGTGGTGAAATATGAAGAGAGGAGGCAGCGCGTGATGAACTGGATAGATGACCACTAACCCCTTGTACCCCAAATGCCTGGGTGGAATCACCTGTGACCTGATAGTGACGCGGAACTAGATAGCGACCCCGAGGAGGATCCTGAGAACATGCCCGTAGATAACCATTAGGGGAAAATGGAGTTGAGGACCAGGATGGTGCTGAGGGGGTGTAGGAGACGGAGCAGTTGTGGATGCAGACCCACCCGCAGATGAGTAGTAGAGTTGGTCTAAGAGACATTCTATTTAATGATTCATCTATTTTATTAGTGTTATGGAATATTATTTCAATAACATTAGTAGGTTGGTTAGTGATTGTTTGCATTGATTAGTTTTTCTATCCAATCGTAGATTATTGGACAGTTTAGACACTAGATTCGTTAGATATTTCTAGAAAAAGTTAGGATATTGACTTCGATGCGTAAGAAGTCGATCTTTTCATCTTGAGTTAGTGAATAAAATCTCTACTTTAAATTTTTATTTAGTCATCTATTTTATTTTTGGGGTAGTATGCATAAAAAATGTAAGTAGATAACTTTAGTTGTGGCGTCTTAAAAATATATATTCATATATATATATATATATATGTATAATAATAAATAAGAATAAAATACTTAATTTAGTATGGAACTTATCTGTTTGATTTAAGAAATGGCACCAAACACTAGGCGTGGCGGAAATCATAATGGCAGCCCTACTGGTGAAAACGACCATGGTTATCACAACCAAGAACCATATCAAGGAAATAATAATTAGAATATGAGTTACCAAAGGGTTGGATCAAGTGAGCATTAACCCTACATGATGTTACCCATAGAATTAGTGATTACACTAACCGGGGTAGCCCAAGCATTACAAGCCCATACACAGTTTGCACAGATTCAAGCTGTTCAAACCCAAAATCACGGACAAGGGGGAACTCAATCATATTATAAGAAAATGAAAAGGGTCCATGTCCCTACCTTTGACGGAACTCCTGATCCGGATTTGGCAGAAAAGTGGTTAGATGAAATAGAAAATAATTTTGCACTTTTGCAAGTGTCGGAGGAGATGAAACACCTAATCATCAAACCCTTTTTGGTAGGAGAAGCCAATAAGTGATGGGCAACTCTGGAACCTACCGTCGCCCCACCAGTAAGTTGGACAAAATTTAGAGACAAGTTCCTGAAATATTTTTTCCCACCGGCTGTAAGAATGCAGAAAATAGATTAGTTTGAAAATTTGAAACAAACTCCAGGGATGTCTGTGGTGCGGTATTTGAATAAATTCACGGCGTTAGGAAGGTTTGTTCCATCAATAATGGCAGATGTGGAGTTGAAAAAATATAAGTTTATACGGTGGTTGTCGAGTAGAATTCAAACTAGGGTGAACAGCTCTTACACCCCTGTGTTTAATGATGTGTTGGACGCCAGCGTTAAAACTAAGGCTAATTGCAAAAGGTTAGATGAAGAGGGTAGGAATAAAAGGCCTAGACTAGGGAATGAACTTGCAGTGTCGGAAACACTGAAACTTGGCAGACAGTTCCGTTTAATTAAGAAAAGTCATGGGCCACCACCAAAGATAACTGGAGGAAGCACCTTCCCTGTGTGCAAAACTTGTGGAAAGCTGCATTGGGGAGAATGCCGGCTGAAGACGACTGTCCCCACGTGTAAAACTTGTGGGAGGATGCACCGAGGGGAATGCCGAATTGGAATAGGAGCTTGTTTTGAATGTGGACTGCAGGGGCATAGAACTATGAATTGTGCAAATAGGAAGGTAGAAGGAGATAAGAGTGACAATCTCACTGATAAGAAGTCAAAGGTTAACGCGAAGGTGCATGCCATGACCGACGTTGAGGCGGAGGTGTCAGGCGATGTGGTCACAGGTACTCTTCTAATTAATTATGTGCTTGCTTACATACTATTTGATTGTGGAGCTAGTCAGTCTTTTGTTACTAAAAAATTTACAAAGTACTTGTGCATGTCTCCTGAATGGACGGACCACCCCTACCGAGTGACTGCTCCAAAAAATAAAATCCTAGTGTCTCATACTAGGTGCCCAAATTGTAGTGTGGAATTGGAGGATAAGAGATTAGAAGTAGACCTAGTACTAATAAATATGAGTGATTTTGATGTTATCTTAAGAATGGATTAGCTAGTTAGACACTTTGCACAAATTGATTGTAGGAAGAAGAGGGTGTTATTCATGAAATCGAACGAGAAGGATTTCTCTTATCAAGGAAATATTGGTGATAGGAAAATTCGTAAGTTACCTCTTCTATTTGCTATGCAGATGTATAGGACAATAATAAAAGGATGTGAGACATATTTGGCTTATGTTGTAGATATGGAGAAAGAGGAGACGCTTCTAAAAAAGATTCCGGTGGTGAAGCATTTTTCTGATGTGTTTCCAAAAGACCTTCCCAGTCTACCTCTGAATAGAGAAATAGAGTTTGAAATAAATGTTATACTTGAGGCGACTCCCATATCTAAGGCTCCCTATAGAATGGAGCCCGCAGAATTAAAGGAACTTAAGGAGCAATTACAGAAACTACTAGATAAGAAGTTCATTAGACCTAGTGTTTCTCCTTAAGGTGTACTAGTACTCTTTGTAAAGAAGAAGGATGGTAGCCTGAGCTCGTGTATCGATTATAGGGAGTTGAATAGAATTACAATAAAGAACAAATACCCTCTTCTGAGGATAAATGATCTTTTTGACCAATTGAAGGGAGCTAAAGTATTCTCTAAAATAGATTTGAGATCAGGATACCATCAATTGAAGATTAAATCTGAAGACGTCCAGAAAAGTGCTCCGCCGTACAAGGTACGGGCACTATGAGTTTTCGGTAATGTCCTTTGGATTAACCAATGTTCCGACAGCCTTTATGGATCTGATGAATCGGGTAATCAAATCGCAACTAGACCGCTTTATGGTGGTGTTTATTGATGACATTTTAGTATACTCCCCAAATAAAGAAACTCATGCTGCTCACCTTAGGGAAGTCTTAGAGATACTAAGAAGAGAGAAATTGTATGCTAAATTTAGTAAATGTGAATTTTGGTTGAAGAGTGTGGCATTCTTAGGACATATGGATATTAGCTCAAGGGGTGTCTGTTCATCCAAAAAAGGTGGAGGTAATTGTAAACTGGCCATGGCCCACTAATGTAACCGAAGTGAGGAGTTTCTTAGGGTTGCCCGGTTATTATCAAAAATTTGTGAAATGATTCTCTACTATTGCTATGCCTCTTACTTGGTTGACTCAAAAGAGAGCAAAATTTGAATAGACAGATAAATATGAAACGAGTTTCCAGAGGTTAAAGGAGAAACTAGTGTCAGTCCCAATACTTACCCTACCCTCTAGAATGGAAGGATTTGTGATTTATAGTAATGCCTCTAAAAATGGTTTAGAATGCATTTTGATGCAAAATGGGAGAGTAATTGCTTATGCTTCTAGCCAACTAAAACTGTAAGAGTAGAATTATTCAACACGTAATTTGGAATTGGCAGCAGTAGTATTTGCATTGAAAATATGGAGGCATTACTTATATGGTGTGCAATGTGAGATTTTCACCAATCACAAGAGTCTCAAGTATCTATTTACTCAAAGGGAATTGAACGTGAGGCAGAGAAGGTGGTTAGAATTAATTAAGAATTGTGATTCAGTTACCATTCGGGCAAGGCAAATAAGGTAGCGGACGCTCTCAGTAGGAAGTCAAGGGTATTAAGAGAACCCACGACAAAGGATCAGATGGAAATAAGGTAGCGGACGCTCTCAGTAGGAAGTCAAGGGTATTAAGAGAACCCACGACAAAGGATCAGATGGAGAATTTTGAAGTGAAAATGGTGGATTCCACGGCTCAAATGCTAGCTGCCTTAGTGGTCGCACCTACTTTAATAGATAGGATTAAAGAAGCACAACATTTTGATAACGGGTTTGCAAAGATTAAGGAAAAACTTAGAGTGGAACCGGTCGATGGGTTTGAATTGAAAGACAATGGAAGTTTGTGGAAAGATGGTAGATTATGTGTGCCAAGGGATGAAGGATTGAAACAGGAATTGCTAAAGGAGGCACACAATTCGAAATTCTCAATTTACCCTGGTGGAACTAAAATGTACCAAGATTTGGAGAGGAATTATTGGTGGAATGGGATGAAACGAGAAATAGTAGAATATGTAGCGAGGTGTCTGGTATGCAACAAGTAAAGGCCGAGCATCAAAGACTTGCCGGCTTATTGCAACCCTTGAAAATTTTCCAATGGAAGTGGGAACATGCGACAATGGATTTTGTGGTAGGATTGCCCCGAACAATTAGGAATAATGATGCCATTTGGGTTATAGTCGATCAGCTAACCAAATCTGCCCACTTTCTACCAATGTCGAATGGGGTAACAATGGAGAGGTTGGTAGAGATGTATATGGAGGAAATCGTATGTCTTCATGGTGTTCCAGTAAGTATAGTGTTTGATCGAGACCTTAGATTCACGTCTAAATTTTGGTCGACCTATCAAGAAGGTATGGGGACTACCCTGAGATTAAGTACCGCCTTCTTCCCTCAAACGGATGAACAATCAAAAAGGACCATACAGACACTGGAAGACATGCTCAGAGCTAGTACTCTAGACTTCTCGGATAGTTGGGATAGGTTGGTGAAACTAATGCAGTTTTCGTACAATAATAGCTATCACAGCGGTACAGGTATGACACCGTTTAAAACGTTGTATGGATGAAAGTGTAGATCCCCCTTATATTGGGATGTAGTAGGTGAAAAGCTGATCACTAGCCCCGATTTGGTAGAAAGAACTTTGGAGAAAATTAAGATTATTCGGGGAATGTCGCGCACCATTTTTAAAAGAAAAATAAAATAAAATTTACAGGTTTATAAAAAATAAATTTTTGATTAATTTTGAGTAAAAATGTGAGTTTTTGATTTTTTAGAAAATAAATAAAGAAAATGGGTCTAAATGGGACTTTAAAAAGTGCGATGGTTTTGACCCAAAATAATAGTATAAAAAGGATTTTTAATGAAAAATAGGAGTCGTCACTTGGTATTGAGTTAAGGTGTACCAAATCACCTAAAAATAAATTTTTAAATAAAAAGTAGAGAAAACCCTTTTTAAACGACTCCAAATCTGCGAAAGTCAAGAGAAAAGGGGTCGGGAGTCACGATTGAAGAAAGGGAAGGCAAGGATAAAATCCAAGACACCCTTTCAACCTAACCAAAATTAGTTGCGTGATTTAGTTAAAAATTTTTTCTTATTTTAATTTTAAAATTTATCACATTTGGATGTCATTATATGAATGCCAACCTAGACCTAATGGCTATCAAGAGGGTCAAGATGTCTCTTCAAAACTTGATTGGTGCAAATCGCATTAATTGCGACGCCCACAAGTGACTCCTTGAAGAGGTCACGAAGTTTGCAACAAATGAGACTTGAAAAGAAAGAAAATAATAATATACAAATATACATGACCTAAGAGAATGCATCATAATGGGTGCGGAGACTATCATTTGTGACTTCGATTTTTCCTTTAATAGAGGGAATACGAACGTGCTAAAACTAGAAAATCATACTCGTCCATATCCCATATTCAAGAGGTACTCCATAATCTAATCAAACAAATGTACTAACCTATTTCTAATTTTCGTAAATGGAATACAAGTCTACATGTCATGTTTCGCACATGGGCATAAGGGATATGTATATAGGGGGAAATATTATGCAAAATGGTAAAAAATCCTAAAAAGTAGAAAATATGCATGAAAATGTAGTGATTGTCACACAAATATGATCTAGCGCGTGGATGGTTCTTAAGGGTCTAGCGTGGGACTAGTCCATGTCTATAAGTTTCCACTAGCGTTGAACTAGCGAAAAAACAGGAAAAAAGGCCACAACTAGTATTGAATTAGTGTGGTGACGTCATACATTTATCATAATCAAATAAATTATATAAAATATAATAAAATCAAGTAAACACATAATATCACATAAAACACATAGCACATAAGTATGATATCTAGATGCAATGCCCTAAGAAAACGAATAACACGTAAACACACAAGCATGCAAAACACACAAAGCAAATAAAGCAAATAAAAATCTAACTATTACATTTGGGGCCCTAGCTACAATCTAAAGGGGGAAGGAATAAAATAAATACCTAACTATTAAATATTTCATCTAAATACATGTCTTGAAACTCCTAACTATTACAATTCGGCATTTAAATGCTTCTTAAATAATCAAACATTAAATTAAACTAATATGCAAAATTAAAACAAGTAAAGTGAATAAATAAATAAATGAAACAAAAACATTCAAAAAACATGCAAATTACACACATAAAGTCACATAGGAGCACATAGTATCAAGTAAAATCAAAATAAAGGAGTAGATGTACTTCCCTTGAATTGGTGACCTAATGAAATGAAATTTTTCTTATTTACCCTCCAAATCAAAGAAAAAGGTCAAGGCATCACTTTAATTAACAAATAATCACAAGAAATGAAAATAAATACGAAATTGAATCAATCAAAGCATTCAAATGAAAGTAAACAACTCATATCCAATAATTTAAAACAAACAAGGACCCAATTGAAAGAATTAAAGAAGTTGCAAGGGTCAAATTATTATTATTGCTAAGATTGGAAGTCCAAAATAAAGGTTTAAAAACTAGTGGAGTTCTACTAATTATCTCCTAAAACCAGAAAATAAACCTACTTAAAACATGGTTAAAACATAAAAGGAACGAATGAAATTCAAAAGAGTGAAATTGATTACTTTTTCCATATTTCTGGGCTATAGTGGGATGAAATGAAAATATAGGGGTTAAGTTGCAATTTTAAAATTTTTTCATGCAAATGGTTCGAAAGCCTTCGTCTTCCTCGCTGGTTTCTTTATTTCTGCAATTTTTGCAGCTTACTAGCAACCCCAGGAAGTTTGCAATGGCTTTAAACATAGCTTCGAAACCCAACATTCATTAGTGATACGGTCCTCGATCAACACGTTTCGAGACGTAATACGTTTGTCCAAGGATCTAGCGAGATTGTCCAACGCTTGGATTGCGGAATCTAAAATCAAAACGGACGACACGATTTGATTGAAGGTGGTAGAATGACGCCTTCAGTTGAGGTGAATACTCAAAGGATAGGTCGGATGAACAATCAAGGACCACACGAGATTGCTCACAAATCCTTGCCAAGAAGCAAGTAAAGGCTGACTCTTTCACAACAAGAAGAACCGAAATAAAGTAACTTTTATTGATAAAATGTGTAACCCTTAATTCGTACAAAGTGAGTCTTTAAATAGACTAAGGGCTAATGAAAACCTAGAGGGAAAGGGAAAAAGGTTCAGCCACTTCAAGGCAAGGTGGGCCGGCCCATGACTAACTAAACAATCTAGTCTAACTCTAACAATTGAAACCTAGCACTAAAGCCTTAAGGCCTAGTCGGCCACCCCACTTGGAGGCCCACTTAACTCTTCATGGATTTGGATCATTGTGTAGACCATTTGATCATTCCCTTCCAGGCCCTCAATTTCCCTATGGATTCCTTATTGGTCTTGGACATTTCGCACAAGGTTTGGAGTGACTCTTTGAATTGCTTAGCCCGCTCACGAGTAATTGGGCCCAATGGCACTCGGACTGGATCATTGCGTGGGCCAAGGTCCATGCACACATCAGTCCCCTCCACTTGAGAAGGATTTGTCCTCAAATCTGGATCCTCCTCGTCAAAGAGTGGACTCAAATCAGTGACAATGAAAGTCGCACTTACGTTGTACTCGACAGGTAGCTCCAATTTGTAGGCATTGTCATTGATGCGTTGGAGCACGCGGAAAGGTCCATCACCCATTGGGGACAACTTACTTTGGCGTTGCTTGGGGAATCTTTCTTTCCTCAAGTGTAGCCAGACCCAATCTCCAGGTTCAAAGGTCATCTTGCGACGGTGCTTGTTGGCTTGCTGGATGTATTGCTGAGTACGCCTCTCAATGTTGGCTTGAACGGCTTCATGTAACCTGCACACAAAATCAGATTTCTTTTTCCCATCTAAACTTGTGTGCTCAGAGGAAGGTAAGGGTACCAAATCAAGGGGGGTCAGGGGGTTAAAGCCATATACGATCTCAAATGGTGAGTAGTGTGTTGCACTATGAACAGTTCTATTGCAAGCAAATTTCACATGTGGCAAACACTCTTCCCAAGATTTAAGATTCTTTTTTATCAAAACCCTGAGTAAGCTATCAAGTGTGCGATTGACAACCTCAGTTTGTCCATCGCTTTGTGGGTGACTTGTGGTTGAGAACAATAATCTAGTGCCAAGTTTAGACCACAAAGTCTTCCAAAATAACTTAAAAACTTCACATCTCTATCGCTAACAATGGTTTGAGGCATACCATGCAGACGGACAATTTCATTAAAGAACAACTTAGCAATGTCGGATGCATCATTAGTTTTGTGACAAGGGATGAAATGAGCCATCTTAGAAAATTTATCAACAACGACATAGATGGAATCATTACCCCTTGGTGACCTAGGTAGTCCCAAGACAAAGTTCATGGACAAGTCTACCCAAGAATGATGTGGAATAGGTAATGGGGTATACAAGCCATATAGATTTGTTTTAGACTTGACTTTGTGGCAAGTGGCATATCTACCAACCATGCGTTCAACATCCCTACGCATATGAGACCAGTAAAAATGCTCTTGCAACATTGCTAAGGTCTTAACAATGCCAAAATGGCCCATGAGACCACCACTATGTGCCTCTCGAATCAAAAGATCATGAATGGAAGAGTTAGGCACGCACAACTTATCCACATAGAACAAAAACCCATTATGCAAGAAATATTTTTCATGTGGACTCTTAATGCAAGATGCATAGATTTCACCAAAGTCATGATCGTGGGCAAATAGTTCTTTGAGCATCTCAAACCCTAACAACTTAGCATCAAGAACAGCAAGTAAAGAATGTCTACGAGATAAAGTATCAGCTACCACATTTGTTTTACCAATTTTGTACTTAATGACAGAAGAGAAGGTGTCAATGAAACTTACCCATTTGGCATGTCGCTTGCTCAACTTTGGTTGTCACGAATTCCCGTGGACGAAGGTAGTGTTGCCAAGTTTTCAAGGCTCTCACGAGTACGTACAGCTCCTTGTCATATGTGGGATAATTCAAAGCAGCTCCTCCCAGTTTCTCGCTAAAGAATGCACACGGCCTCTTGTCTTGCATGAGAACAGCTCCAATACCTACACCAAAAGCATCACACTCAATCTCAAAAGTCTTGTTAAAATTTGGTAATGCTAAGACAAGCGCATGTGTGAGTTTGTCTTTGAGGGTGAGGAATGCTTGTTCTTGGGTTTCTCCCCAATGGAATGTATCATTCTTCTTTGTCACGGCAGTTAATGGGGCAGCAATGGTGCTGAAGTTTTTGACAAATTACCGATAGAAGCCCGTCAATCCATGGAAACTGCGCACCTCAGGGACGGATCTCGGTATTGGCCATTGCTTGATGGCCTCAATCTTGGATTCATCTACTTTGATGCCCTGTGAATTCACAACATAGTCTAAAAACACAAGTTCATTAGTACAAAAGGTGCACTTCTTAAGGTTAGTGTATAGACGCGCCATACAAAGTATGTCAAGAACTAATCTCAAATGCTCCATGTGCTCATGCTCGTTACCACTATATATCAAAATATCATCAAAGTAGACAGTAACAAATTTACCAATGAATTGTCTCAATACATAGTTCATTAATCGCATGAAAGTACTAGGGGCGTTAGTCAACCCAAAGGGCATGACTAGCCACTCATAAAGACCATGTTTAGTATTAAATGCCATTTTTCATTCATCACCTTCCTTCATTCTAATCTGATGACAACCACTCCTCAAATTAATTTTAGTGAATATGACAGCACCATCAAGTTCGTCAAGTATATCATCTAGTTTAGGAATAGGATGGCGATATTTAATAGTAATAGCATTAACGGCTCGGCAGTCAGTGTACATGCGCCAAGTACCATCCTTTTTAGGGACAAGTATCATAGGTACAGCACAAGGACTCAAGCTTTCCTTTACTCAACCCTTACCTAGTAGTCCATCAACTTGCCTTTGAAACTCCTTTGTCTCCTCAGGGCCCATGCGGTAGGCTGGTTTGTTGGGTAGTGGTACTCCAGGAATCAAGTCTATTTGGTGCTTGATCCCTCGAATGAGTGGTAAGCCATCAGGGATTTCATCAGGGAATACGTCCTCAAATTCCTGCAAGAGAACAACTACACTCGAAGGCAATGCCTTATCGAGCTTGTCAACATTCAGTAGCACATGTTTACAAATCATGAGTAATACAGGCTGGTCAGCATTTACAAGTTTTCGAACATCCTTACCCTTGATTATCATGTTTTGCTTCCTAGTGCTGGGTTTAGTTAAGGCATGATCATGGGTGACACTAGGTATGCTCATTTGACCTTTGGTCGAATGCTCACTTGTAGAAGTGGAGCACTTGCTAGGGTCGGCCGCCCTTTATTTTCTCTTTTGACGGTCCAATTCACACTCTCTTTGTAACTTAAGTTGATCCTCATACACTTGTGTAGGTGTGAGTGGTGTGAGGACCAGGCGTTTACTATTGTGCAAGAAAGTGTACTTGTTTGCCCTATCATCAAATGTGACGTGTTTATCAAATTGCTAAGGTCTTCCTAAGATATCATGGGTCGCACGCATGGGGACAATATCACATACGACTTCATCAATGTAGTTGCTAATTGAAAAAGGAATACGTACCTGTTTGTACACACGTACCTCACCTTCTTCACTTAGCCATTGGAGGCGGTATGAATGTGGATGTCTAGTGGTAGGAAAGCCCAAGTTTTCGACCATAAGTAGGCTAGTCACATCTGTGCAACTCCCACCATCAATGATGAGGCTACACATCTTGTCACCTACTTTACAACGAGTGTAAAATAAGTTTTCCGTTTGCAATTGCTCGTCCTCCTTGACTCTGGCGGTGAGCACTCGTTGTGCCACCAAACAACTGATTTCTCCTTGTGTAGGATAGCATTCTTCTCCAGTCAAGTCATCCTCCAAGCAATCAGTCTTGTCCAATTCAGGCATCTCCTCACAGTCGTCTTCATCGGACACGATTTCGCCATTATGAGTGACTAACATGACTCTTTGGTTTGGACATTGGGATTGGATGTGTCCAAACCCTTGGCACTTGAAGTATTTGATATCCCTACTCCTAGTCTTAGGAGTCTCATGAGGTACCTTAGAAGTGGATCTGGATGTATCAACAACTTTGTTAGGGGTAAAACGAAAATCTCGGTTAGGAGTATTACTTTGAATTCGGCTAGAAGAGGTGGGCGTAGCCGAATTTCCAGCTTCGTGGATTGTCCTCCGTGGTTGATTTCCCTTCCATGAAGGCGAGTTGAAAGTTTGGAAAGGTACGGGTCCCTCGCCTCAATTCCTTTCCCCTCTCAGCCTTGATGGCTAGCTCCAAAAGATCATGCATGTCCAAGTAAGGTTGGAGCTCCAAGGCCTCTTGGAGGTCAGGGTTGAGACTTCTAAGGAACCTTGCCATCGTGGCCTCATTGTCCTCTTGAATGTTGGCCCTCATCATGGCCATATCGATCTCTTTGTAGTAGTCCTCCACACTCATGTTACCTTGAGTGAGGGTTTGAAGTTTAGAGTGGAGATCGTGATTGTAGTAGTTAGGAACAAATCGTTTGCGCATCAGTGCCTTGAGTTCTCGCCAAATCCGGACTCGTGGTTCTCCCATTCTCCTTCGATTGGTCCTTACTTGGTCCCACCAAACTAGGGCATAGTCGGTGAATTCAACGGCGGCAACCTTCACCTTTTGTTCCTTGTTATAGTCGTAGCAGTCGAAGACCATCTCAATACGGTCTTCCCATTTCAAGTAAGTTTCAAGGTCACTTTTACCTTTGAACGCGGGACTTGAATTTTAAGTCCCTTGAGTTCGTTCTTAGACGTGTCCCTTCTAGGCTTCTCGGGTCGTTCCTCATCCTCACTAGCGGAGTAGTCCTCGCTATTTGCTCCTTTGGTGCCATGACTACTCCGGTTGTGTGATCTCAAACGAGAGCCTCGCATGAGACTCTTGGAGAGTTCGTCAAACCGGTTGTGCAACTCCTCCATTTGTTGGTCACTAATGCGCTTGAGCTCATGCTTCATGGCGGTGAACAGCAATGAATAGTCAGTAGTTTGTTGCCCTTGCTCCATGTCTTTCGCTTAATCCTGCAAAAGTTTAGTGCACAAGAATATAGAACAAATATAACCTCACTACACTCCCTTAGTGTTTTCTCTCACTCTCGTCTTTTTTGTATTTTTTTTGTATTTTTTTTGCCACTCAAAGCACTCTAATGATCTTACCGAATACCTTTACCTGTTAGATTAGGTAGTTGAGAAATTTCGTACAAGTCCAATAGAGTACCACCAACTTTTTTCACAAGAGTATTTACAAAACAAGACACAAATAGAATGCAAAGGAGGTGGAATGAGACACGGTTTGAAAAGAATGAAGTGGTGGTAAGATTTGGAGAGGTGCTAGTGTGAATGGAATCTAAGGAGATCCTAACTTCCTAAAATGTAGAAGTGTGCCCAAATGGAAGTAGAAGAGTTACCCAAGTGCTTTACTTAGTTTCCTAATTGACTTTGGAAAACAAATTAGTTTTGGAAATTCCTTAGAAAACCTTTCTTGAACAACTTTAGAAACTTCCAAACTCCTTTCCAAGAAGACTTGTAAATCAGATTTGGTTTCTACCTCTTCAAACCGAAATTTGAGATTTTCTCCTTCCTAAACTCCCTCACCAAGGTCGGTTGGGACTCTATAAACCCTTCCTCACAGCCGCACTTTCATGCACAAATCAGTTTCGGACTTCCAAAATTTTTTTTTGTTCAAGACACAAGGCTGTTCGATTTCTCTCCCTTCTTTCAAGAACAGGGCAATTTCGATTTCTTGGTGCAACAATGGTTTCTCCACAAAAAGGTGTAGACAAGCCTACTCGAGTTCCCCCCTAACGGGTTACTCAAGATGTACCCAAGAAATTTACACCAAAACCAAGGAAACCCTTCACCGACGCTAGAACGTACAAGAAGATGTTTAAGAGAAAGGTGAGTCAAATTCCCAAGAAACAAGTAGTTCAAGAACTTCAAGAAGTGGTAGATCAAAACTTTCCTTTGTTTAACTTTCTGTTTTGGGTAGAGACAAGGTGTATTCAAACTGATTTGGCAATAAAAGTGCGGTTCCTTGTTTTGTTTTTCTTGCCACCCGAATCTTGTTCTTTCCTTTCCTTTCCGTTTCTGTTTTTTTTTTCTTTAAAACTCAACAAATAACAAGAACTCTTAGCTGAATGAGGGAAATTTCCAGATTTGGATTTCGCCACACACACATCCCAAACACAACCGAGTTCCTTCAAGAACTTCCAAGAAAATTATCAAGGATTTCAAGGACTTCAAGATAGAAATCAAGAAATCCAAGAAACCCTAGAATCTTGTAGGTTCTCTTCAAGATCTCACAAACACCAACTAGTTTAGCCAAAATCAGATTAGAAAATTAAGAAAACAACTTGGATGACTCAACAACCAACTTGGACAGATTTAGAAACAAGAAACCCTAGCGCAGGTGGAACCCTAGCCGCAAGTAGAAACCCTAGCCGCTGCCCCTAGAACTTTCTTTTGTTTCTATGATGACCACAGACAGATTGGGGCTAACTACTACACGCACGACTTGGATAGAATTTTGATGTAACAAGGGACACAAGACACGGTCAGATTTGTAACGGCAATAGCCACACATGCATGGACAGATTTGACACAAAACAATGAGCAAGACTTCGGACAAAATTGAAGATAACTAACGACTCAATACCAAGAACCAAGTGCGGACAGATTTGATGAACTTCAAACATCCCGGCAACAACAACAAGTCGCGGACAGATTTGATGAACAACAACCCACGCACGATGGAGACACAAACGGCGGACAGAATTTCCACGAGAAAGCAACAATACGACGTGGACATAATTATTATTTTTTTGTAAAACAAGGCAGCGGAATAAAGAAATCAAAGACAAAACTACGGATATAACAGAAGATACCTCCACCTAGGCTCTGAAGCCAACTGATACGGTCCTCGATCAACACATTTCGAGACACGTAGCACGTTTGCCCAAGGATCTAGCGAGGTTGTCCAACGCTTGGATTGCGGAACCTAAAATCAAAACGGATGACACGATTTGATTGAATGTGGTAGAACGATGCCTCCAGTTGAGGTGAATACTCAAAGGATAGGTCGGATGAACAATCAAGGACCACACGAGATTGCTCACAAACCCTTGCGAAGAAGCAAGTAAAGGCCGACTCTCTCACAACAAGAAGAACCGAAATAAAGTAACTTTTATTGATAAAATGTGTAACCCTTAATTCGTACAAAGTGAGTCTTGAAATTGACTAAGGGCTAATGAAAACCTAGAGGGAAAGGGAAAAAGGTTCGGCCACTACAAGGCAAGGTGGGCCGGTCCATGACTAACTAAACAATCTAGTCTAACTCTAACAATTGAAACCTAGCACTAAAGCCCTAAGGCCTAGTCGGCCACCCCACTTGGAGGCCCACTTAACTCTTCATGGGTTTGGATCATCGTGTAGACCACTTGATCATTCCCTTCCAGGCCCTCAATGTCCCTATGGATTCCTTGCTGGTCTTGGACATTTCGTACAAAGGTCTGGAGTGACTCTTTGAATTGCTTAGCCTGCGCACGAGTAACTGGGCCTAATGGTACTCGGACTGGATCATTGCGTGGGCCAAGGTCCATGCACACATCAATTAGCTTCCACAAAACCATCATGAACACACGGTTGAACATGCAACAAGGGAAATCTAGAGTAGAGAAGGGCCAAAAATATGCATTTTCCCAAAACTTTCATGCAGCCTAGTCGAGGCTTTGCTGCAACTTCATTGGTTTTTGTCTTAAGCATAGCAGGTCATCAAAACAGGGAGGAACCAAAACATTGTTTGAAACCAAAACCCATGCAAACATTCATTTTCATTCTCACAGCCAAAACACCCAACATCAGACAGGTTCCTCGCTTTTAGGGAGAAAAAACAGATTGTAAGAACAAGATGGTAAGAAAAGAAAGAACCAGTAGACACTGACGTACCTAAAATGCAAATAAATAGCAAAAGGAAACAGCTTTGGACTGTAAAAATGCAAGTAAAAAGGCAAGGAAACAGCAAAAAGTAAACTGTCTCTCCCAATTTCCGGCTACACTCATGGGCTTCGACCAGCTTTGGACTGGTCGGAGCTCTTCTCACATACACACAGAACTTCACTAGACCGATTCCTAACAGCAAACCTAAAATTTACAGCAACCCAACAAACTTCCTCACCAACAGCAGACATTACATCCCAACATGAATGCATAACATCAGAAAGAGCTAAGAAATTTTACTAAAAGAAACGGGAGAGAAACAAACAGGTCAATAACCCCCATTCCCATACATTCACCAGTGAAAGCTAAAGAAACAGGAGAAAGAAAGCATTACAGTGCTTTTCCGGCGATGATTGACGGCGATGATGATGGATTTCGGTGAGATGGTGACAACTTCTTGTTCCCTCGTGAAGTTCCTCCTTTCTCCTCTCAGTTTCTCCTCGTAGTTTCTCCTCTTCCTACTCTCTCTTTTCTTGCTCTCAGTTTTCGTTTTTTCTTTCCTCAGCCGAAACCCTTTCCTTCTTTCTTTCTTGCCTTTTTCTCTGGTTTCCTACCCTCACTCAGCTCCTCTGTTTTCTCTTCATCCTCCGCCCCTCTCTTCTTTCCTTGCTTTGTTTTCCTCTTTTTCCTTGCTCCGTTTCTTGCTTTCCCGAAACCCTTCTCCCTTTTCTTCCTCTCGGCTCTTTCTCGAAGCCCTCACCAGCGTTTTTCCTTCAGCTCTCTTAGTTTTTCGTCTCCCCTTGCCCGTAGCTTTTCCTTGTTTCTTTTTTTTCAGTCCTCTTCTCTCCCTCAGCCCGTAGCTACTTTTTTTCCCTTTCTTGCTTCCCCTTTTTTCCTCTTGATTCCCGTAGCTTCCTCTTTCAACCCCCAGCCGCCAAGCCTCCCCTTTGTTTTCTTTCTTTTTGTTTTTAGATTTTCTCCAAAAATCTCCCAAATCAGCAAGTGTCCTACCACCTCATCTATCAAGTGTTGTGGTGTCAACAAAAAATGAGGACACTTATCTAATGCCTATCCATCACACTTAACCCTCTTGCATGGCCTCCACCTAGCTATATTCTTTTACTTTTACTTTTTACTTACCTCTCTTTTTTACTTTCTCTTTACACTTCAAGGTAAAAGTTAATGTAGCTAAAGTGGTAAATTCTTTCTTCTTTTCTTTTTTTTTTTGATTTGATCTGATTTAAAATAAATGAATTTGCAAAGATTAATACCCGTGAGAGTAAATATCCTCTTAGCCTAGATAACATCCATAATTTGGTGCTATTTTTTTTATTGCTTTTTTTATTCTCTTTGTTAAAAGAAAATTAATTGATTTTTTTAATAAGGAACGATGGATGAATTCTTGTGCTTATGCTCCTAATAAAGTCAGGTGGATTGGTTCTAGGAGATTTTCTACTGCATTAGTTTTCTATCTATCCACGGATATCAATCTTGTCATTAATGTTTCTCCTATTGTAGTCCGTGTATGGTTCAATTCGATATTATAGACACAGATAGGAATTTTCAACTGTCTTTTCAAAGATTGATTGAATTAATGTTAATTTTTCGGTATGGATTATATCTCATAATTGGATAATGTTACCCTATTTTGTTTAAAACTTGCTTTTAATAAGGTGAATCATGTGAAACTTAAATTAATAGGTTACATGTAATAGTATTACTAACAATAAGATTGGCATTTTATACTGTGCTAGAAATATGAATACTTGTTGAAGTTATATCATATAGCACAAGGGAAAGTTCATTTGCTATTTATGTGGGTGATTTTGAGACACAACTTTTTATGTACTTTGTTTGAAAAAATCCATTTAGTGCTTCAAACTTATCAACCAGCATATGGTTCCATACCTTTGGATTACTTCCTTTTGTTTTTTGGGAGATGAGAACTAAAATATTTAATATACTGTTGCTATTTTAAAATTCAACTTAATTAAGATTTGCAAAGCCCAATTACATAAAACACTTGAAAATGTTTGAAAATGTTGTAAACAACTTTGCTCATTAATCAATCATGTCACATGCATTGATAAGTTTCTGCTACATATTTATTTTGAAGAAAACTATTCGCTCAACCCCTAAACTATTTCCTTTGCATTATTTTGGCCCATCAACAATATATTATGACAAACAAGCCCTTCAACAAAAAAGGGTCATGTTTAAGGACTTCTGTCAAATTTAGCTATTAGTGCTGACAGAACAAGGGGTAAAAGCTCTTAAAATATTTTCATTGTCAAGTTTTGGCCCCTTGAACAATTAAAAGTGTATACTTTTAGCCCTTCTCGCCATTTTAGTCATAAATACAGCTGGAGCCAAAAGATATTTTTGTTCAATCACTTAATATAAACATTGGGACTAGAATCAGAAGAGTTAAAAATGAAGAATATGCTTTATTATTTAGTGTTACAAAAGGCTGAATCTAATGATAGTAAAATGAAGTGTATTTTTCTTCTTAACCCTTTTGATTATGGTCTCGATGGTTATATTAAGTTGTTAGACATAAATGTCCTTTGATTTTGGTTGTACTTATGACTCAAGTGGCCAGCAGAGTTGAAAGTATATACTTTTAATTGTTCAAGGGTTACTCGGAAATACAAAATAAATTTGAGGCAAAAACTTGATAAAAGGGAATAGTTTAAGAACTTTGTAGGTACTTTATTGTTAAGAAATTCTTATGTTTAGTCAATTTTACCTCTCATTCATTCAACACTAATGGCTAAATTTGTTGGGAGTCCTTCAACGTGACACCTTTTTTATATTGAGAGGGTTTGTTTGTGATAATATATTGTTGAGGGACTACAAGAGTGTTATGGGAATAGTTTAGGGGTTAGGCAGATAGTTTCCTCTTTATTTTGAGGATTTTTCCATTGTGCTTTTTAGACTTTCTCTCTCCAAAATGGATGACCAAGACGAGGAGATTGACAAGGATCCTGGCATTATTTACATAGATCAAAGGAGAAGGAGAAATCATAAATATATATATCTATTAAGGCTGGGCACTCAAAGGGAAGAATGCTGTATGCAATATTATTTTGGGTTTGTATGGAGTTTTAGAGTTGAGTTTGAGCACCTGGCAAGGAAACAACATCTTGGAAGAATATATTTTTAGCATATTTTATGCCACCATTAGGGGTGTTCAAAAATAAATGAAAAAGTAGGTAACCAAGAAAATCGAATTGGTCCAAATTGAAAAGTAGGGTAACCAATTTGTAATTTTTAAAATGGTTAGGTTACCCGAAACTATTTGAAAAATTAGATTAGGTTATAGTTTTTCAATTTTCAAAAACCACAGTTACCTGAACCTAGCGGCATATATGTAAGGTTAGTTAAGATAACTAATAGGCAAATCTCAATCCATAATTATTTAGTTATTTAGTAATAATTTAAGTTATGAACCCCATGCCATTATACATGTTATTTTCCACAACTTATAAACATGTATATTTAACCTTATCTTCCATTTCCTATCTTTGTTGCCACTATTTTCATTTATTCTACTACTCTTTTTTTTCTGTCTTCAAAGTTCTTTTTTCTTTTTCATAATTTCTATCCACTTCACCATTCTGTTTATTTTATTTTTAATTTTTAGAGCTTACATTTTTTGTTGTAAAGCAACTTGTCATCCTCAATGAAAAATGAATTAAAAGATTTCAAGAAGTAGAAAAAATGAAAATAAATATTTGGAATATTTTATGTTTTAATTATCTATTGTGTTTTGACTTTTTATTTTCTTAGTGATTTTTTTAGAGTTGTAGGATTAAACACTTTTATTAATTTGGACAACTATTGTATTGTTATTTTCATTAATTCAATTCTGTTTTTCTATCTTCCTACAAGTACAAGAGAGTTAGGTTAGTTTGTATACCCGACCCCATTTTACAAGCTGGCGATTAACCGATTGAATAGGGTTAGAGTATGTAATACAATTTTGCTGAACCACTACTTGCAGTTAGGGTCAGCGAAATTGCAATTGAATTGGTTATTCGGTCCATGAACACCACTAGCCACCATATAAAATTTAGGAGTATTATCTCTTTTTAACTCAGCTATACATATCATCTCATGATTAGGAGACACAAGTTGGAATTGGTCCTCTTGATCAACTCTGCTATGATTCATATTTCGTTTAAAATAGAACATAAAAGTTCCTTAGCACTAGAGCTTTTCAATAATTTAACAAGATAAATACCCTTTTGGTTTTGCTTGTAGTTTTGGCTATGTAAAATATTATTGATTTTTTTGCTTGTGTACTTGTTGTTTCCCACGTGAATTATATGTATCTCTTGTGCTACATAATGGGGAAGCTGCAATATAGCATTTTGGCAAACTCGAATGGGGAAGCTGTGACCTTACACAATCCCGTTTTTATTATGTGTTTATATAATTCAGTGGTATATATCTATGCGCAATTTCAAACTCTAGTTGGGCATCATCATATCTTGACGTGAGATCCAGTAACTAGTTTTAAATAAAGCACAATCATACACAATGACATAAGTCTCACACACAATAATCATAGCAAAGAAAGTGTCAATATCAAACATAAAGTCCACTCCCCCACATCACCAATAGAACTATAGAGGGACAAGGAGAGGCAATTGTCCTTCAAGAACTCTAAAATTATTTGGATTCTATAGGTATTTAGAGTTTGGGGTTTTTTTTATTTAAGTTTTTGCTCCCTCTCCTACAATTTTTTTTTTAAAAAAAATAAAACCCCCTTTAGAACTTAGTGATATTCATATAATGGTATCAACTTTAAAATTAAATATAAATATAGAAGTTTCTCCTTTTTACTTAGAAGATGGAAGATATGCACTAGTATACTATATAGAATCTCAGAAGTGTGGCGTTTATCCAATAAGAAATGCAAATGACGACGTTGCTCTATAAGAATTGAGATTAGTTTATTGCTCAAGACAAGAAAATTTACCACAAACTCAAGAACATGAATTTCTTTATCTCTGGTTAGTTATCTCTTTTTAATTTTTTTCGTAAATCACTTCAACTTGAATTTCATCATATCTTGATTGATTAAATAAGAGGGTTAATTGGACTTAACCCCCTAAACTTTGCCTGAGAAAAAAAGCATTTATTTTTCTTCTTTTTGTCTTAGATCAAGAAAGAGTGATAGAAATGATATTTAGAAATAGTTTTTAGAGATTATATTAGAGAAATATCATCTTTTTAATTTTTTAATTATTGATTCATTAAAGATTCTTATTTCTTAATCATTTATTCACTAGTGGCATGGGGCCATACTGATGTTATATCTACGAGTTTGATTTTGCAACTGCTCTATGGGATTGTGTATCAAAGTATGGCTTTTTTTTTTTTTTTTTTATAGATTGTGCATTCTCTCCAAAAAAATTCATTAAGACTCTATTATGAAATAAAATAATAAAATGGTAGATGAATTTCATGCAAGTGCTTTGATAATTTATGTAGGAAAGAATATCATGAAAAAGTTTCTATACAAGTATCAGTTGATGCTTATCATTTGTGAAAGAAGAATGTGCATACCGAGAATGCCTAAATTTCATAAATAAAGTAAGTTGAAACCTATTTTGTTAGGTTTCACTTTTTGATTTTGAGTATTTATGCTATATTTGGTTAATATTTGAGAATTTGTCCATTACACATGTTGCATTGTACTAAATTCCTTTAACTAGTAACTGAAATTTTCATTCGACATGTTCCTATACTTGTCATTTGTGCCTTGCCCCCAAACTCCAATTCTTGGGTTCGCTAGTGCCCTACACTTAAAGTAAATATTGTTCTCAATGTGAAATAGATAAAAGATAGAAACTAATATTTTCCTTGCTTAGAAGCATGGTCCAATCAAAGCGAGGCTCATAAGTTGGTGCTTAGCTTGCAATTTGGCTACCTACAAAAGATCAACAAGAAAAATAACTTCGTGGAATCATTAGTTATAATCTAAAACATAGTAAACAAACTAATAAGAGATAAACTACTTAAGTAGGTAACTGACAAGAAAAAGAAATAAAAAAAAAATAGAAATCCCACAACTTGACCTTTATATATCAAGAATGTCAAATTTATCAACCATAAGTAAGCAACATGTCAAAAAACTCACTTCAAATCAAGTTCCAAATGAGAAGTTAAATCAAATCCAAGTACATGGATCACACATAGGCAGGAAGAGTGTTCGAGTGTCCTATTTTATAGAGAAGATGCATTGATTACCAATGTTTATCAAACTTTTTTTTATCATTTAGACTACACAATCATATGAAGATATCAAATAAAGAACAGTAATTAATTAAAGCTAAACTTAACCAAGAACTAACAATTTCACTTAGATTTGTGCAATTATAACCCTTGATTTTAACTTTAGAACATGTCAAGAATTACCTCAATACGAGGTCTATAGCTCAATTATAGTCAAATTACAAAAAATTGTCATTCTAGAATCTTAGTTGGATTTAGAAACTAACTTTCTTAATTTTTTCAAGGTGGTTTCAATTTGATTACCTTCTTCCTTTAAACTGCTCAAATGTCGAACCCGAAACCTCCCACTTAGATGTCCTCTCCCCTTACCACCCAACCCATCCCTTCCCCCTAAGAACCTTCATTTAATAGCTCTTTAAGTACTTTTAAGTATGAACTAATTGCTTGCTCCAAAATCTATCAAAACAAGTTTAAACACCACTTTAAGTTATTATTTTTACACTTTAACTTCAAACCATACTTATAACACAAAAAACCTAACAAAAACTATAATTTTGACAACTTTTACACATAATCATATTAAAATTGAACTTAATCACATATGCTAGAATATATATATATATATATATATATATATATATATATATGACACAAATCATCAATCAAATAAATGCATAGTTGTCCTTAATATCTACTTAATTAGGCAATGAAACATGCCAACAACAGTTTCCCATTTCACCAAATATGAAGATGGAAAAGCACCACATATAAAGAAAGCATAAATTCATTTGATGTCTAATAAAAACAATAGTTCTCCAAATCACCCCATAAATTTAATTTGCAAATTCACAACAAAACCTTTCAAGAATGTAAACTAAGAGTAGTAAGTTAGTTATTTTGTATGTGTTGGATTAGAAAATTTGAATGAACATACATACATTTAAGTTTAAAGTGGTAATAAATGATAAATAAAGATGAGATACTATCTTCAATATAGTAGCAAACTATTTTTTTTTTTTTTTGGCAAAACCCCGTCATTGGGGTGGGGATGCCAACCCCAATTTTATTCAAAACAAGCTGTCAAGATTACGTGGAGCTAAAGAAAACCAGAGGCTAGAGCATAGTGATACTACTCCCTGAAGAGCTAAATCCGTACATTTGAGAATTCTCTACTATCTAGTAAAACTACTAGATCCGGGCCGAAGTGGGATTAGTCGGGCCGCCTTTAAGGACTTGATCCGGACACCCACTCCGTCGAAAAAAAAAAAAAAAAAAAAGAAGTAAAACTACTACCCTTACTCTCCCTGGGAGGCTAGCAAAGGATGTAGTGATCCACTCCCTCCTCAATTTAGACCCAGCTAACATATCAGCTAGGCTGTTTGCCTCCCTAAAGATGTGAAGTACAGAAGCGGACAAGGTCTTAATCAAATCTCGGATCTATTGCAAAAAATTACATAGAGGCCATTGTGATGTACCCCTTGACTTAACCAAAGAGACGGGGGATTCCAAGTCCACTTCTACCAGCAGTCTCCCCTGAAAATCCATTGAGCACAACTGGAGGTCATGCAATAATGCCAGGCTCTCCGCTGTTAGGACATCTACCTCCCCGAACTCCTTATAGAAAGCAAAGATGATCTTCCCTTCCTGGTGACGGAGCAAGCCTCCCCCCGCTCCCTGTCCATGGCCAACACTCACGTCCGTGTTCAGCTTCACGTACTGAAAGGGTGGCCTCTTCCATGAGACTCCCAAGTATCAAACTTTTCTATGGCACCGGGTAGCCAGTGCTCTCCACGGATCACCAACATCCCCTCTGAAGTGAGCTGTCCTAAGAACCTTCGTCCGTCCTAGCTGTTCCACAAAACTCTCCACCATGCAAATAACACCTTGAGCATCAAAGGCTACACCTTCGAACCTTGCTTTATTGCGGCCTTTCCATAAGAACCACAAAATTAAGCAAGGAAGCGCCACCCTAATATGATCCCGCAACACAAACGATGACGAGTAAAACCATGCCAAGCACATAGCCGAAACCAATTGAGAGCTAGAGCTCAATATTCCAAATCTCTTCTTGAAATGATTCCACACCTGTACGGCAACAGGACCATCGAGGAAAAGATGCAGCAACGTTTCCCCTGGGCGGAGCAGCATGAGCAACAAGAAGCTAGACTAAGACCGCGATGCTGCAAAACTGAGTCCATTGGGACCATGCACCGTAGGACCTTCCATAAAAAAAGGAAATTTTCAAGGGAACAGTCGCATTCCAAGTAAAGTTATCCACTACTGACTTGTTCCTCCTCTACCGAATAGCAGTCCAAGCTGCTTTGATTGAAAATTCACCAGACGACGAATCTCCCCAGACCATACAATCTTCTTGGTCGGGGAACAACTGAACTTGTTGGACTTGCGGAACCAAATGGGGAGGCAACCAACATGATAGCAGCTCTTGAATCCACCCTTCATCTCTGTAGAATTCTGCTAGCAACATATGTGGAGGATCTGTTAGAGCCACAACTTCAGCAAGAGGCCGATCTGATAACCAATGATCAAACCAAAAGTCCATGAACCCCTTACCCAAACACCGTCTAATTTTACTCTCGGCGACCTCACGAACCTTCTCCAGCCGCCGCCAGGATAACGGCGGTCTACAAACCTGAACCACCATGGGGTGCACACCCTTTATGTATTTGGAATGCATAAAGTCTCCCCATATCGAGTCCCTCTTCTGTAACTTCCACCATAGCTTACAACCAAACACCATAATAGCAACTATGACTCTTGCACTCATCGTAATACAAGTACTTTGCTAATTGGAAAATCTATTATTTTTCAAACGACTAATTCTTTGATCTATTCAAATTACTTCATAGGATATAACGCCACAAATATGGTTACAGATCTGTAAAACTATGTCAATCCATAATTTGCTAGCATGATACACAATTTTCTAGAATCATTGTTACACACTCGCAAAGAAGCAAAAGTATGAAGCTTTTTAAAGAATATTAAATATGGTCTTTTCAAAAATGAGATCTCAAGGGTGAGATAAAAGATCATAGAGATTCTTGTGAGGACACATTGTTCTTATGCAATCCCTATGAAATGTTTTTCAAAACTACTAATGAGAATTAAGAAAAAGGAATAATAATTAAATATCAATACTTTCAAGACTTGAAGGATGCCCTAACAAGCCTCAACTATATTTGTTGCTTATATAAGAATGTTTGAGAATTATAATGCATATTCAAGTTTAATCAAATATCATTTGTAGAAAAGACATTTTATACTTATTCAAATAAATATCCAAATCTTTGTCGATCCAACAAGAATAAAATAGTAAAACTAGTGATAGTGCTATTGCATATGGATATACAAAAGTTCATGTAACTGATTGGTTGATAATTTGTGTTAACTTTCTAAAGAGAGAGTAGGATTAAACCTTCAATAGGTTTACAACAGATATGACTCTTTATATATATATATATATATATATATATATAGATATATATATAGAGTATATATAAATAAATAGCTCCATCCCAAATTTTTACCAAAAAGAGACTAGAGATAATATATGGGTGTTAAGACAAAATCTACACGGAGCTATTTGAAATGTAAGAAAAAACATCAAATAATAATAGTACTGATAAATGTTTGTTTTTGTATCATTTGTGCGTGTGATTCATTGGCCATCTCAGTACGATTCTGTTATACTTTGTAGCATCATTTCGTTACTTTCTTCATCCAATAAACTTGATACTTCAGGTTCAGGAGCAATCAAGGATTCGCCACGTGGAAAATTTGTTGCACTTGTAACACTTGTTGCAATTTCCTGGATTGGTCCATTAATTTGTTCTCCATCTATTGCAGAACCGTCATTCGCTAGTGTATGATCCAGTTCATCCATGGTGATCCAACCATTAGGATCGTCTTCAACTGGTAAAACATTAAAACTGGAAGGGTCATACACAATATCTCCAAGGGCTGCATCAACAACAGTTCCACTGTTGCCGGCAATATCTAGCTCCTCGTTGTTCATGTTTAATGGTGCAGGTGGAGTACTAGTACTGAGTACCATACTAGTACTCCAATCAAAGCAATCGTTAGCACTAGAGTCTGATATAATCAATTCCTGCACGTCAGATGAATCAGTAGGGTTAGTTCTCAAATTATTAGTGCTTCCAAATTGATCAATGTCTAATTTTCTCTTTGCTGAATCAGTCACCTCCTGATCATTGGATTTGACAATGCCATATCTTGATCTTGAACGCTTGCAAGATACTAGTTTCCAGCCTAATCTTGACTATTTGATAGATACACAGCCTAATAATGCCATATGATAGGGTATAAAATGAATGAGTGTTTAAAAATCCTAATTGAAATCTTCAAGCTAAATTTGATCATTATCAGATGTAATTACTTACTTAAAATAGCCTCTTCTAATGTTTAAATATTATAAATTAGCCACTTTGTCGAGTTAGTGTGTCAATCCATAGGCAATATTGTTAAACTCGAATCTAATAGCGGCTTGACTAAATTAATGTGTCAAGGGTCAATTGGTCGGATCGGATGAACCATTCTCAAAAACCCACTAACATCAGCATGATGTCATCATTATTTTTTATTTTTAGTAGTTTCACAAATATTGCAATTAAATTCTTGGTTATATTCGACCAACCGTACAAAATGTTAAAAAAATTAGACTTTATATATACTTAAAAATTATATATAAAAATGTTAATTCATGTCTAAAATATGTCAATTCTTCAAAATTACCTGAAAAACTAAATTAAAATAAATTATACCTAATTCGAGATCTTTTTGTTGGGAATATGTGTTTATAATGTAAGTTGGAATCACTGATGATATATTGATAAGATGATAGGGATTAGAACACTTTTATTTACAGATTATTTAGGTAAGTGAGTGATTTTAATGTTGACACTAAGTAGATGGTGTATTCCTATTCTTATTAATAAATGAAAGGTTTACAATTTAGATAACTCAAATTATATTTCAAGAAAACATAGAAAGTTTGAGAACCCAGTCACTAGTTTGGCCGGTTGTTTATGATTTGGACTGGTGTTTGACCAAAGCGATTTTATGCTATTAACCAGTTCGGAAAGAAGGTTGGTTCACGATTGGATCGATCGGTCCGATTCGAGTCTATCAACATTAACCATAGGTTGATTCAACCTGATGCATTTATATTCATGTCGCCCAGGATAGAGCTACATGTAAATGAAGGTGGGCAATTGCCTCTCCTCAACTTTTAAAAATAGCTTTCAAGTTATGTGGAATTTCATCTATGTTTCAAGACCTGCCCCTCCCCTGAAATAATAAAAACGGGGGGCAAACACGTAAATCAAATGTCAGTTGACCCCACTAAGAGAGAGAATCAAGTGTTTTACTCTTTCTATAACACTAACAAAGTCCAATTTATTGTATATAAGCGTCAAAGTGAAGGATCATTCTTACGGCAATCCATTGAAGAGTAATAGACGTGGAAAATTGCTCCAGAGCCTCCCATAACCGTCTCCTACCAATTCTGTTACACTTCGCATGAATCGTACACCCTTGTATGTACTGAGATGGCCAACTGAAGTGTCAAGTTTATTGGATGAAGAAAGTAACGGAATGATGCTACAAGTTTATTGGGCTCTGAGCAAGAATCGTACACTCCAGATTGAAGTGGGCTTGATGGAGTGGATGGGCTAGGGAGAGAGGTCCGATGTGGAAGAGATTCACAATTGAGGGGGAGATTGTTGGGATATCAAATGTGAATCAATATCCCACATCGGAAAGAGATGAGTAGAATAAGGAACATATAACTGGGAATGATCCATAGACCCAATGCCTTAAGGTTTTGGGTTGGATGTGGTGTCAAACTTATGGTTGTGGTTCCCATTCTAGCTCATGGTTAAATTCTCCCCGAGTTTGGCTCTCTCAGAGCCCAACAAGTGGTATCAGAGCCGATGGTTCAGTTGGGCAGTGACTCCAGGATAAAAAGCCAGTGGGAGTGGTAAGGCGTGACTTGGATAATATTCACCTGACCATCATCACAGAACACAAACATGTCATCATGAGCTGCCACAACTGCTGTAGTGTCCTCATCATCTTTTTCCTTCGCCTTACCCTTTTTCTCAGCCTGATCCCATTTTAGGATTCTGCACTCCTTCATATAATGCCCATTCTTTTTACAGTAATAGCATGCAACATTTTTTCGCGACTCAGATCTGCCTCTGAATTTGTCATTGCTGTTATGGAATCCTCTACTTTTACTTCTTCCTCTTCTTTCTTTCTTTTCTGTTACCAGGGCCTGGGACTCATAGACAATTCCTTGTTCCTTCCTCCTGAACTCTTCATTCATCACGGCCTTTTTTGCAATAGCCATGGTCAACACACCATTCGGAGCTGAATTACTGATGGAGACCACCATGGTTTCCCAATTATCCGGTAGTGAACTGAATAATAATAAAGCCTGCACTTCATCATCCAGATTCAAATTTAATGTAGTTGCCTGGTTTATCAATCCCTAAAAATTACTCAAGTGTCCAGTCATATCTTCCCCATCCTTATATCTCATTGGAGTAATCTGCTTCAGACAACTAGCCTTATTCAAACCTGTCTTTCTTTCATACATACTCTCAAGCCTTTTCCATAATATATCAGCTCTGGTGTCATTAGCAAAATGTTGAAAAATACTTTGACCAATCCATTTTCTAATATTCCCAACAGTTTTAACATGAGCAATGCTAAGGAAGTCTCAACTCCACTTGCAGGTCACTTTAAATTGAATATCAAGTAGTGTCCTACAAGTGAGAAAGATAAAGAAGACATGAAAAAGGTTCCTTATGCTTCGGCCGTTGGTAGCTTGATGTATGCTATGGTTTGCACCAGGCCAGATATTGCTCACGCAGTTGGAGTAGTCAGTCGGTATCTCTCTAATCCTGGTAAGGAGCATTGGAATGATGTCAAATGGATTCTTAGGTATCTCAAGGGAATTCCTAGATTGTGTCTATGTTTCGACAATGGTAAAACTATACTAGATGGATACACAGATGCAGACATGGCAGGTGATCTTGATAATAGGAAGTCCACATCTGGGTATTTGATGATTTTTGCAGGAGGAGCAGTGTCATGGCAAAGTAAGCTACAGAAGTGTATCGCTCTTTCTAGTACGGAGGCAGAGTATATTGCAACCACTGAAGCATGCAAGGAGACTCTTTGGTTGCAAAAATTCCTTCAGGAATTGGGTATGAAACAAGACAAGTATAGTCTTTACTGTGACAGTCAGAGCGCTATTCATTTGTGTAAGAACTCCACATTTCACTCTCGATCCAAACATATTGATGTGAGATATCATTGGATTCGGGAAGTACTGGATTCCAAGTTGTTGACACTTGAGAAAGTGCATACAGATGATAATGGTGCTGACATGTTTACCAAGGCATTACCTAAGGAGAAACTTTTATTTTGTAGACAAGAAGCAGGTTTGGTGGAGCCCCCCAAATGAGCTGGAGAGGGAGATTGTTGGGTGGGCCAGCCCATTTGTGGGCCAACCCACATGTACAAAGCTTGAGGGTTTCTCAAGCTTAAAAAGAGAAAACGGCAGCCGCAAGATGTAATGCTTTCTTCAGTGCTTGTGCAACAAAAAGAAAAAGAGCCAGCCGGCATTCTTTTTTTGAGTGAGACGAAGAGAGAGAAAGGCTAGAGAGAGAGAGAGAGACTTCAAGGTCTTGATTGGAGGGCGATTCGAAACCCGATTGAGACGAAATTTTACACACGTGATCCTCTCGACAAGCTCTACTCATCTATCGGTTCAGATTTCAGATTTCCTCTTCGTTTGGTAACACCTTTCCAAACCCACTTCTTTGACTGTTGTAGTTTTTGGGGGGTGATTTTGTAGCAGATTGGCTTGGTTGGTATTGGTGATATTATTGTCATCCGAATATTTCGGATAGACCTGTGTATTCCCATTACTGTGATAGTGGAGATTTTTGACTGGATTAGGTTCCGTGGTTTTTCCCAATTTGGGTTTTCCACGTAAAAATCTTGGTGTCCTGTGCCTTTTATTTTTCCTTGCATTTTATTATCACTGCTGGTATTATTACTTGGTGATTTGGTTTATTCCTATTTTGACTGGTACTTGGGGAAAGAGAAATTTATCCTGGGCTAACTCTGATATTTTGTGCCTATACTGGTACCCCTTTCCCAACAGTATAGGACTTTCTTCTTCCACATTGTCGCAAGATCCCCCAACACTTGGTGCCTTGATGCCTCTTCTTGCTGCCGGAGGACGTGGAGGAGTGGCGGTTGTCACCAGCTGGTGAGGAGCTGAAACGGGATCAGAGATTAAGCGGTAAAGAGGCTGAGAAAGCCATGTATCCACAGAACTCTTGGGCAACAGATGATTCAAGAAATTAGTGGACACCCGCTCAAGCATCATAAATGGTGGCCGATTATATGTGTGTAGGTCCTGTATTTCTCGTTTTACTTTTCGAAACAAGAGTTCGGCTTCATATTGATGCACCATTCAATTGTTTCTGTGCTCATCTCTCCAATTTCACTTGGTACGTGAAAGGTGATTAGCGATCATGGAGTAAGAATAACATAAAGCCAATTTGACACACACACACACATAATGGCCCAACGAATTATATATATATATAGGAAAAGTCCGAAGTAGCGATCGTTATCGTAACGAAACTGTTTTTACCTGGCATGCACTTGTACCTGCAAAATGCTTTCTGCTTGTGGCCATTATATTCTACTCTGAATGCATTAGCTAAGGTTCTCCTTAAAATATGAAAATCCAATATACATAAGCCAACTTACTTGGAATTTTAGTGTGAACCAAGGCAATACACATCAATAAGTAGTTTCAGCAGCTGAATATACTTTTTTAGCGTTGCTAGTTATTTGTACAAGCGGAATACAGACACTCAAATCACCTTCAAAACGAAACATCAAGCAATCTAATACGTCATATGTATCTATCTGCAGGTTTATATTTAGTTTCTTTTTTTCTCACTACAAATGCACGACTATATATTTCACGTGTAGGTAATATTTTGCAATACTAGCATTTTGTTTGATCATGGACATTTAGGATTTTTCCCCGGTCCACCGTAGTAAAAGTAGTCTCCCCAGTCAGTATTATTTCCCAATAATATGCCATAGCAATTTGGCTGATTGGAGACGGTTGTAATCATATCAGGAGGTAGTAAGGTGTTTGAGCCATTGAGTATTTGAAGATTCCTGAAGTAACTTGCCCTTTGATACCCTTCTTCTGGAAAATGGCCACTGCCCATCTGGGTTGTACTGTTTAGACCATCTCCTTTTCCATTGCTTACGACTCCACCCCAAATGATGGCTGAAGCATTGTGCACAAGGTATTTGAACAAAGAGGTAGGCCAGTAACCAATTGTCTTGTTCTGATACTGCAGCCACCACACTGTCTGGTCTGGATCCTAACAAAATTCTCCCATGATATTTGAAGCTCTAGAATTCTCAGTGAACTGTTACATTCATAAAAAAGTGGTTTCTTTTGCTTACCTTCCAAATAAGGATGCTGATATTGTATTGCGAGCCATTGTAGACTGAGGTTGGGGATAAGCTTGCCCCTAGTGCAATTTCATTGCTGGTTTGGACAAAACCCGAGCAGAACAAGTTGTAACACCCGGTGGATTGGTAACCGTCACTCTACAAATTTTACCAATTTGCAACACAAAATCTTTATGTAGGATCCTCTTCTGGTATATACTATAGCTAAGTTAAAAACACGAACATATACCATTAAAAGCAAGTGCAGATAGAAATTTCTAAGATTGTTACGAAACTTAAAATCGATCAACTTCTATAGGAAAGTGCTTTTTATCCATGTAATCTGGGCCAGAGAGTCCTTGCATTCATAGAATGTGAGTTCAGTGAGCTTGAACTTAGCCTTGTTGAGTGGAATTTTTTCAAGATAATGGCATTTTCATCAAAATCCAAGTTTTTTCTTTTAACATCGCATTAACCAAATGTTGAGTGTAATTTTTTTTTGCACCTGCAGAATGCGACGACTCCTTGGTCAACAACATGCAAACAAAAAACATACTTCCATCAGAATTTTGGAATTTCTCCAAAAGGATTCAGCTCCGGAAGATTAATTGTGAAAGATATTCTTTTACTTACAGTCCAGTAGGTGTAAAGTCTTGTTCTATTATCTCCAAACCGTTCTGGGTTGACCTGAGTAAAGAAAGCAGTAGGATCTGAACAATTGCACATGTAGTTCACGAAGTCGTGAACACGAAGAAACATATTAAGGAATGATTATAGAGAAAACCTACAATCCATCCGGCCTCAATGGAGTTCAGTTCTCTGGTTGAAGGACCTCCTACAACCCCAACTCCGGACAAGCTAGATCCACCTTGGTCTTCATCATCAATTTGGGGTTGCCATAGATTTATAGTTGCCTTGGTTCCAAGATACTCTTTACTTTGAACAAATGCATATGCATACTAAGAAATTTCACCATCAACAGAGGGTAAATTAGATAAAGGGATTGAAAAATTAAAACTGCTAGATTAAAAGCACTTGAAAATTACCGTAAGATACATGTTGGACTCTTTCTGTTGCTAAAGTCCCGAAACCTACTGTTTTTATTTTTTATTTTTTGGTGAGACATATTTTGTGGTACCTCATAAGTAGCTGAATTTTTGACAGGTGCCGTCCGAGGTCGCCATCTAAACCTGAACCTAGGTAGCCTCCCAGTCGGAAGTCTCAGGATAGAACGAGCTCTTAAGAAGTCATCTTTCTTGGTTCTTCTAATAGGAATGGTTCCCTTGGGGCACTTTCCATTCAACTGCCATAGCTGAGCAATAGGTCTTGTATGATGCTTCCTTTGGAGTTCGAAGTTGGACATTTTACTCTTATCAAGTAGTATTTCAGGGTGATAATTCGGCGCCATCTGCAGCATATTTTAATTTCAGCACTACATTCAAGTGACAGTGGCATGGCCATAATAATGGACCAGTTATAATGTCACATGCGTAAGTTTGTGAACAATTCAGAATCAACATAATCCGTTCCTCATTTTTTTAGGGCAAATTACATTTTACCCCCTATGGTATAGTATTTTTTCTATATAACCCTCTTATAGTTTCAAAAGTTATGCATAACCTCATCATAGTTTCAAAAGCTTCATCATAGTTTGGATTAAAATATTAAAGTAACGGGAATGATCATTCGTAACGAAACCTTTGAAAATATCGAAATTACCCTTGTTTAAAAATTAAAATGATTGAAGTAACCAAACTATATGAACATAATATATATGACGCACTAACCCAGTATGGTTTTATGTTTTACTAAATAACTCCCTTATGGTTTAATGTTTTATCATATAACTCCCTTATGATTTTCAAAATATACGTATAACCCCCTATGGTTAATAAATAATTTTCAGCTTTATATAGGGATATTTTAACATTTTAAGTGATTCCGTTACGGATTGTAAATTCCATTACTTTGACACTTTAATTCAAATCATGAGAGGGTTATGTATAACAACACTAAATCACAGAGGGATAAAGTATAATTTGCTCTATTTTTTAAGGTTAGCTCCGCATGCATTATGCTCGTTCTCAAATTACACTTGCTTTTCAACGATGTTATCACTCTTTTTCATCTTTTTGTTGTTTAAAGGAACGATTTCAAGAAAGAATTAAAAGTTTTATAAGAATTATGAGAGAAAATTGAAGATTTACATGACTTTTCCTGATTGACTTTTGGATTTTTGAATGTCAATGGGGGAGGAAGAAGCAAATAGCCAAGTGGTTACACCACAACTGAGATAGATATGCTAACCTGAATGGTATGATTTTTGAGCAAAAGGTGGTCAAATGCTGGTTGGTGAGCGATATGGATACAATCAATTATATCACCATCAGGGCTCTGAACAAAAACAACCGTATATGCATAAATCAATTCTAAAAGGCAACATATGATACACAAATTTACTAAGTATTGTAGGTAGAGAAATATACATAAAAGAAAAGGAGATGAGTTATTATTAATACCTGTTATTGCAAATACGTACGTTGGATACTATACTTGCCTCTTTTAATTATGTTCTTAACGCTTAAATTAAGTGTAATTAACATGTTCAAGTTAAAGTCTATTTTCACCTGTTATCACTGCTTTTCCCCCTTTCTCAATTGAAAAATAGATCCTAATATGATAATGAATCTTAAGGTAAAATTCTTATGATTTAATGCAAAATTATGCTTTTCACTTTTTCAGGAAATTCTCTAATAATCAAGTTTATCATTATAAGCTTTCAAAAAGAAAAGAAGATTTTGAGAACAAAGCCTTTGCAAGGCGAGGGGGAAGGGAAAAAAAAAAACCGAGGGTGATGTATAACCTGGATGGAGTTAAAAGCAGCATGAACTTAAAAAAGGCAGAAAAGTGCAGAGAACAAGGGTGATGTATAACCTTGATGGACTTGACAGGATTTCTTCTTGACTCGCTCAAGATTCTCTTAACCTCAAGCTTCTGGCTTGCCATGCTCATCATCAATAACAACATGAAGCAATACAATTGCTTCCAGAAAAAGATGTGCATATTGCTAAAGAGAAAATCCATTGAAACTACTGCTTCAAATTAAGGTTGCTGGTCTTCATTAATGCATGAATGACTGCATCATTTATAAGCACTCAAAACTGTTTAATGAATTGGATGAGTGCTGTCCAGGGGTAAATCTACCTTGGAGAGAAGTTATCTTGGCAAGCATTGACTTAGTCCAGCAGATAGGATTATATAGATTATTTACCAGGCATGGTAGGGAAAAATGCATAGATAATCTAGCATGAATAACTAAACTACTTTCAAGAAATGCGTGTCTTAAGGCCAATAGATTGTGATCTTGCCATGCAAGATAATATGTGAAAAGATGAACAAATCCAGAAAAGAGTTGAAGTCCTTAAAATGGTTTGATAACGGATGTAATAAACTGTAATGTAATGTTCAGACTTTACATTTTACTCGGAGATAAAACCAGTCAAATCTATCCAAAGAGAGGTTAGGTTGGCATACGATAGAAAGATGATTAAATTATGGGGAGATTCTTATCAGTTTTACATATGGTAGACATTACAATCATATATTTTTTATGGAATTCTTCTTCCCAGTGACGTTTACCCAAATAAAACCTATAATACTAATGTACCTACTTTGTGGAATATTTGATCCAACTTAGTAAATGGATGATCTAGGCTACATCAATAAAGTAGTTTTAATTTCCCAGTTGAACCATAGGTAAATGCATGTAGGAAGAACAAAGTCGTTTAAAACTTATCTAGATTGAGGGTGATGTCGGGTGTGTTTCCATAGGAATTATTTGTCAAAAATTACTTGTTTGCATAACAAGCACATTTTTATTTTTTTAATCTGCTTTCTATTTCACATACATTACATCATAATAAGTGCTACATTAATTATTTTAAGTAATATTTCAAATAATCTCCTATCCAAACATACCCACGTATGGATTTATTAACATTGACTCAGTTGCAAAATTTACATAAGCGTGATGTCCATTTGCATGCAAGCGACTCATTTTTTTCATTTATTTTTTGTATAGTTATCTTACAATCAACCATTGTATATATGCTTATATAATTTTGTTGAATGTGTAAACTGTTTATCAATTGAAAGTATGAAAGCAATAACTTAAATAAGTCTAATTTTGTAAATAATACATCAACTTAACCAATGGAACACCAATCGAGCTATCTCAATCTCATTTGATATGGTGTATGCCTTACAAATAAATATCTTGGAGATTTACATGTGAAATTAACTATGATTATTTATTTGAAAATAACTATGATTATTTATGTGAAAAATGGGTTAATATTTTTTGTATAAAAATTATTTTGCACTAATGAGTATACATACATACAATATATACAAAACCAATATTTCAAATTCAAAAAGAGGTTGGGTCATACGTCCCAATTTGCTAGTATACAAAATTCTTAAATTTGACATGTAAAAAAAAATTAATTCCAAAGAGTCACTGTCATAAGATTAAAAAAAAACATGTAATCTGATTTTAGTTTCTATCCTAAGGTTGAAAAAATGGATTAGCGTTTTCTACATTGTTATTGTAAAATTGTTTTGTACTAAGATACATGCTGCTTATGCAAAACTAATATTTTAGAGTCATGCATTCAAATCTACTAGTGCAAAAAATTCTGAACAGTGATGCATAGAAAATAGTAATTCCAAAAAATTACAATTTTGAGACAAAAAAAAAATGTCTTATAGTTCATTTCAGCCTAAGAAACCTATACAAAATTACAAATTGCTAAAAGGACTTAGCACAACCAGAAACTATATGAATCCATATTTATAAAGGAGGGAATTGACAAGTTCGTTTCAAAATTAGACGCGTACACTCTTAGCATAGATTTTTGTTTTTCTTCTTTTCTTTTCTTTTCTTTTCTTTTCTTTCTAGTCGCATACAGTAGTACCCTGCATTTTGAATAACCTGTTCGCCCACAGGCACTCAAATGTTCTGTTGTACCAAAACACACAAGCACACACAGAGACGCACACAGTCACACAGTGAGGCTGTGAGGGTAATAAACCATCAAGAACTCCAGAACCCTTTTCTTTTCAGCCATATTTCACTTTCATACTCGCTTCTGCAAATTTTTACAAGGTAAATTTTCCTCGCAGAGTCTTTTGATTTTCTGTTTTCTTTCTTTCTTTTGGTGAATATGATCATCTCCATCACAAAAGCATGATGGGCTGTTTTCTTTCCTTAAAAAGTTTCTTTCTTTCAACTGCATTTTTAAACAATTAGTACTCCTTTTTGATATTGTGAAAGTAGCATCTTCAGCATTTTGTGATGCAAAATTTACTACGTGATTTCATTAAAAAGGTGGATTGTGGTTTGTTTATTGCGTTAGTTAAAGCTTACTTATACAGCTAAAGCTCAAGATTTGATTTTGGAAAATTTCCAAACTTGTCCTGTATAAACCCTTATCCCCTGTTTGTTGATTTACTGCTTAAGAAACAAAAACCTTGGTGGAATTCTGAAAATTGAGGTGAGTGAGAGTGGATGGACATATGATTGAATAATGAGTTCGACTTATTATGACTGAGCTTTTGCAGGTGTCTCGGAGAGAAATGGCTGAAGGAAAGGAGGTCAACATCATGTCCGTGGAGCAAGCGATTCAGAGAGAATTGGCATATAGGAAAAAGATTGCTTACTTCTTGTCTGAGGCAGAATTTGCAGAACTGTTACCTTTGGAGGTGAGAACTCAGACTCTACATTTTCTTATGCTGCTTATTGTCAGTCTTTCTGTTGTAATTGTTTGTGCTCTAATTACTCGTGTGTTCCTCAAAATTGACGCTATTTTATTGATTGCTGAACCTATAGAACTGCTGGCTTATCACAAATGATCGGCGCAAGTTGAGTTGAATAATATGTTACAGAAACTCAGCAAGTGTTATTTGTGAAAAATGGCAGAATTTGATGTATTTCAATTTGGATTTGAGGTCATGGGGCTGTTCTGGTGTAAAACCTTGATGCTTGATTAGTCTTGTATGGCAGATTTCGTGAAATTAGTTATGTAAGTCGAGCCTTGTTCCTAATTATTAGGTGCCATTTTCATCTAAGGTTACAATTCCATAGGCAACTCACTGTTTCATTAGTTTATGACGTGCATACATATATGTGCTTGATCTCTTCAGCACCTAAAAAGAACGTTATCTGAACAAAATAAATGTCTTTACTCTCAAATATATATCATGCCAAATTGTAAGAGAATTAATTATGCTATTCAAATTTGGTAGCGTCGTTGCATTACACAACTCATGAAACAACTCAAGTCAGTCTCTCTTTCAATGTTTTAACTTTTAAAGTATGATACAACACAAAACCACTTGTAACAGCATAGATTGACCATACTCCAATCTGGAGCACTACATATTGCGGCAATGAATTTTTGAAATGGCCAAAATGAGCTTAATCTTTGCAGAACTAATAAGCTTTAGATGCACAACAGAAAACTGCCCAAACAGAATGCCATCTGAAATGCGGACTCTAGATTTTTTGAGATTAAATAACAGAATGATGCATACACTTCTTACATTAGTGAAAAGGTTTTTTTTTTTTTTTTGGAAATTCAGTTAAAATTGATGTTGCTGCATGATACCAAAAGGTATAGATATGACTATGATTCTTTACTACTACCCTTAAAATCCATAGGACGAGGTTTGATTTGGTTGAATTGAGGACTAGGGAGCAAATGAATTACATATAGAGGGAGTAGGTTTTTCCCTTATCATTCTCTAGTCCTTTTAATCAACTTATAATCCTTGATGATTGCTGGATAGCTATGTAACCCATTCTTCTTTTTTACTAAATTGGTATTCGTTTTGGACATTAGTTGTTCAGGTTGCTTATTTCAATTTTGACAACTTGTTCCTTATATTAGGTGCCATCTTCGTCTAAAGCTACAATTCCAGAGCCAAATGTCTCACAATTTCTCAGGCAGAGTTTGAGGTCACCTACCATAGCACGGCCTACATCAAACCCCAGTTCAAGCCTCACCAGTGCAGCAGCAAATGATTTGACATCTTCGGGTCCTAATCTTAAGCAATCACCAGTACGATGGGTTATTTAAAAACTAAAACTTTTTTCTTGCACTAATTTCTTCATGAGTTTAATCTGTGCATAAATATGATTCATCTCTTAAAGCCCTTAAAAGAAGGATATCTGGATGATATAAGTCACTTTAGCTTCAAACTTTTGCTATGGTTCTGTCCCCTAATTTAGGTCTTGCCAAATCCAAAGGATAATAATTATGTGGTTCAAAATTGGTTGCATCCCAATGGCATGCAACAGGAGAATTGGGGCTCATATTGTCTATCCTTCCTTTTTTTAACTTATGAAACAACAGACTGAATGAACTGCAACATGTATATGCAGTGGCACTGACTCATGAAATGTATATGGAACAACAGACTGAATGAGCTGCAACATGTATGTGCAGTGGCAATGACTCGTGAAATGTGCAAAATTGGCCATTTTTGCAGAGCATTCAGCCACTAACTGCAACAGATTTATCTTTAAAGCACAATGCTATGCCTGTAGGTATTGAAGGCCAGATCTTTTACATTTAGATGACAAATTCTCCCAGCTCTTAATTCTCATAAATTCCTTTTCGGAAATTCATTTCCAAAATGATCTTGCTGTCCAATGCTATAAGGCAAACATACAACTATGATCCTTCATTACCAACCTCAGAAGCAATAGATCAATGCTTTAATTCGTTTAAGTTGACAACTGAGCAGCATATGTAAAATATAGAAGGGTAGGATTTTCCAATTGGTTCTCTACTCTTCTTGTACTGCAAAAAGCATAATCCTAGTTTATTGCTGGAGAATCCTGCAAACATTTGCATAACTTGCTTGGTCTTCATTTAAGGCATCAATTATTTTGCTCTTGGTTTCTTGTTTCAGCTTGTTCCAATCACTCATTCTCTGTTTTTCAGCAGATATAAATTATGGAAGTTTAGGATTTTCCAATCTGTTCTCTACTATGTTTTTTTCCCCTGCAAAACTTGTAATCCTTGCTTATTGCTGAAGAGTTGTGTAGTACATTTCATTACTAGCTTGGTCTTCATTTGAGGTATCAATTTTTGTGCTCTCTTCGTTGGTTTTTTGTTTCATCTTATTTGAATCACTCATTTCTCATGCATCATAGATCTCTCTCCTTATTATTCTTATTCTCTTTGTTTTGTTCTTTATTTTGTTCATCTTCTGCTTATGACTTGTTGCATGTATCAGGTGCCATCTTTATCTAAAGTAACAATGCCAGAAGCAAATGCTACACATATTTTAGGGCAAAACTTCATCTCACATGCTAGACAAGGTTTTGCATCAAACATGATTTCACATCCGAGCATAAGCATGGTTTCAGCAGATGAAATAAGGCCTTCAGTTACTAATGTCAAGCCATCTCCAGTTCCAGGTCAGAATCCAAGTCCATTTTCAGTGTCTACTCAGAACAGTGCATCAATTCACTCAGAGATGCCAATGAAAGCGACTCCCAGCAGCTTCAAATACCTTTCAAATCAACACCGAAAGCCATATTATACTAGTGATGGACCTAAAACATTCTGCAAGATTTGTCAACTCAGCTGCCCAAGCCCATCATGTTACAAAATGCATATCAAAGGTCACAAGCATAAAGCTAAGCTGAGTTACATGAAAATGTGTGGTAATGGGATGGTTAAGGAGAACACGAAAGAGCAACCAAGATGTGACCTGTGCCAAATTTTGTGCACTGACCAAACTAGTTTAGATTTACACTTCAAAGGTCAAAAGCACAGGGCCAAGTTGCAAGAACTCGAAGTTGGTAAGAAACAGAAAACCCTCCAGCACTTCTGGTGTGAATTGTGTCACGTTCTTTGCAACAGTGAAGAGATTTATAGGCTGCACTTGAAGGGGAAGACCCATGCTGCCCGTCTATGTACTTCCGAGAAACAGAAGAAGGCAACATAGGAAGCAGGAGCAGCATTTGAGCCGTTAAATTTGCATTAGGGCAACGTAATAAGCACTAGTCTACTTTTTTGAACTGCCTAATTGCTTCACTTTTGCCTGGATTTAATGCTTTGTGGCAAAAATCTTTACAGTGTGTTGCTGATCATTTGTCGTTGGTACTTATTGACATCTATAAATGAGCTTTATAACTTGAATTCTTCAGGCAAGATAGATTTATACTCCCATTTTGGAATTCTAAGTTGATACGCTTGATGGAGCAGATATTATTGAACTGAACTGATCTAGATTCATTGTTATGAATCTGTTGTTTCTATGAAAATTTATTATCTGCCTCTTGAATTTTTTTACTTCATTGTAACGTCTGCAATGCCACGGAAATTTGGCCATTATTGCTCTTGTAAATCTGTGTTGTAGAAGCAATTCTTATTGCCATCCTATGATGCATGTTGATTTTGTAGAATCACATCTTCCCTCTTCTTCAGTCAGGAAAGGAGCGAAAATTCATAGAACAGTTTCCAAATGTAAGCAGTTAAGATTTCAGAAATAAGAGGGATCACTAAAAGGGAGACGATATTTCAAATACTAAACCAACCTAATAATTCCAAGGAGCAGGACATAAAGGTCATCAATGTATATTCATTTCTGGTTTGAGCAAAGCCTGGACAGAGCAAGTTGTAGCATCCTGTTGATCGAAAATTATCCCTCTGTTCATTGTTGTATGGAAGAAATTAGGGCAAATTACACTTTACCCCCCTAATTTCTTTGTGTCTTAATTGGACGACAACCGGTTTTTTTTTTTTTTTAAAAAAAAAAGAAATTAGGGCAAATTTCACTTTATCCCCTGTGGTTTAGCTTTTTTTTTACATAACCCCCCTATAATTTCCAAAACTATATATAACCCCCTCATAGTTTGGATTAAAGTGTCAAAGTGACGGGAATGATTATTCTTAACGGAGTCACCTAAAATGTCAAAAATACCCTTATATAAAGTTGAAAATTATTTATTAACCAAGGGGGTTTATGCGTATATTTGAAAATCATAAGGGGCTTATATGGTAAAATATTAAATCATAAAGGGGTTATATAGTAAAATATAAAAATTATACGGGGTTAATGTGTCATGTATTTATGAGGGTAATTTCGACATTTTTAGAAGTTCCGTTACGAATGACTATTTCCGTCACTTTGACGTTTTAATTCAAACCATGAGGGAGTTATGTATAGTTTTTGAAACCATAGGGGGGTTATGTAAAAAAAGCTAAACCACAGAAGGGTAAAATGTAATTTGTCCAAGAAATTAATAGAATGATTAAGTGATCATTTTATATATGCTATTTTGAAGAAAATAAAAAAAAGGCGCGTGTAACAGGTTCCCTAATGTAAAAGTGGTTTTATGTGATAGTTTCTTTAAAAAAAATTTAAAATTAAACGTGAACAATGTTGAAATAAAAGAGACCAAATAAATATGAGCGCACGTATTCATACGACTGTTTCGGTGTAAATTAAGTTCACTAACGGGTGTTCATTGAGTGCCTATCATTATAAGTTTGCACTACTTGAAAGAATTGTGATCATGTGAACAACTATACTTTGTTAAAAACTCACATGCCACCCTGCTTCAATGACGTTTAAATCTGAATCGGAAGAGCCTCCTGTAATCGAAAGCTGAGACGAGAGCTAAATGCATTACGTTTCTCAAGTCGGGGCTCCCATATATTTATGGTTGCCTTCGCTCCATAATACTTTTCTTCTCGAACTACTGCAGCTACAGACAAAAGAACCCCACACGAGACAGAAAAAATTAGGGAAAAATTAGGGAAAAATAGAAAAAAGGGAAAAGGAGCGGAAGAACAAGATCATTGTTTCAAATTGGCCCTCAAACATTAAGCATGTTTCTCATCGACAAACATGTATTGGCTTATTTCCAGCAGTTAAATCTTCAGTACGGATAATGCAGGTAGAACTTTAAGAGTGACATTCACATAGATTTATTTTAGAAAATCATAAGTAGCTTTCTTTTTTTTCTAAATAGTAAGTGCTATTTCTTTTTTTTTTTTGGCAAAACAGTGGTTCCAGAAAACTGTGTTGGCCAGTTTTCGGAAAATTGGTGTTTAGCTTCCTTCCAAAGTTCTTAGTCTTCATAGAGCTTGTTCTTAAGATATCCTCTTGCTTAGCCCTCCTGATAGGAATGGTTCTGTCTGGGCACTTTTCAGCCAATTGCAACAACTGACTGATTGGTTTCTGTTCAAGTTCATTAATGTTAGTGGACTTAATGTTGGAAATTTTATTCTCAGCAAATCCCAGTTCTGGTTGATAATTTGGTCTCATCTGCAAAAGAAAAACATATAGCTTCCCTTCCGTCCGTCAAGCAATTATGGTGTTATATATACTTCATATTTTTGCATTTTTTTTTTGTTTATTTTTCTTTTGAGGGGTGTTGCATGGGGCAAACCTGCAGAATTCAGTGGCCTTTGGGCAAAGGATTGTCAAATGCTAGTTGTTGATAGATATGGACACAATCAATTATATCACCATCTTTGCAATGAGAAACTTGTTTAGTGAGTGAAATGAGAAACTTGAAAAGTTTAGTGACATGTTGCAGAATTTTTCTCGTACTCAAGTATACCTTTTTCATTTCTGTTGACTGTCGGGGGCACCTTTAGGTGTAGGTTATCCAAATTTGTGCATGTTTAGCACTATAGCATGGAAATCATCTCACGAAGAAAACCCATAAGCGGGTAGTATAGTACTAATTTGGAGATACATTCTACATGAGTCAGAATGTTCAATTTCTCTTTCTAATTTTGCAAAGAGATTAGCTAGTTTGTTATCAGTACTGGCTCTACAAGAAATGGTATGTATTGTCCAATTCTATTACACACTTAACATCTTTTTAGACGGTCAGATATGGTAGGAATTTCATACCAGAGACAGATGGCCAGTATAATGTATACTTCAAATTGAAAAGAGAGCTAGTCATTTTATACTGAATAGAACATTGAGAAACTCCATCTTTAATTTTAGCTTAATTACCACCATGCACATTTATGTCCAGCTTTATATGGAGTTGGAGAATCTTCCATCATTAGGACTTGAAAGTTCTAAAAAGCTAAATTGAGTTGCAAAGGGAATACATAGCCAAATGGTTAAACTTTTGGAGTTCCATCATGGACAACTAGGATTTCTCCCGGGTCCTCCATAGAAAATGTAATTTCCCCAATCAGCATTCTCTCCCACGGTTATATCATAGCAGTTTGATTTCCGAGCAATGGTCCTTAAGTAATTAAGGGGCCTTAATTTCATTGAGCTACCTATCACTTCAAGATTTCTCATGTAACTTGCCCTCTTAAAACCTTCTTGTGGAAAATGACCACTACCCATCTGTGTAGAAGTTTGTAGCCCATCTGACTGTTTGTTTAAAACCAGCGCACCCCATTCAATCAAAGAAGAATAGTGTGCTAGGCTTGTAAGCAAAGAGCCTGGCCAGTAACCAACTATCGTGTTGCCAAATTCTAGCCACCATGCATCTTGTGCTGGATCCTAGCAAAACTTAAGCCAATCCATGAGTTTCAAAAATCATAAGGAAAAAAAAACTGCATCTTGTAATTTGCACAATACATACATCCCACCAATAAATTTCTTGTTCTTGAAAAACTAAATAAATAAATAAAAGAGCTACTTAAGTTACCTTCCAAATAAGTATGCTAATTTCAGACTGGGAACCGTTGAAATTGGAGAGGGGGAAGACAGAGCCTCCTAGTACAATTTCATTAGTGATTTGAACAAAGCCTGAACACAGCAAGTTGTAGCATCCTGTGGACTTAAAGTTGTCCCTCTGTCGACATAAATGTAGAGTCTATATATCAAACTAAAGTTGCATGATTAGCAAAAGTGATTCTTGGAAAAGGTTTAAGATGCTTACAGTCCAGTGCATGAAGAACCTTGTTCTAGCATCTCCGTATAATTCTGGGTTGACCTGTTTTTTTTTTCCCAATAATACACAATGAGTTATTACATTGCTCAATATTCTAGTTGTGTTTCACCCAAAAAGAGTAAATTACTAAATTACAAGGGATTGAGTCAACATTCTATTTGTGCTTCACTAAAAAGGGATAAATTACTAATAAACCCCTGTGGTTTTTCCTATTATCATATCACCTCGCTAATATTTATGTGCGTAAGTACATATCCCTTGTAATTTTGTGCGAAGTGGAATATAGACTAAAAACATCTTTGGTTAGATGATTGATTTGGATGTGCTCAAAAATGTGCAGGATGAAATCATAATACTCACTCATTTTATGGTTTTATATAATTATCCATTTAACCCCTTATAATTTTGCATAAATATCCACTTGATAACTATTTAGTTTTGTATATAGACCTATATAATGCCCCCTGTAGTTTTATGCAAAGTGGTTAGGCTCTTATTTAGTTTAATACTTAAGGAAGACTGACACTTGCATTTCAACTAATGACGTTATGGAGGGTGCTTTCCATCAAAATTTTGCTTTGCATAAAATCATAAGAGAATAATGTGAATATCTTAAAACGTTAGGGAGATTATGTGATAATATGTGAAATCACAATGGGTTGCTAGTTATTTACTTGAAAAAAAAAAAACTCAAATTGCTTGATTGGCTGGTAAGGTGGTAGATAAAAAACTTACATGCCAACCCGCTTGAATGGTGTTCTGATTTGAACCAAAAGAATTCTCCGTTATCCAGAGCTGAGACGAGCTATATTCATTAGGTTGCTGAAGTTGGGGTTGCCAGACATTCATGATTGCCTTTGCTCCATAATATGCTCCCATAGCATAACTAGCTACAGACTGAAGAAGTCCAAGACGAGGGAAAAAGAATCATTAGAAAACATAATTGGACTAATTGAACTTGTGATTGAGCCAAACACTTTGTTGTGGTACTTTATACGAAATTCACCTTAAATTTTCAAATAGGTTTACTACCTGGTAGGATTTCACTTGGCTGATGAGTTCCATGCCGGCTGAAAGCTTCTCGCGATTGGTTTCATCCTTCTGTAAAAAGCTCTTGATCACAGAGAAGAAACCATCCTCTTTTTTACCTCTTCTGATAGGAATGCTTCCCTGTGGACATCTCCCAGCCAATTGCCACAATTGAGTAATTGATTTCTCATCATTCCTACTGTTGAACAATTTTTTCAACCCTTCCGGGTGATAACTTGGTGTCATCTGCAAAATCAACTGCTTACAAAATTCTTCCAATCAAAGAGCACAAGATTCATGAACACATGCAAAGATTGGATTCAGCTCTCAACAGTTGAATGCTCAGTTACTTTATATATATATATATATATATAAAGTAACTGAGCATTCAACTGTTGAGAGCTGAATCCAATCTTTGCATGGTTAGTTGGGCACAGCTTTAACCATAATGAAATCCTTTCTAGTTAATGCTCCATTAGCCCTTTGTAAGATATAAGCAACTAACCAACAAAGTCAAAAAAAATAAAATAAAAAAAATATAAGCAACTAGTGAGTGATGATGTCCAAGTTCTAGCTGCTAAATGTACCTCTGCTGAGGAATTTTCAGGAAAAAAAAATTTTTTTTTGGTATATTTTTTTGGAGTTGCAAGCAATTCACAAACCAGAATTCGGTGATCCTTGAGTAAGGGATGATCAAGTGCTGGTTGTTCAGAGAGAAGTATACAATCAATTACATCACCATCCTTGCTCTGCCATAAAAATCACCATGAGATGATCATTCAAATTTTTAACATAAAGAAGATTTAGAAAAGCAGACACATATATTCATAGAAGAAGCGGGAACATATGATCTTAGATCACCTTGATAGACTTCAGAGGAGCCTTGTTGAAGTAGTTTATTAATCTTGATGCATCGCATAAAGCCATCATCATCAACAATAACACGAAACAACACAGTTGATTAACCTTCATCTTCACAAATCTCTAGCTGCTTCCAACTTCAGAGATTGATGATCTGCTTATGTTTTTGTGGCCAACTGAGATTTATAAACTCTCCTAGTACTTTGCTGAGGTGTTCTTGATTATATGGCGATAATATTCCATACAAGAACAGTACTTGACGGTTTTTTTTTTAATTTGCATCCTTTGGATCTATGAATAGATTCCATAAACTAGAAGACAAGTAAACCAGCTGATGCTTTGGATTTACCGCATGATAAGGAAATGGGAACATTTGGGAAGAAAATGACAATGAAGAAAACAAAAGTTAAAAATGAAACAAGGGTCTAATACATAGGAATGTTCAATTATCACTTCTATCTCTTCATCCCACAGTCAAACAAGATCGTTAATCTTTAAGTCCAGTGGAAAAATCAGGAATTGGACGGCACCTATATGCAAGGTACTACTTAAACTATAGTGGCACATCTGCATCAAATGAATAATAAATCATGAACGTCATTGTATTCGTAAAAGGACACAGGATAGCTCTTAATTAATCTAATACGACTATGCACAAGGTACAAGGACTTCGTTTGATGATTTTGGTTGTATCCCTTTTTATAGTTTTTTATTTTCTATTTTTTGGTTCTCCCCAAAGTTTCTCGCCTTCGTGTGTAACTAAGGGCCTAAAAGCGTGAACATCGAGTCTTGATTCGTGGCCTAGAGGGTCGTGGCCTAGAGGGCCATAAGGACATGTCTGATGTCACGCCATTGAAGAATGATTGCGAAAAATGGATGGGTTAGTCCTGATTGGATCAACACCATCTTTTTTTTTTCTATAGGAAAAAGTTTGAATAGTTTCGACTCCAATCACTTTTAGGAGTTAGGATATGCTTAGAACCATTGATCGCTTATAAAAATTCTTATAAATTGCCTACCAAAATAGTCCTTGCAGCAACAATGAGACTCAAACACACAATCTTTTATAAAAATAAATGACCCATTTTTATTAGTTGAGCCAACTTATGTTAACTACAGCGTCATTTTTACTAAGTATAGGGAGAAGAAGGCGTTACTAGTTTCTCACTGGATCGATGACGCCTCAAAGTACCCAAATACAATTAATTTAGATCAATAACTCAAGGCCTTTATAGCCGGGAAGAGAATTCGATTGATATTTGTAAGGTTGCAACTTCAGTAAATTAAGTCAATCAAATACATTCAGCTATTCAAAGTTAAATTGATCTCTTTTATAGCTAGTGGCATATCATCAATTGGGTACCATACAATTTTGTCAAGGGGTTGTGGTATAATCGTAGTCAACACTGACTAGTATGGAGGATTGCTATCATTGCCATAAGCTGCACGCCATATCAATTATCACATATCACCGTCCTTTTCCCAAATCCCCACAGCTATCAGTATATCAAAACATCTTCTAATTCTTGTAGACCAAAGTAGCCATTATTAGAAGAGCAAGAAGAATTTTTTCGTAGCCTTCTAATTATTTCTTAAAGAAACCAGAACATTTCATTGCCTTCTAGCTTGTTTGATGAGAAACTGAGATATTAGGGCTCCAGTTTTCGAAACAAACCATTTGAGCCATTAAAAAAAAAAAGTACGTAACAAGGTGAAATCTTTTGAACTTGATCATGGGCAATTAGGATTTCTCCCAGGTCCACCATAGAAAATGAAATCTCCCCAACCTTCGTTTCTTCCAAGTGTTATATTATAGCAATTTGGCTGCTTTGCGGAGGTGGTTGGGTTACCAAGGGGCTTTAACTTCAAAGATTCATCCACCAAATATAGATCCCTCATATAACTTGCCCCACCAAACCCTTCTTCAGGAAAATGGCCACTGCCCATTTGTGTAGTAGTTTGTTGCCCATCAGATTCTGAGCTTAAAACAGAACCACCCCATGTGATCGCTGAAGCAGTGTTTGCTAGGTCCGCAAACAATTTACTTGGCCAGTAACCAATTGGCGTGCCTTCATAATGTAGCCACCAAACATCTTGAGATGGATCCTAACAAAATTCAACCCATTATTCTGGTTAATCTTATCTAGACTATATAGACTTTAAGTACACAAATGTAGTATTACGCTGCATCTCTTTGACAAACATAGTAAAAATCTAGGTTTGTGTATGTTAAAAAATATTAATTTATGGATCAATCATTAGTGTATACACTGGCAGATTTAGATGCATGACAAATAAATTTAATTAAATTTAAATTTTAAATTTTGTATATGTATTACGCATCCACACCAACTAGTATATACTATGTTAGTGTAGAAAAAATTAATCTTTTATACCTTAAATATAAGAACATCGATTCCAGATTGGGCACCGTGGAAGGTGGAGAGAGGGGAAATGGTGGCTCCCAGTGCGATTTCATTGCTGGTTTGGACAAAGCCTGAGCAGAGCAAGTTGTAGCATCCAATGGTTTGAGAATTATGGATCTGTAAAAGCAGGTAAGTATATATTTCTATCAATTTTAGCTGATTTATTAGACGAAGTGATCCTCTAGGCAGCGGAAAAATGCTTCGATGCTTACAGTAAAGTAAGCGATGAAAAGCCTTGTGCTGCTATCTCCATATAATAATGGGTAGACCTGTTTTTGTTTTTGTTTTTTCCAATTAAACACAAAATAACTGATCAATATCTATCGTTGCTTAAAAAGAATTATGATCACTATCAATTATAAATATGGCAATTCTTATGTTTGAAAAACTTATGCTTATGAATTGAAACTTACGTGCCAACCCGCTTGAATGCTGTCAAAATTTGATACATCAGAACCTGCCGTAAACGAGAGTTGAGACGAGCTAAAGTCACTAGATTGTTGAACTTGGGGTTCCCAGACATTTATGTGTGCTGTTGCTCCATGATACTGGTCACCTCCAACAAGTGTAGCAACAAACTGAGGAAGGATGAAGAGAGGAGCATAAATAAGGCACATAAAAAGGGAAGAGAATAGACAAAAACAAGCCCTTCTTCTTTGTCCAAACAAAACAAACTTGAGCCATGGGAAAGTGTCTCTCCACCCCATAGTTTTGAAATGAGTTCAACATCAAGAGGGGCTTATATTATATGAAGTTGCCGATTGACCAAAATATATCAAAAGGGGCTTATATTATATGAAGATGAAGACAAGATTTGTTGAGGTGGTATCATATTTTGGAATTTTGTTGGTGGTAATTTGTGAAAGAATGTGAGTTAAGGAGGAATTTCCATGGTATTATCAGTGCTTGTCATACACCACCAATCAAAATTAGTGCATAGGAGATAGAGTTGGTGATATCGATACTCCCCCTTGTGTAATTCATTAACGAAAAGGATTGATTTCACTCTACACACCTAAACTATTTACCGTTAGCACCTTACTCCCTAGGATATTAAGCATCCTGTTATGATACTTTGAACATATATTTCTTTTAATGTGATAACTTGGATACGGATGAAATTTAGTTGTCCTTTCACAAATAAAAGAAATTTTAAAGAAAAACTTCAAATCTTAAAGGGGAAAAAGGAGAGGAAGAGTCTTGAGAATTGAATTAGGATCTATAGTTACTTTCCTACGAATTGAACTAAATCTTGTGGATATAGAGATTTCCGAATTTGAAAAAAAGTCATTTAAACTTGTGAAGATGCAAATAAGTTAATATCTCATAAGATAGAAGTAAGTTCCCTTTATATAAAATTAATCCATATCGAGATTCGGCGGCAAGAAATCCTTCTAAGCAATTAAATGTACCTTAAAAGCACTCTCGGGAAAAAAAGATGGTCAAAACTTTCCTATTTGATGGGTTAAATTACAAGAGCTGAGTGATTTTAAAGAGTTTGACATGTATCAGTCTATTTTGTATATTATAGAGAGATACTTTACTAATATTTGACAAACCGGAAATTCCTACTTCATTTTCATTGGTGCATTGCAAAATGAAAATTGATGTACTATTCAATTTTGATTGATGCGGGCCCTAAAAGTACTTCTGTATTTTTGTTTAGTTAAGGTGGATAACCAAAGAAAAATGCAGATCGCAAACTGTCCCAAACATATATTACAGCAAAAAAGATAACTTCTGTATTTTGAGATTTTTCTTTTTTTTCTTTTTTGGGGTGCAAAATTCCTACTATAAATTGTTCAATCTTGTTTTTTATCCCTCAAGAATGTTTAGTTGGTACCTGCAGGGTTGGAGCTTGGCCAATGAGTTCTGTATTAGCTCCCTTATTATGAAGATTGCTCGGAATAAAGCTTGCGCCTGAGGCATCCGCCTGTTTGGTTCTTCTGATGGGAATGGTTTCCTCGGGGCAGCTTCCGCTCGATTGCCATAACTGAGTGATTGATTTCCTACGGTTCAACTGTCTGTTCTCAGCAAGCAGACCTTCTGGTTGATGTTTCGGTCTCATCTGCCAAATCGAAATGCATCAATTTGGAACCTTAATATCTTAAGCAAAATTATTCATTAACACAAATGCCTCTTTCCTTTATATAATTTCCTTTCTCATTTGGTATATAATTATGTGGGATACAAATTGCAATTAAACCTGAATGACATGGTCTTTGAGTAAAGGATGATCAAATGCTGGTTGATGATAGATATGTACACAATCGATCACATCACCATCTTTGCTCTGCCACAAATAAATTATCAAGAAATTGATCATAAGCATGACCATATTATGCATGAGTAACTCGCAATATATATACAGGTGTACACAAGAATCTCTAACCTCAATAGACTTGAGAGGAGTCTTGTTTAATTGACTCAATCTTGAGGCATCACAAATTGATGATAGTATTAAGAGTATTAGGAAGCAAGGAATTGCCTTCGACTCCATCTTTCCAAGGCCAAACTGCTGTTTGAAATCAGTAGTGTCATTTGTAAATGTAGCTAACAAGCTGTACTTATAAGCTCTCCAAGTGCTTGTACATTGCTTTTCATCAATACCGATGGAACAATGTATTAATTCTAGCACTTTACATCTATTCTTCGTTGTATGCAAACTTTTGGATCTATTAACTGCGTTTGTCAACCAGAAGCCAAGGAAATTAGCCGACGCCTTGGACTAATCGGAGAGGAGAACAATGTCATTCCTGTAGAATGGTACATTACTTTAATTAAAGCCCATAGGAATAGTGTCATTCTGTATAACGGTACATTATTCCCTTTCTTCTTTCCTTTTTTTTTTTCTTTCCCTTCCACTTCTTTCGTTTTAATTGTTTCAAATCTTATGTGTTTCTAATTATGCTTTCCTTACCAAGTGAAAATTACTCGATTTAAAGTGGCAATTTTTTCTCACTTAAAGGGTTTTTTCTACTAAAGCTTTTAACGGAGGATGAATTAAATTTCTCTGTCATTTTTTAGTCGATTAAGGGTGTACAGTACCTATTAAAATACTTTAGGGTGTAAAGTGCAACTAGTGTTATAGTTGGAAGAGTTTTTGGTATTTAACCCTATAATCTATCCTACTTAATTACCATCCATATACTGTAGTATAATTAATTAAATAAAGTAGATAATACGACAAAAATTTTAAAATCCGATACGAATAGCTTGAGAATGCACAAGCAAGAAAATATGAACATTATTTTACCAAAAAATACGTCATTGTGTTAATTAGACAATTATGTGCAACAAAAGATGATGTAGACAACAGGAGTATTGCCAAAAAAAGAGTAAAAAACAAAAATCTCAAAGATCGATGTTGATTATGATCTAAGGTTTTGCTGACTAATGTCTGAATTGAAAAAACTTTTTGACAATGGTAACTTATTGATAAGTGAATATTTAACGTACATTTTGTATGAAATTGGCATGAATTTTTGGTATGTTTTGAGAAGATTAAAGCCATATTTAAACTCTTTTGGTGATAATTGCTTAAATATTGTTTAAGAGTTAAGAAATTGATAAATGAGTGGATTAATGCGTAATTTTGTGAAATTGTGAAGGTAATTGATGTATGAAATTCATGCACAAGTTGAAAGAAATGTCAGGGTCATCCAGAGGACAAAGTACACAAGAAAGTGGGAGCAAAAATGTAGAAAAAGAGAAGAAGTGAAAAACTGGAAAAATGCTCAACACGGATCCGAGCTCGGATCCGTGTGTACAAGAGGGATCCGACCCCTCGTCTGTACTTCTGGCGGAGTGTATCCGAGGTCAGGACGATCCGACCTCGGATCCATCATGGGAAGGCCTCGGATCCTATAATCCGAGCTCGGATCCATTATCACTCCTCGGATCCGAGGCTCGGATCTGTCTCTCTCCTCAGCAAGTGGCACAGCCGTTTTTCTTTACCTTTCTCACAACTTTTACAGCTATTTTGAGGGACAGAAATCGGTGGCACATGCTTCTGCAATAAAAGAGAAGACCAAATGAGTGTGGACAAAAGGAACATCATATCTTTGACTTCTTTTTACAAAATCTAAGTGGAGGAAATTATGAAGTGAGAGGAATGGAATTTCTACCACCTTTTATGCAGAAACACAAGGGAGAAGCAAGGATAACCATACGTAGCTAGTTTTTCTTCTTGCAACAAGTTTTCTCTCTAGATAGGAGTACTTGGAGAAGCATTTTTTGGAGAGTTTTCACTTGTAATCATATTGTGCAAGAACATAGCAGAATTGGAGAGCTTCACCTTCAATTGGCTAAGCTTTCTTTTATCTTTCTTATACTTGTACTTTATGATGTTTTGCATTAATAAACTTGTGAATTTGATTGTTAAATCATTCATGAGTAGCTAAACTCCTTCATCTAGGGAGTAGATGAAACTTATGGCTAAATAATACTAATTGAATGTGATTTACACTTGTTATATCTTGAGTTAACTTGTCTACTTGTGTAGCTGTGATTTCTTGTTATTGTTTGATCACCAATAACTTGTTTACAGTTGTTATTGTTCAATGAGAATTGGTAATAACAATGGAAACACATGAGTAGAGCTTGAGTTGTATGTTCATGAAAATAGAAATACACTTAAGTGGATTACTTAGTATTTCATGAA